>NW_027555958.1:415570066-416037566 GCF_003287225.1 Phascolarctos cinereus
TGCATATCTAAATTTCTAGACTACGTACATATTACAAGTATCATACTTTGAGACATAATAGCTTACATATTTTATGGGTTTGTGTCTTGTTACACTAAGCTGAGTTGTCTATAGGTTATTTGAGGAGGTGCTTTTTATGTTTTTTATATCCTTTTTCCATCCCTCACTTACCTCCTCTTCATTAGTCTCCCTCTGATTCTCTGTCTATCTGTGTCTGTCTGTCTGTCTATCTATCTGTCTGTCTCTTTCTCTATCTCCTAGAAAACAAAAGCAAAGGTGAGGACTGAAATCCAGAGGAGAAAAGAGGAAATGAGAGGTTTCCTTGAAGCAACATTGCAAACTCAGCTTACACCCTCATTGCTAAAGAGCTTTTTAAAGGGACAGGCTGATAGAGCCCTGGCATGGGATCAGGATAGCTGAGTTCCAGTCCCATAGCTGGACTGTCAACTCATTTAGCCTCTCCTGTAAAGCAAAAATAACAATGTCTCCTCCTCTCACCTTCGTAAGGATATGATAGGTTCTGTGGCCTACTAGGATGATAAAGATTTCATGACTAACTTTTCCTTTGTGACTTTAATTTATTATTACACAAATTATATAAATATCAATTAATGTTATTAATTTAATAAATTATTTATTTTTCTCTTTCATGACCTAGTTTTCTTTTTAGTTCAGACTTTCTGGGATTGGGGGAAAAAGAATATTACAACAAGACGTGGAACTAAAAAGGAAAACATGGGCCACTGTAGAAGAAAAAGGGTGGCAGAAGATAATTTTCAATAAAGTAAGGAAGAAGGACAAAGAAGAGAATAATGTAAATGCAGATACATTTTGGAATTATAGGACTTACAATTGGAAAGGGTTTAAGGGATTGTCTACTCTGAGTCTCCTATTTTAGATATAGAAAATAATTGATCAATGAAGTGATAGGTTATATTTATGCATGTTTCCATTGTACATATTTTTTGTTTTTGTACCCATAAATGAGCATCTTCTTTTCCACAAACCCACTTAGCTATTCTCCCAAGGCCAAGCTTTTTTCCCTCCTAATAAAAGAATCTCTAGCAATATATGAACTAATACAATAAAACATCAATTAAACAGAAAACACTGAGATGGGGGGGGAGTCTTACAGTCAGTTTTATGATTAATAAGCTCAATCTGTTCCTATTATAATCCTGGTTGTTAAAAATCATTCTAAAATGTATCAGTCTATTTTCTTGCCTTACTAAAGACAGTCAAGTGAACATAACTGTCAAGTAAAAATTAAATTGAAAATCTTATGTTATTATAAAGGACTACCTTTATGATAATAAAGTCATTGTACAAGATCATAAACTTCAAAGGCATCTTATCTGATCCTTTCAATTTATAGTTGAGGAAAATGAGGACCGGAGTTGTTAAGTGATTTGTCCAAGGTCGCAAAAGTATTCAGTGGCAGAGATAGAACTTGAATCCAGATCTTCAGACTCTGGATTCAGTGTTCCATTTCACTGACAGCTGAGGTAGACATAGAAATGGTTAAGAGTCTGGATTTGATTTGCACTGGTCACACAAACTAGTGTTGTTTTGATTAAACCAAGTACCTGGTATTAGCATGCTTTCTTGCTGTGGGAACATAGAACTATAGAATAGAGCTGGAAGGTACCTTCAAGACCATCTAGACTAACTTCTTCATTTTGCAGATATTGAAACTCTGTCTAGAGAAGTTCTGTGACTCTGTTATAGGTCCCACAAGTAGATAGTGGCAGGTCTGGGACCAGGAAGAACTCAGATCTCCTGACTCACAGACCATTGACATTTTCTACTTCACTGACATTTGACTTTTTCTCCTAAAAGTGTCATCCTGCACCAGTTAATTTATTAACTTCATTAATTAACTTAATAAATTAATTAACAATATTAATGAATTCATTAACTTCATTCGTTTCTGTTTGGGCATTAAAAGTTTCACTTCATTTGTGAAGTCACCATGCTCTTCTGAAGAAGGACTTTGTCTATTTCCGGGGCATAATATAGGTCACATGTTCTGTCGACAGCACGGTGCTTGATTATGTATTATGCACATTCATTTTTAGGACGAAAATCCAAGAAACCCCACAGTGTCTAGAAGAACGCCAAGAAGTTCAGGTCTCTTCACAGCTGAACATCGTTAGCACCCTCAGCAACAAAAGGGGGCTCTTTGTGTGGAAGGGGGGGTGGCAATGAATAACATGTGTGACTGGAGCGAAGGTCTCCGCTGTGGTTTGACTGGTGACTTCAGTTTTTACTTGTAAAGCCCACCAGAGAATGGGAAAAAAGACTAAATAGTCTGACAAGGCGCTGGTGCCAAAGACCTCCCACTAGAATCCTCACCACGCTAGGCAAGAGCAGGAAGTATGCTGGTGGGAACTCACAATCATGTGAGTTTCATGGTTACGTCTTAAAGGCCATCATGAAGAACAGGAGTCTGGTTTCCATCTGGTTTTCTATTTCTCCACCCAAGCTTTTCACCAGGGTTAAGCAAGGTATATTGAGGGTTTATACTGGCATCATTTCTGAGGGTTATTTCTTGGGAAACGTACAGTTTTTCATGGACAAAAGTTGAAGATTACCTCCTTGGCAATTATTTCCAAAGGGCTACCATTAAGTTTTTCTTTCTTTCTGAAATTCACAGGCTATAAATCTAGATGGGACCTTAGGAGTCATGTAGTCCAACCCTATCATTTTACAGATAAGGAAACTGAGCAATGAGTTAACTTGGCCAAATCACGCAGGTAGGAAAGAACCCAGCAGACACTCAAAGCCAGATCCTCCATAAATCTGGAGCTTTCTACACAACATCATGCTTGTGTTTTATTGCCTATATCAGTGGAAATGATATTAGAGAAGGGACATTACCATCTTCTTTGCCACCGTACCCCAGGGGCCATTGGCTCTTTCTATCTCACTTATAGCCCATTTGAACGTGAGCTCCTCACTGTCTTACTTGTCTTTTTGTATTCCCAGCACTTAGCTTTGTGCATAGCTTAATAATACTTAATACTTAATAAATGTAATAATAATTTTTTTTCATTCATATAACCATAGAAAAGTTCATTCGAATATAGTTTCACACAGAGTAATAAAAAAAGAGAACTGGGCTATGAGGCAGAAGACCTGGGTTGTCTGCCTTGGCCAAATCATTCACCTTGTCTGTGCTCCAGCTTCTCCCCACCCTCCCACCTCCACTTCACTAAGGTTTTCTAAGGGAGATCACAGAAGCCAGTGTTTTGATAGAGAGGTCACATGTGAAAACAGAGTTTGGATCAGCCTGATATGGAAACTTGCCTCCAGCACTTACTTGCTGTATGGCCATAGACAAGTCACTTAACCTGTCTGAGCCTGACCCCCTTTCTCTGCCCCCCAAAATGAGGATAATACCTTCAGCACCTTCCTGAGAAGGCTCTTGTGTACCTCAAAGGAGGAAGTGTATCTCAAGCACTTTGGGAACCTTTCAGCTCTTGTTACTTGAAAGGAATAAAGCAAAACCCAAGGAGAGGCAACCTGGTATGGTATCTATATATATCAAGTAAGCCTTAAATTCATGAAGACCTGGGTCCAACTCCTCTCTCTGATTGATTGTCACATGCTAGTTATGTGACAGGGGGAAAATCATTTAACATCGGAGCTTCAGAGGCAACTTAGAAAGACTCAGTTACAGACAAGGTGCCTATCTATATCAGCAAAGAGAATTCCCACACCAGGATTTCCTTATAGTGGGGAATCACAGGCCTACAGAGTTGCCCTGGCTCTACCAAAAGTACTATACACATGGAAGATGAGAGTTGGAGAACTGGAAGGAACCTTAGTACCTATCTAGTCCAACTTAGACGGGAAAGGAATCCTCATTATAACATATCCAGCAAAGGGGCATCTAGCTTGAAGACTTCCAAAGGTGGGATGGGGGTGGGAGAGATGGAGAGAAACTCACTCCCTCTTGAGACAGTCCATTCTACTTTCAGACAGCTCTAATTATTAGGAAGTTGGTTTGTTTGTTTGTTTGTTTTTTCCAGGCATCTAGCCTACACTGACCTCTTTGCAAATTCTCCCCATTCTGCCTTCTGCAGCCAAATAATATCTAACTTTATCTTTTTCGCATGACAGCCATCCACATACATGAACACAGTTCTCACTGCCCCCTTGGTCTTCTTTTCTTCAGGCTAAACATCCCCAGTTCTTTCATCTGATCACCATATGACACCATATGACACCAACTCAAGATCCTTATCTGTCTCCGTTGCCCTCTACCAGACACCATTCAGTTAATCAGTTTTCTTCTGAAACCGTGAAACCCAGAATTGAAAACAATACTGATGTCTGAGAAGGGCAAAGTACAGTGAGACTATCACCTACCTACCCCTAAAATCTATCCCCCTTCTAATGAAGCTCATGACTGTATTAGGGGTTTGTTTGAGGGTTTTTTGTCTGTTGCATAATATTTCTGACTCAAATTCCACTTTTACCTCTTATACTTCATCCCCCACCATATACTCTTCAATCCAGCAACACTGGCCTCCAACCTGTTCTACAAACAAGACATTCCATCTCTTGGCTCCTGGAATTTTCTTTGACTGTGCCTCATGCCTAGAATGATCTCCTTCTTCATCTTTGCCTACTGGTTTCCCTTGATTTGTTTAAATACTTTAATTAATTAATTTAATTATTTAATTTAAATAATTTAAAATCTAATCTTCTACAATTCCATCTTCTTTCCCAACCCTTCTTAATTCCAGTACCTTTCTTCTGTTAATTATTTCCTATTTATCCTTGATATAGGTCATTTGTACATGTTTTTTTACTTGTCTCCCCTATTAGAATGTGAGCTTCTTGAAGTCAAGGACTGTCTTTTGCCTCTTTTTATATCTCCAGAGCATAGTATAATGCCTGGCACACAGTGTGTAATAACGGTTTATTGACTGACTGACTAAAACCCACATCTTTTTTTTCATAACAATGGCTATCTAAACAGGTGTCCCCCATGTTATACTCATGAAGTCAGTTTTCTGTACCCAAGTATAAGAATTTGCCTATTAAATTCCATCTTCTTAGATTCATTCCAAAACTCTGCCCCATCAAGAACCTTTTCGATCTTGATTCAGTTAATCAATGTATTTACTAACCCCCTCCACTTGATGACATCTTCCTGTACAATTGAAAAAGAAAAAGATTGAACAGTGTAGGGCTAAGCACAGATCTCTAGGGTAGTCCGTTAGGGACCTCTTGCCCCTATTTTGACATTAAGCCATTAACAAATATCCTTAGAGTCCGGCCATCCAAGTAGGCCTGAATCCACTTAGATTCTCATCTAATCCATAAACTAAATGCACCTCCCAACTTCTCCACAAGAAAAGTATGCAGTACTTGCTCAAGAGCTGTGCTAAAATCAAAGTAACCTATTTCATAACACTCTCTTCATCCACTGGTTTAATAATCATGTAAAAGAAGAAAAGAAAAGAGAAGAAAAGAAAAGAAAAAACAAGATTAGTCTGGGATGACCTGTTTTTTTTGTCTTTATAATTTTTAATTTTTTTTTACATCCTGGACTTTTATTTTAAACTTAAAATACTTAATAAAATGAGCATTTCCTCTATATACTAACAAAGAAAAAGAAACTAGTACATACATAAATTGTGTATAGGTTGCTGTTCTTTTAAAATATTTGAAGATATTCAATATGTGACTTTCAAAGTTGTCCTTCACGTCCTTGATTCTTTCTGTTCTCTTCTGTGCATTTTCTAAAGAATGCTCCAATGATTTCTCTTTTTGGCTATCTTACCTCTAACTTCCTGTCTTCCTTGCATCTCTCTCTGTCTGTCTCAGTTTCTCTCTCCCTCTGTCTCTTTCACACGCATGCATGTGTGCAAACACTAGAAATAAAAAAAAAAGAAAGTAAAACTCTAAAACAAATATATGTCATGATCTGTTCTTGATTAAGACAGTCTGGCTCTTTTGTAACCACCACTTCCCTTTTTAGATTTTTGCCAACCATTCATCTGCATAACCCATGCTAGAAATTTCCCAGGAATCATGGTCAAGTTCACTGGCCTATTGTTTGCAGATCTGTTGTCTTCCTTCTTTGAAACTCAAGACATTTGCCCTTCTCTAATCTCGTGGTATCTTTCTCATCCAAATATCACTGAAAGTGACCAATTTTTAGTACATGAGCATGCATTTCATCGCTATCATTTGAAAGATGAAATCATTACTCACTCAAATCAAGAAGTTATTGGGCAACTTACATTCATCAAGGGCAGATAGGTGTTATTTTACTATTTCTTGTCTTAGTAATTTTTGTTGTTATTTCTAATATAAACATCATTCTTAGCAGAGAAAACAGAAGCAACGTAAGAATTAAACAGCTGCAAGCAAAGGTCTTATACCTTCTTTGATCTCCCTTTTTTCCCATTATAGTGTTTTTCAAATATGGGACAATAGCTAGTGGAGATGAATGGATCAGGACAGGGTTTTTTGAGGATGGGGGGAGATATAAGCATGGCAGTAGTAGGGAAGCCACCAAGTTACCAGAAGAGATTAAAGATTAGTGAGAGAGAGTGGGGATAATAGAGGGAGCAATATGCTGGAGGAAACAGGATGAAATGGAATGCTCTATGTATGCAGAGTGGTTCATCTTGACGATGAGAAGGGCTACCTCATTATGTAAGACAGTAGTGAAGGAGGAGATAGTGGCAGAAGGCATCTGGGTGATGGAAGATAAGGAGGAGGGGGGAAAAGGGCACTGATGTATTGGAAGGGAGCTTTACCTCATCCCACTTTCTCCTCCTGAGCCATCTGGGTCCATTGACTAGATATAGATCAGGACAACAGGAGGCTGGAAAGCAGGCAGGATATGTGCTAAAATGGCACCCTCTCTCTTCACCATCATAGCCAGAGACTAGAATGGTTCTATTCTTCTAATGAGGCTAGTGACCAAGCAAGAGACTCATGGAGACCAGTCAGGAGATGGCTGTTTAGGACGGTAAAAGACCCTCCTCTTCTCTGCTCTTCTCTCTGGAGGGTAGAGAACAAGCCGGAGATGCACAGGGCATGCACTGGTTTAGGAGGCAGATTCCAATCTAGGCTATGCTATTTGCTACCAGGGTGACTGAAAAATTAAATGCAGGGTTTTTTAATACCTCACAGAAGCTTGTTTGTTGACGTCTTCAAGATGTGCCACTTAGGCATGGTGTAGTTTTCTACAGGAGACTTTGTAGGACTCCAAACCTGCGTCTAGCCCATCTTTGGCTCTGGAAGCAGCCATAACCCTTAGCTGTGCCAGGGGCCCTGCCCTAATAACAATGAGAAGATGAGAAATAGCACACTCAAGGTAAGTCACTGTCCAATTTTCCTTACTCTGTATGATGGTTGAGATCTTTGAAAATATATTTATGGGTGTTCACATCTCAACCTAAAGAATCTGGTTAACATTTTTAGCCCATCATTACCCCTTAATGACTTAACTATCTCCCTCAACTTTATTTCCATGTTCTCACCAACATCTCCACAACTATACCTACCTCTCTTTCAGCCTTGTACCAACTTCCTATCTATTTGATCAATTTGCCCCACCCATCAGTCTACTCTGTTAATTTATTTTACCTACTAATTGTTCTAATTTTTTTTTTACTTACCTTGGTTCTTCTTGCTAACTACCTTCTACTTAGCCTTTTGGAGTCTTCCTCATCAGTATGAAATCCCTAATCCTTTTGATTTTCTAAAGTAATTGACACCTTTGATGACCTCTATTGCTAGATATTCTCTCTACTATGGGACTTAGAGTCAGGAAAGCCTGGGTTTGAATTCTGCCTCAACACTAGCTGTGTGGCCTTGAGCAAGTAACAACCTCTCTGGGTCTCAGTTACTTCTCTAAGATGATTTGATGACCTATAAGGTCCCTTCCACTTCTAAATCTAGGATCTTCTCACTTCGGTTTTTCTCTTTCATTTCTTCTTTTTGTTTTTTGTTTTTTTGGAGGCAATGCAGGTTAAGTGACTTGCTCAGGGTCACATAGCTGGTAAATAACTGAGGCAGAATTTGAACTCAGGTCTCCCTAGTGCTCTATCCACTATGCCATCTAGCTGCCTGATAAAGGAAGGAAACAACACATAGAATGGAGTAGTGATCAGACACAGAGACAAGACGTGTAACTACAGGTAAGCCAGCATGGCTGGAGCATAGAGTACAGGAGGGGGATGAATATGTTATGAGCCTTGGAAAATATGCTGAAGCCATATTCTAAAAAGCCTTGAAGGGCAAACAAAGAAGTTTCTGTTTTATTCTAAAATGCAATGAGGACCCAGTGAAATTTCTATAGCAGGGAAGTGATATGGCCAAACAGGCACTATAGAAACTCTGAAAATAACTTGCCAAAAAATGAAGTTATGGAACTCCAGATCTTTAGTGACAATAAGATGGTATTACAAAAATTTAGAAAGAATTATACCACATATCATGAGGCACCAATTAGAACTGCATGAGATTTCTCACTTGGAATGAGAAATGCAATATTCCAGACAAGAAGACAAATCAGTCTTCACCCAAAACTGCCAATCTGTCAATTCCAAGAATAATTTTAAGGAGAAAACCAGCCCAAAGACCTCAAAACCTCTTGCAAAATTAACTGGCATCAACTTCAGGGGAAGTCACTTTCACCTCTATCTTACCCAGCCTGCTCATCTGTAAAATAGAGTTAATATCTGCCTCACTAACAATTTCAGTATTGTTTTGAAGATAAAATGAGATAATAGATGTGAAGCTACAGATGTAAGATAATACTCTTCTGTTTCTCTAAATCCGGAGCTATTTTGTTGTTGTTTTTTAATTGTTTCAGTCCTGTCTGACTCTTCACGACCCCATTTAGGGTTTTCTTGGCAAAGATATCAGAGTGGTTTACCATTTCCTTCTCCAGCTTATTTTACCGATGAGGAAACTGAGGCAAACTGGGTTAAGTGACTTGTCCAGGGTCACATAGCTAGTAAAGGTCTGAGGCCAGATTTGAACTCAGAAAGATGAGTTGCAGAGAGAGAGAGAAAGAGAGAGAGAGAATCAGAAACATATCAGTCTCCTCTGATGGTTTTTTACCTCTCATATATTAAGAATTGGAAACTTAACTCAACAAATATCCTTAGAGAATGAGACTCTCAGAATTGAAAGAATCTGTCCATATTTAGATAGAGATCACCTCTACAACATGCCTGATAGGTGGCTACTTCATTTCTACTTAAAGACCCATAGTGATACGAAATTTACTACCTACTAAAGAGACCTATTCCACTTTTTGGATAATTCCAATGCATAGGATCATAGAGTTATAGATCATAGGATATATTGAGCTAGTCAATTTATGCTCAAAAGGCATCTGCTAGATATGCAGTCATGAAAGGTTTGAATAGCTCACCTATAACTAGGTGAACTTGTTACTAGGTGTAACATGTGAAAAGGTGAGTATGACAGTTCAAAAAATCTCCTTTATAACACACAGAAAACTGTCCTGGACCTAGGTACTCTTCATAGGCCCAATTCCACTGCTGGTCAGCATGAAAGCTTTGACTTGTTCTATTTCTGCACCTGGCTCCATTCTTCTCTTCTTAGGTAACCTACTGATCCCCCAACTCCTGAGGCTTACCGTAGTGGTGAGAACTCATGTATATACTAATACACTTTAGTCTTACTCCAGTGCAGAAGTCCTGAGTTCAAGTGATCTGCTAGCCACAATAGCAGGAATTTCAGGAGTATACCACCACACCCAATTCTATATAGTTTTTCATTGCTGTATCTCATGCAGGACCTAGCAAAGTTCAGTGCACACCACAGATATTTAATCTATATTGAATATAATTTTAATTGAATTGAATATAATTTTAAGTCCCAGCTCATTGAAAGTATCAAAAATAAAAAATAAAATAAACCCAGAACTAAGCTAAACTGTGATTGAAAATAATAAGGTTAAAAGGATGGAATCTATGCCTATGAGATATATTTATTTAAATCTAGCTTCAAGTGTTTTTATTTCATGTTAATTCATTAACTTGGGCAATTAGATGTTGATACTTATTATATTAATAACTATATTGGTATAGAAAAACATAATTAGGTGAATTATATGCTAAATGCTCTAAGTCATCAGTCATATACTATTTAATAAACACGTTGACCTCGCAACTATCTTAACAGGCACCGATATCAATTTGTTGGCAACTGCTATCCAAATTGGAGACGTGCTACCAAAAATTAACCGGTGGTAATGGCTTCCAAATTAAGTTCCATGAAGTGAAAGCAAATGTCTTGTTTATATTTGATTAAATACAGTCTCTAGTTGCTTTCTAGTTACAGGCTATTTTATACCCAGATCTTACATTTCTTAAAGGCAAGTAGCATGTCTTTTAATTCTATCATATCTTATACGGAACTTAGTAACTAATTTATACTTGTTGAGCAATTAATAGAATAAAATTCATGGAAAGAACCACTTCCTCTTTTTTGGACTCAGTTCAAGGAAAGTTACTGTAGGTTCTCTTTTCATAAGGCAGCCTTACCAATAAGGCTGTCCTATGGCATGAAACTCAGGAGCCAAAATTGTAGTGAGGTTCTGATAGATTTTTATTAAAACCTTATCCAGGGGCAGCTAGGTGGCACAGTGGATAGAGCACTGGCCCTGAAGTCAGGAGGATCTGAGTTCAAATCCGGCCTCAGACCAAAAACACTTGACACTTACTAGCTGTGTGACCCTGGGCAAGTCACTCAACCCCAACTGCCTAAAAAAAATAAAAACAAAAAAAAAACTCCACCCAAAAGGAAAACAAAGAGGAGTAAGATGGGATAAATGTAGAGCGCTACATTTGGATTTTAGAAATCACCTAAATAAGTAGAGATGAGCATTGATTAAAGAGATAGCTAGAACATTTATTAAGCATTTACTGTGTGTCAGGCACTGTTTTAAGCACTGAGGATTTTAAAGAAGACAAGCAAAAAAATAAAATGGTCCCTTTTCTCAAGGAGCATACATTTGAAGAGAATAAAACAAAATGTGAAGGAGAACTAGAAAGCATGGGCAAAGGGAATAGAAGTTGGAGGCTAAGGCAACTTGTGGAGAGGTGGAGCAGATGAAAAAGTGAGCTGGGACTAAAATGAGAAGCTGGGATACCTTAAGATGTAGTGATGCAACTAACGTGCCATGTCATCAAGAACATGAGGGCCCACTCTTCATGACCCCATGGATCATAGCAGGCCAATACTGACTAGGAGGCTTTCTTGGCAACGATACTGGAGTGATTTGCCATTTCCTTTTCTGGTAGATCAAGGCAGACAGAAGTTAAGTGATTTACCCAGTGTCACACAGCTAGTAAGTGTCTGAGGTTGCATTTGAACTCAAGTCTTCTTGACTCCAGGCCCAGTGCTCTATCCAGTGAGCTATCTAGCTGCCTCAAGCACTATACTACACACTAGGTATTCAAAGAAAAAGCAAAAGCTGTTCCTGTCCTCAAGGAGCTTATATTCTCAGGAGGAAAAAAAAAACAGCACAGTAAATAGCTATATGTAAAATACATAATATGGAATATGAAAGGTAACTTCAGACTTATCTGAATTTGCCCCAGGCCCAATCTCAGCTACAATTTGACATGTTGTGAAGGGGAATTTTGTTCAGTTATGAGATTCTGCAAGTCTCTGAATTGATTGGCTAAAGTGCTAAAATTGCTATTTCTCCATATTGAGGTAAAACAGCTGAATGGAGTTTGATGGCATCACCAGCAAAATCCATCAGTGTGCCTCATAGGAAAACAAGTTGACACTCTCTGGCATTTCTCCTTTCTAGTCATGTGGTCCTAGAACAGGGGTCCTTTTACTCCCAAGAGGAAAGTGTGTGTGAGAGAGAGACATTGTCAAAAACTGAAAATATGCCACGTCCACAGGAGCTGGGCCCAGCACTACATAACCACAAAAACCACATCAAGGGTTATCAGCTGCTTAACAGGAACGGAGAAGGCAGTGGAGCTGAACCAGTCCCCAGCTATAGGGAAAGCAGAAGGCGAGGGGAGGGCAGAGGCAGCTGCAGATGACGGTGATAGAATGGTTCGAGAATTCACAGGAAAACACTACCGTGTTCACCTTTTTGGTTCTACCATCACATCTGATCAGGGCCATCCCCAGGGAAAGTTATTAAGCAGACGAGTTTTGTCCATGGGGGTTTCAGATCTCTCTTTTTAGCATTTCTAGCTCTTGTTTTGTTGTTCCACCCCAAGGACTGTTAGTGGGAATTCTTAAACTGGGTCAGCAAATATAGGCAGAGGGTGGGGGAGATGGGCAGAGGGAAGCCTTCACCAGTACAAACTGGAAGGAGAAGGGTGGGGCAGAGAATTCAGGCTACTGACTATATAGCTGATGATCTGACTTCCAACCTTGGATAGAAGCAAAGGCAGGTGAAGGTGGGGAAAGGCAGGGTCAGAGAGAGGGACATCATGGATATAGGCCCCTGGGGGTGATGGCCTAGTGAGATGAGAGATAGTTGTGCCTACAGAGCCCAAGCTGTCAGAGGACTTTAAGGCAAAAGGATGGTGGGTAATCACAGCCAGCTCACAGGAGGTGGTGAGGGCAATTGTTAGATTTCTATTGGGAGCATTGACACCTCCGAAATAAACAAATGCTATAAACCAGGGCATCGATTTATTGTTTTGTTGATTGTCTAGGCTTAAGATAGTATTGGAGAATAGGTTAATGCAGACTAAACTTAAAAGTGAATCATGTTATACATTTTTTTTTGAGAGCTGGTTAGTAAATATTTACTAGCATACCCTTGTAGGATTAGCAAAGCACTCCTTTTTCTGCTACCCCCCTCCCCATATTAGCATCCTGTGGCAAAGTCTAAGTTTTTCTCTCTTCATTACATCTTGTTTTACCCATCCAAGAACCTCATTACCTCTTGCTGGTCCCTATTTTGCAAAGGTATCTACTGAGTTGCCCCTCCCCCTCTACTCTTGTACCCTTCAACCAGAGTAGGAATACATAAGTTCTCCTTGACATTTAAATGTAGTAAATAAGGTGGTACAGAAGACAAAGTGCAAAACTTGGAATCAGGAAAGCCTGAGTTAAAATACTACCTTAAACAGATATAAGATGTGTGACCCTGGGCAAGTCACTTAACATTTTAGCCTCTGTTTCCATATTGATAAAATGTGGATCATAATAGCATCTTTCTCATAGGGTTTTTGTAAGGATTAAATGACAAAATACATATGTAAATCACTTTTCATACCTTAAAGCATTCTATAAATGTAATGTTGATTATGGTGGTGGTGGTAGTGGTAATAATGGTGATGTCCCAATCATCTTGGAGTGTTGCTCTCTGTCAGGTGATAAATACCAAACTGACAAGTCACAAAATCATCTACTCTCATTTTATTTTCAGAGGTCACATAATCTAACCTATACCTATAGTTAGGTCCCCTCTGCAATGTCTTCAATAATTGGCCATTCACCTTCATGAGAAGATTTCAGCAGCAGTGGAAACTCGCCTTTCACTGGGCTCAGAACAGTATATTCCACTTTTGGATGGATTTTAATTTACGTCTATTAACAGTGATTAATGTTGTGGGCCCCTCCCTCTCAAATAAAATCACTTGCCTTTCACAGAGTAGCATCCTCTCGATAGACAGTTAAATCCCAAATATTTTACCACAATGGTGGGAATGGAATTTTAGGCACTGTCATGGGCAGGGGAGAGGTCTTTCCTGCAGATGGGGCCTTTCAGTTCTCCTCATAGTGAAACTGGGTCCTGCCCTTCATTGAATAGAACTCACAGAACTTACAGGTCAGCAAGAAAATACTTTCCATTAACGTTCCCCTGCTGGGGATTTCTTCAGGCTGAAGGATTCACTAATCAGCCACAGTCTTATGGCAATGTACAAATCAAATGGCAGGGGAATTTATGTTCCTTTGAATTTCCACCCAAGGGGAAGCTAGGTAGCGCAGTGGATAGAGCACCTGCCCTGGAGTCAGGAGGACCTTAGTTCAAATCTGGCCTCAGACACTTATTAGTTGTGTGACCCTAGTCAAGTCACTTAACCTTGTTTGCCTCCTTTAAAAAAAAATCCACCCTAATTTACCGAAGAGTAAGTTTGGTACAGGGAACTAATATAACTGAAGTAAAAGGATTATTAGTTCACACCCTGGCTCTGCTTCTTCTTACCCATAAGACCTTGGATAATTTATTTAACCTCCATGTCTCAGTTTTCTTATCTAGAAAATGAGGGAACTGGGTGGTGTAACTCAAGATCCCTTCCAATTCTAAATCCATAATTTCAAATGGAGACACTCCTGCCTTGGTAGGCATAACACTATAGATTATAGAGTTGGCCAAGATCCCTGAAGATCCATTTTATGGAGGAAGAAATTAAGGTCCATAGAGGGGGCGACTTGTCCAAGGTCACAAGAGCAGAGCAGGGCTAGTATTTGAACTCAGGTCAGAGATTTGTGAGGCATTTGCTGTTGTTTCTTCTGGGAGCTATGAGAGTTTTGCACTAAGTCATTCACTTACCCATCCTCCCCAGCCTTTTCCTCCCCCTTCCAAACAACATCCACCTGCAGACTGGACAATGAAAAGAGCTGGGGGCGCCAGGACGTGGGAGCAGGTTTTCTCTGTGGCACTTTACTGCCACCAAGTGTAACTGTAATAGAACCACACAACTCTCTAGAAGCCACCCTCCACCTCTTGACTCCCCTGATACCTAGCTGTTAAAGAATTAGGAACACAAATAAATTGTATCGGGATACATTGCAGCCCTTGAGGTGGGATATGTCATGATTTCGGGACGCATGTGAGGACGCTCTGTCTCCAAGATTATCCTACACACACACCTGCTTGTTGTGTCAAGGATATAAATTCCTACAGCGAGGGACAAAGCCACAAATGGAAATGAGGCTTAAAATGTAAACATCCCCTATAGAGAGAGCCAGGACTGGAGTCAGGAAGGCTCATCTTCCTGAGTTCAAACATGACTTCAGACACTTAATAGCTGTGTGACCCTAGGCAAGTAACCCTGTTTGCCTCAATTTCCTCATCTGGAAAATCAGCTGGAGAAGGAAATGGAAAACCACTCCAGTATCTTTGCCAAGAAAACACCAAATGGGGTCACGAAGAGTCGGACATGACTGAAATGACTGAAAAAAATCCCCTCTCCTCGAGGCTGACGCAGGAACTTAGATTCACACTTTAGTATTACAGCCTGAGATTAGGTCTTCCTCTCATAGCAGGAAGGAGGAGGGAAGAGTGCACAAAGACATTGGTCACCAGAAAAAGGGTGGACAAAAGAAGGAGAATGAGGAAATGGAAAACAAGTCCCCACTACTACCCTCCCCCAAGAAAAAAGACAATGCAATTACACACAAAGTCACAATTTAGGCAGTATGACAGTGTGATCAACTATTCCTAGCAGTGTCCATCAATCAGAACACTGATACATAGAGCTGGTCCCACATTTGAATGCTGGTAGAAGATATAATAATTCATACAAAGCACAGCAACCCTCTAAGATGAATAGGACAGCATTATTATCCCCATTTCACTGATGAAGAAACTGAGATTCAGAAAGGTTAAACAATATACTCTCAGTCAATAATTACCCCCATGCCTCAGTTGCCTTCTTGCCCTGAAATTATATCTTAATTATACTTTAATTATTCTAAGCCCTTGTGACCTTCTCACATTGGAACATCTTTCCATTCGAGCCCCCTTCCCCAAATTGTGAGTTCCCCATGGGTTTTTTTTAAAGGACCCTGGTCTTCCATCTGCTTCTGACTTTCTGGTCTCTTCTGGACTCCAACATCCCCAAAAACCCAGCAGAAGAAAGCAGAGCTTAGAAAATTTATCAGCTCTCTCAATTTGCCTTCTGGGTTTAGTCTTTCTCTCCTTTCAGGGACAGCTCCCTGAAGAGAATCTGGAACCCAATGTTTTCTCTTTCAAAGCCAGAGACAGGAAAACCAGTCTTACCAGATGCCCATCAATTCTACTCTTCACTAAGGAACATCTAGTTATCAATAGCCACCAATAAGGACAGTGTTAGGTGAATAGACTTGAGCCTCTGGTTACATTCATTTGTAGAAAAGTAGCCTGGCTTAGTGAAAATAGTACTGAATGCAAAGTCAGAAGATCTGGATTCAAATCCTGCCTCACGTGTGTGACCAAAGGTACATCATGACCTCTCTGGGACTATTTAATCATCTGTAAAGTCAGAATTAAAAATGTTTGCTCTGCCTACTGGGAAAAGTGCCTTATAATCCTTAAAGCACATTATCATTGTAACTTATTATATAATGATTCAGTTTGCTCCACATAGTCCACTGTCATCAATTAATCCACAAGAAGTTATTAAGCATCTATTGCATACTAAACAGTGAGCTAGGTTCTGGAGATATAAAGACAAAAAAATGAGACAATCTCTGTTTTCAAGAAACTTACATTCTATCAGGAAGGATAATGTGCACATACATTGCCTTCTGAGATCATGTGTTCAGTCATTTTTCAATGATATCTGACTCTTCATGACCCCATTTTGGGTTTTGTTGGCAAAGATACTGGAGTGTTTTGTCATTTCCTTCTCCAGCTCATTTTACAGATGAGGAAACTGAGGTAAATATAGTTCAATGACCTTCAAAGTATCAAACAGCTAGTAAGTGTCTTAGGACAGATTTGAACTCAGAAAGATGACTCCTCCTGACTCCAGGCCTGGCCCTCTATGCACTATGGCACCACCTAGCTGTCCCCTGGGATCATAGATAATAAATAAAAAATGTAAAGAATTTGGGGGAGGAGGCAAGAGTGGTTAGGGGGATTAGGAAAGATTCGTGCTTGAGCTGGGTCTTGAAGGAAGTAGGGGATTCTCTGAGTTAGAGGTAAGGAGAGAGAACAGAGAACATTCCAGTCATCTATGAATAACTTAAAAGGTTGTACCTTACTCTTTGAGTTACCATTTGCTTATAACACAAAACTTCCCCAGCATGCATGGATAAGTCTTGAAATAATTCATTTTATGTCTCCATATTTTATTTGTGAAGGAGAATTTAGGCTTCCCATTCCAACCAATCATCTTGGTTCTGCTATTAACAAGTTTCACCACCAAAGAATTAATTGCTTATGGCTACCCTGCTGGAGATGAACATCCATATATTTAGTTAAATTCATCTCAGTTAGTAAACGCATTACAAAGTGACAATGAGGAAGTCCTAACGCATTTGGGCACAGAAGGAACTATTGAAACATCTGTCTTTTATTATTATTCGCCCTCTAGTTTTGGTTACTATAATGTTAGAGAAAGAAGACAGATGACAAACATCCTGTATTCCTAATCACAATTTTTCATCATCTCTTAGACTCAGGGACCCAAAGGTCATGAAAGCTGAAAGGGACCTTGGAGAACATGAAACCTAGATCCTCATTTTTCAGATGAGGAATCTGAGGTCTAGAGGTTTCTATTAATAATAACCATCCATCAAAAACAAGACAAAGAGAATGAGGATGAAACAATTTGGATGGGGCATTGTGGAACAAAAACAAAGTATGAACACAGGTGGAAAACTCCCAATCTATTCTCAAAGGCTATAAGAATAAAAGAACTATCCATCTAGGATGACTCTTGCAGACAGGGAGTATAAAAGTTCAATATTTTAGATTAAAACTAAATGATGCTTGGCATTTTTAGATTGAGTTTCATTTCTAATTCATCAGATAGTTTGCCCCGTGAATATGAAAGGTCATTCCGGGCCTACACATCTTCATTGTCAACCCCAATGTTGCTTTGGAAACCCCAAGGAACCCACCCACTGCCACCACTCTTTATCATTTTAGCAGGACACTGTCCTCTTTCTTCAGCACATCCAGTCTGTCTTCAGCTCCTGACACAGACAGTAACCATTAGTCACTGCTATCCTGGGGATTTTGCTAGGATGTTGATGAAAAGGAAAGCTTATAAGATCTCCCTATGGCCAATGTGAGGGGAGAAGACCCAGGCAGAGGCCAAGGCACTCCCTTCCTACCTCATCCCTCCAACCCTAAAGCAATTTCTTCTAAGAGCAACTCTCTCCCCTTTCCTAGACATTCATATCTTCTTCAGTTCTGAACTCACTCCCTGATTGTATACAGACCTCACAGGGTATTTCTGAGTCCTTCACCCAATCGGAGTAGACTACCTGTCACAACTAGCTAAAATGTCTTTGATCACTTCAAAGACGTATCCAAGCTTTGTTCATACTTAGCTCTGATTGGTTGATTAAGTAAAGAAGTGTTCTCACCCAAAAAAAGGTTAATAATTTCTTAACTTATATTAATAATAATTTTGTCCTTCAAAAAGTAAAGAAAATAGTGGTCTGATTCTCAGCAACAAGGAAGAACTGGTCATTCCAATAGAAATCATGGGAACATTGAGGGTAAATGATTGCTCCGAATTTGCAATAGAGGATGAGAAATCAGTATATTTTAGCAATGTACCCTAAATTTTAGGAAAGCAAATTTTGAAGAGTTCAGATAAAGTATGGTTAAAATTCTATGTCTTTAGTTCTGTAAGAGAAATCCTAGAAGAGGTAGGAAACTTAAAAATTACATGCTAAAGAACAAAGAAATGCAATTCTGATGAAGAGGAAAACAGGAAGGTGCCTAAAGAGACTACCTTGGACACATGAAGTCACCAGCAACTTAAATGTGTAAAAGACACATGTGAAAGACTGAAGAAATATCAGGTAAATAAGGCTCAATGAAAAAAGCATGGTATGGTGATAAAAGAAGAGAGTCAAGAGTTCTGAGGCTCAAAGTGAGATGAGTCTGGCAAAGAAGGTGAAAAACAACAAAGATAAAAGTGTGTTTGTTCATTTGTTTGTTTTTTTTAACTATATTGAAGAAAAAGATCAGAAAAGCAAGAGGACTACTTCTCTGGACAGCTAGGAAGATAACAAGAGGTAAGTGAGAAAACAATAAAAAAAAACAATCACAATAAAAGAAGCTAGCATTTATACAGTACTTTAAGGTTTGCAAAACAATTTACGAATATCAGCTCCTTTGATCTTCACAACTCCAGTAGGTGCTATTATTGTCCTCATTTTACAGATGAAACAGACAGAAGTTAAATGACTTGCCCTGGCTCATACAACTATTAAGTGTTTGAGGTCAAATTTGAACTCAGGTCTTCCTGACATCAGGTCTGGTGCTCTATCTACTGCTTAACAGGTAGAGTTACTCAACCTTTCATTTTGCTTATACTTTATTTGCCCAGGAGAATTATCTTTGAACTTAAAAGGATATATATATATATATATATATATATATATATATATATATATATATATATATGTATGTATGTATGTATGTATGTGTGTATGTATGTATACACACATGTATGTATATACATATACATGTATGTGTATATATGTGTGTATATATACACATACATATATATGTATACACACACACATACATATATATATATATATATATAATATATATATATATATATATATATATATATATATTAGGGAATTGATACTCAATTTAACTAAGGGGGAATAGAAGGTAGTTATAACAGAGTACTTAGTCACCTTTGATGGTGCCAAATAAGCAGATGAATTATATCCAAAGTCATTGAAAAAAGAAGCTGGTATGCATGCTAACTAATGATCTTGGAAAGGGAGAGAAAAAAAAGGAGAGTCAATGGAGTATTGGAAGACAACTATTATCCAGATTTAAAAAAAAAAAGATATGAGAAAGGATTCTGTAAAATATAAGCCAATAAGTTGTCCATACAGATGTATGCAATGAGGGTCCAGTGCATTTGCAGATCCTATTTGGCTAGCTCAGATGGCATCTCTCCATGTAGAGGATGCTGGGAAGATGGCTTCTAGGAGAATCTTAACGATATTTCAGGAAAATTTCTTGGAGAGACTGTGAAGCATATATGAACAGTCTGTGGGTGGTTCTGGCTAACTAGACAAGTGGATAGGAGGGGCCTTTTTTGGTTGACTTGCTGACTGGAATGTTGGTATCATTAGCAAAATCTGAGTCAACTTCAGGCCTGTTTTTGCTCTATTTGCATCTGAGGGATCTTGGTAATACTTTAACTCAAAGTATCCAGTAAGACTAGGAGGTAAAGAAGAGGGTCTTAGGGACTTCTCCCCACTCTGAAGCCATATGGACCTGAAAAACAGGGTTTCCTTAGACATGTGGTCATTCTTTTCTGTTCTGGGTGCAGGGAGTGGAGTCTCCAAGCTTGCTTGGGGTTATGATCCACAGGAATCCAGGAGCTGGAATCCAGGGCAGAGATTGTTTCCAGCCCAGCGTCAATGCCTGAAGCATTGATCTTTGGAAATACAAGAGTTTAGTGGAAGAAGTCACCTGGCAATCATGCTGTATCTGGACATGAATTTGGTGGGACCAGTACCATATAGCAACTAAGCTAAATTATTGGCCCGATTCCTACCTCCCTCCAACCCAAACTAAGGTGATTTAGGGTATTTTGCCTCTGAGGTAGCAGGAAAAAAAGTTTGATATTTATCCTTGATATATTTTTGAAGTAAATATCTCTTTGTGAGAGCTATTGATGCTAAGACATTAAATAGAACTCAAGTGCTAGCTATTGGCCCTCTAAAAATGGGAATGATAAAATGGGCAAGGGGAGGTGGAGAGTAAGAGCTGATGGAAGAAACGTTCCCCAAGCCTCTCAGGGTCCCCAAGAACCAGGAGGGATGACATAGCAAGTGGGGCCAGAGCATACACATCTTAACATTATTGTGAAAACTGCTTTGATCTAGCAGACCCCAAGGAAAGGATCTTGGGGACCCCACCCACATCCCTGAACCATACTTTTGAGAACCACCAGTTTAGACTATTCCTTATAACATCCTACATATAGGATTTCTCTTCATATCTTGCATGAGATCACTAAAGGCAGAGACTCTTATTTTGTATCTTTCTGTCTCCAGTAATTAGCATGGTCAATGCTTTGCATGTAGTAGACTTTAATAAATGTTTGTTGAATTGAGTTCACTTAAAATGAACTGACATATAGTTGAGAGTCTTTGCCAAAAAAAAAAAAACCAAACATTCAGCACAGTGAAAAGAATCCTCCCACAGGGATGAACACTGACAATCATTAGTTTATACTTCCATCTAGTGGCCTTATGCTAGAGCTAGAATTATATTAGAAGCTCAAGTATGTTACCCGAGAGATGCTTTGATCATATCATTATGCAAATAACATTCATTCTTTCATTCATCATAGACTTACTAAAGCACTTATTACACACCTGTCTCCTTTGCTAAATGAAGGAGTAGGGAGGGAGATAATGACCATTGTCATCATGGTTCATCATATTTTTTCAGGTTCTTCAAACTTTGTAGTGGTTCATCAGCTATGCTGGAGGACTTTCGCAAGAGATCACCGAGGGGTAATTGTCAAGCATTCTTGTTGTTGATAACTGTGGTGTCATCTTCCCTCTTCTGTGATAAAATCACCTGGATTTCCTAGTCTTGGCCTGGCCACTTGAAGTAGCATGCAGCTCTGGGCAATTCAATTCACCTCTCTTGGCCTGAGTGTTGCCCTGACCCAAAACCAATGGAAACACCATGAAGAATGGTGATTTGTCAAGCACTGGACTCTATCATCTTTCTAGATCGCTGTCTTTCACATTAGAATGGGAGTGCATCTTGACTGTCTTTGAATTATGGCTCTTTGAGCACATGGTCGGTCCCAGAATCTAACTTCACTTCAGAGTGAATGATGTAGAGTGAAGATGAAATGCAGCTGAGAGTGAGCTTTTCCACACTGTCCTTATACTGTTTCCCACTCCAAACTCACTTTTTAGACCAGTAGTTAATATTCCCAGGCTGGCATAGGAGAAGGGTGATTGTTAATAAACACTAGCAGTGGGGACTGTGGGAAGGGGCCTGTCAGGAAGACCTCCTATGGAGCATGCACTGAGCCCCCATTACTGGGGACACACAGTTCTCCACAATGAAAGATGTGGCATTTAGGGATAATACAGTAATCCCTTGGTACCCACGATGGAAGAGAAGGAAGAGGTGTTACATGAAAAGTTGATTGACCCCCAAGCCAGGAAGAACCATTCTATCAGTGAAATTTTAAAGGGAGAGACCCTCTTTTTCCTCTCTTCTGAGCTGTGGCTTTAGACAACTATTCCTTGGATGTCTAGGGGATGGAGTGGGGGCTCCCCTACCCCAGCTCACACAAGGCAGCTAGAGCACAGGCTCATCTAGCTAAGCCTGAGCCTGAGTTTCAGGTCCTTCTGCCCTCCTGCTTTGTCGTTCTTTCTCTGAGGGTAGGTGACTGAATAGTGAGCGTGAGAGATGGACTTTCCAGAAGTAGTTACCCAGGAGTTCAGAACTCCTGGATCCTTTAATCAGAGATGACTGGAGGGGCAGCTAGGTGGCAAAGCAGACAGAGCTCCAGCCTTGGAGTTAGGAGGACCTGTTCAAATCCGACCTTTGACACTTACTAGCTGTGTGACCCTAGGCAAGTCACTTGACCTCCATTGCTAAAGCAAAAAGAGAGAGAGAGAGAGAGAGAGAGAGAGAGAGAGAGAGAGAGAGAGAGAGAGAGAGAGAGAGAAAGATGACAGGCAATATCAATAGTTTTCTGTAACTTTTTCTCAAAGAAGATGAACACTGACAGAACAATGAGCTCAGTGCCTGGCTTGGCTTTCCAGAAAACACGTACTCTGAGAAAGTCGGTTCAGTTTTGTTTTGTTTTGTTTTGTTTTGTTTTGTTTTCAAATCTAGCCTCAGATACTTTCTAGCTGTGTGACCTTGAGCAAGTCACTTAACCTCTGTTTAACTTCAATTTCCTCAACTATAAAATGGGGATAATAATAGTACTTCTCTCCCACGGTTGTTGTGAGGATAAAATGATTTAATATGTTCAAAGAGCTAAGCATAGTGCCTGGCATTACATAAAAACTATTATTGTTCTTGTTGTTGTTTCCATTATTAATATCATATAATGCAGAACCAAGTGAAGATGAAGTGGTGGCTCAGTAGTCCCATACAATGTTTCAGGTTTTGGTACTTTAAGTATCAACCTCCCAGTAAAGCATCATAGGAGTTATGGGTTACTGTTTCATGTTTAAGTCTTTGTCAACGCAATGCACATTTTTGAATCTTTTGCATTGCAATCATGTGGAGGAAATAAATAGCTGTCCTGTATCAGACCTACACACTTTTTGATTCCCTTTTTGAGGAGATTCTAGACATGAGTCAAACCTAAGCTTTAAGCGGTTCCATACCCAGGGGCTTTTCATGGTTGGTTAGGGAAAAGGTGGCAAAAAGAGCCAGAGACAAGGAGGAAGAACTTGATCCTTCTCTTTGCAGGTTAGGCTACTCTTAAGACCAGACCTCATGTGAGCCCAGAGCCAGGGGCCTCTTAGTGACAGTGGGTAAGAGTCCTCCTGGACCCAGTGGGTCTTTTGTTACCAGAAAAAAAAATCCTCCAGATTCAAAACCACTGGGAGTTAGGGTATTTGTAGTCAGAGGTGGTATGTGTTAGTTCAATCATTTTCAGTCATATCTGACTTTGTAACGCCATTTGGGGTTTTCTTAGCAAAGAGACTGGAGTGGCTTGCCATTTCCTTCTGCAGGTCATTTTACAGATGAAAAAACAGAGGCAAACAGGGGTCAGTGACTTACCCCAGGGTCATACAACTAGTGTCTAAGGCCAGATTTTAACTCAGGTCCTCCCAACTCCAGGGTCAACACTTTGTACATTAAGGCACCACCTTGCTGCCCATGTAGTCAGAGGACTTGGGTTCAAATCTTAGCTTTGCTACTTACTGGTGGTACAACATTAGCCACATAACTTAACTTCTCTGGTGCCTCAGTGTCTTCACTTATAAAATGAAGGAGCTAGCCTAATAACCTCTTCTAGCTCTGAATTGTGATCAGTCCTATAACCATCTAGTGCCTCGTCAACTCTCATATAGATAACTGAATCTGGGCACTTTCTATAACTGAATCTGGGCACTTTCTATTTGGGTATTTCTGGTGGCATCCTAACATCCCACGTCTGAGTGTGAGAAGGTCTAGTTTGACTGGCTCGTTGGACGTTTAAGCTTATTCAGATTTTGCTCTCCCGAGGCTCAGGTTAAGCAAAGTCTGTGCGTGCCACTAGATGTCACTAGTAGGCAGATGGTATAGGCATTTGGTTTTTTGGTTTTTTGGTTTTGTTTTGTTTTGGCTACGCAATGGGGTTAAGTGACTTGCTAGTAAGTGTTATGTGTCTGAGGCTGGATTTGAACTCAGGTCCTCCTGAATCCAGGGCCAGTGTTCTATCCACTGCACCACCTAGCTGCCCCTAGTATAGGCATTTGGGAAAGAAAAAAAAAGTTAAGAATGAGAAAAAAGAACAGGACTAATAATGAAAAGAGAAGAGTCAGGAGTGGAGAGAGAACTATATAATGCAAAGTAGTAGAGTGTCACCCACAGGCACTTGAAGTAGTCATGTCTTCGTTGCCCTAATATTGCTTCTTTTGGGGCAGGGCAGTGGTACACAGTAGATAGAGCACTTGGTCTAAAGTTAGGAAGCTCTGAGTTCAAATCCAGCTTTGGACACTTACTAGCTGCATGACAGTGGGTAAGTCATTCTGCTTGCTTCAGTTTCCTCAGCTGTAAAATGGAGATAATCATAGCATTTACCTCCCAGGGTTCTTGTGAGGACCAAATGAAATAATTATTGTAAAGTACTTAGCACAGTGCCTGGCACATAGTAAGCGCCATATAAATGTTACCTATTGTTATTAATAGGAAAATGATATAAACTCAAAGAATTGTGATTTATACACATGTGATGAATTGAGATCAGAGCTGAGAATGGAAAGCACCATTCCAGTGTCAATGTCTGGATACTACTAGTTTGCTAAAGGCAATAGGAAAGGAAACCAGAATTTATTAAGTACCTACTCTATTTTAGGCACTGTGTTAAGCATTTGACGAATATTTTCTCTTTTGATTCTTATGATAGTTCTGGAAAGTAGGTGTTATTATCCTCATTTTACAGTTGAGGAAACTGAGGCAAACAAAGGTTAAAGTGACTTGCCCAGGATCACATACCTAATAAGTACCTGAGGCTAACTTTGAACTAAGGTCTTCTAGACTCCAGGCCCAGTGCTCCAGCCCTTGGGCCACTCAGCTTTGTCTAGGAGATAACAGTTCTTCTGATTCCCCCTTGAGGCTGACTTCTCTATATGTCATCCCTTCTAGGGATTCTATAAAACACAGGTCTGCAATCTGGGGCAAGAGGAGAAAGAAGGAGGAAGAGGAGGAAGGACAGCTGCTGCAATCAAAAGAAGCATGGCTACATACTGATGCCCACAATGATGCCCGGATGATTTTGTGCAGGCAATAGTCAGGATTTATCCTTAGCTCCTCAGTTAGTCTGACTTGAAAGCCTGTTCGAAAAATACCTCCACGAAGTCTTCCTTAAATAACCTCATCTAACTGCACAAAGTCCATTTGCTCTGGTAACAAACAGCCAGAAAACAGCCTTTAGAGTTTTACTTGTCAAGAAAAATGTTATCAAGCTCATGCTGAAGGTCCCCAGGAGCCCAAAGGTTTGGATTTCTTGGTTTCTAATTTGCATTGTTCAAATGCTTCACCAACAATCATATCCATAGTTGATAAAGTTTCTTTACTCAGGGTTTCCTATTGTTACTATTCCAGCAACGGTGAGGGAGAGTTCTGGTGACAGAATAGAAAGATCTGTCTAGTAACAATCATTGATAACCACATAGTGTATAGTCATAGCAAATACAGTGACAGGTACACCTTGCAACACAATATCATTCATCATTTTCATACAATCATAGATTTAGAATTGGGTGGGACTTTTATTATAGGTTATCTAGGCCAATCCCTTCATTTTACAGATAAACAAACTGAGGCCCAGAGGTGAAAAGAAACTCATCAGAGATCATACAGTATTAAGTGGTAAAGCCAGAATCCAAACTTGGGTAGGTCCCTTGACTGCAAATTGAGCACTGTTTACACTATGTCACACTGCCTCTCAGGTCCAGCGGTGGATTTGTAGTCAAAGGTTATAGGTTCAAATCCTGGCTCTGTCACTTGCTACCATATGTAAGCTTTGACAATAGCTAGAAGGTTATTTTATAAGTCCTTGCCTGAGGCCATTTTAGAATTGTGTTCTATACCTCCTTTCCAGTTACTTAGGAAATTTCTAGGAGGCCAAGGGGACCTATCCTCAGGGTCTTGCCCAAATGACTTGTGTTTATACTTGTAGCCAAAAAAATAAATAAATAAAAACAAAAACATGCCCGTGTTGAGCTATTTTGAAAATAACAAGCTTTGACCTCCTCCCTCCCCCCCAATCCCACCCAATCCAGTCAATTGAGAAGATTTGAGGGTAGATTTCTAAGACATATAGACTTCAGGAGATACTGAGAATAGAATATCAGCTGGAATGGTAGATGGAAAATGATGCTGAGAATTCTCAGTGAGTTGATTGATACTATATAAACATTAATTGGAAAAGAACTGAGGCATCTTTCCAGCCTAAGAGAAGAGTAGATAAGTGATGCAGTAGATAGAGCACCATCCTCAGCCAGGAAGATCTGGGTTCAAGCCTTAGACACTTACTAGCTGTATGACCCTGGGCAAGTTACTTAATCCCTATTTGCCTCAATTCCTCATATGTAAAAATGGGGACACCCTGAAGAACAAAATGGCAAACCACTCCAGTATCTTTGCCAAGAAAAGTCCACGGGGTCATGCAGAGTCAGACATGATGGAACAACAACATGGGAAAGGAAGGAGAAGGTTTTTAGAGAAATTACATCCAACCTTCCTCAAGAGGTAGTATGTGGCCCAGAACAACTATTCCTGATTCGCCCTAACCTTAACCCTAACCCCAAATTCAGCTGCCTTCTGACTCAGCTTCTTCAGGCCCCTTCTCCCATTGGTGAGTTTTTCCTGGAATATTAGTTTGAGGGAAGGGTCCTAAACCAGTCAACCCTCATTCTCCAGCCACCGTGTCCCTGTGCATTTATGTGTCATCTTTCCCCTACTCGAACGTAAGATCCTTGAGGATAGGGACTGTCTTTCTTTTTTTGCTTTATTTGTATCCACAGTATTTAGGACAGTGCCTGGCACATAGT
This sequence comes from Phascolarctos cinereus, assembly GCF_003287225.1. Taxonomy (NCBI): domain Eukaryota; kingdom Metazoa; phylum Chordata; class Mammalia; order Diprotodontia; family Phascolarctidae; genus Phascolarctos; species Phascolarctos cinereus. The sequence goes on from NW_027555958.1 coordinate 415,597,238, forward strand.
AAGCACTTAATAAATGCTTATTGACTGATTGGATGTGGTTCACTGGAATAAAATCCTGTTTTCCATTTCAAAGGACCTAGATTCAAATCCCAGCTCTGCCACTTACTACCTGTGTGACCTTGCCAACTCACTTAACTGTCAATTAAGCATCAGTTTCCCTTATGCACAAAGACAGGATTATATTAGATGATCTCTGAGGTCCCTTCCTGCTCTAAATCTATAATCCTATCATTGGGAATGCAGGTAGAAAGGAGAATACATAATAGAAAGATCACCGAATTTGGAGTCAGAAGACCTGGATTCCAACTGCCGTTTGTTCTCCTTAAGTAGGTCACTTTGTTTCTTGGTGCCTCAGTATCCATATCTGTAAAATGATCCATTGGACTTGACGGTCTCTAAATCTGAAAGATTCTGACATAAGTAGAGAGACAGGTTCTCTGGTAGTCACCCTGTGTGCGTAATTAGTGCCTTTAGTTCCCCTCTAGCTAAGAGAAGATGAGTTTCAAAGGAAGTAAGAGAGGGTGGCAATCTATGAGGAAACATAACCACCCTCCCATAAAGATCAGGGTTTCTGGGCACATAGTTGAACTATAAAGTGAGGAGAAGAGGCTTAACAATTACAAAGGACCAGCACACTTAAAACTCTAGTCATCCATGGACTGTAAGTGACATTAGGACACCATGAAACATCTGGGAATTTTGACAACACTGCAATTTGTCTCTCCTAGAATATATTCTGTTTCTGGTTAAACTTCTTTTAGATATATTGTTGGAGGCCGGGGAGGGTTTGAAGAAGAAAATATTTCCTAAAATTTCTGGGTGGAATTCAAAATATACCATCTAAGAGCCATGTCTAAGAGGACCCTCCACAACATAATAATGTAACCTACAAGAATACTTTTTTCATACTTGGACCTCCAGGATCCATTGATGGATGACCACCAGAATGACCCTGAAAAAACTGCCAAATCTGGGGGTACCATCCACTAGGAAGTTCCTCTGCAAACATATTTTTGAAATAGGAAAACATGTTCTTATCTCTTAGAAGCCAAACACCTTGGTGAATATGTAAATGTTTTAGCTCCCTGTTTCAAATTAATTATTTAAATTACCCTTCATTTGCTATCTTTCTGACCTTTTCTGTCTGCTTTTCTTCAGTCTTCTCCACTTTTCCCCTCTTGCCAAACAAACCTCAGGCTGCTGTTTAACCAAGCTGAAAAGGGATACCCTAGCAGTTGAGCTCTTAACATTAGCTTTTGTGACACTGTTTTCTCATTTGCTATTCAAAATAGGTTCCTCTATTTTTCAAACGTCATGTTGGCTTTCTTTGTTGTTTTGTCATTAGAACAGATCTTCCCTAAGAGGCACAAAGCAATGACAGCTTCCCCCACTATTTTCCAACCACATGACAGAGAGAGTAAGAGGAAGGGAGGAGGAAAACCCTATTGAGAAAGAGAAGGAGGAAGATGAAAGATAAAGCATTAACTAATACCATGGTTTATGCCAAGAGGAAGGGAAATGATATGAGCCATTTAAAACTTTTTATAAACTGGCCTTAACCTACATTCCCATGCTTACTTCACATCACTCCACTACACAAACACTTTAGTCTAGTCAAATGGCCTTCCTGCTTTTCCTTCTCCATGGCAGTCCATCTCCCTACCTTCCAACTGGTTGTCACCCATGCCTGGAATGCTCCTCACCTCCATCTTTCTAAATTCCTCATTTCCTTCAAGGCTCAGCTCAGTCATTGCCTTTCACATGAAGCCTTTCCAGCAGCTAGCTCCTTCTCCTCAAAATCACTTGGCATATATTTTATTCATATCTATATTTGCGTACGTTATCTCCTTAGGCTAGATTATAAGCTCTTTGAAGAAAGGGACCTTTTTTTTTTAACTTTGTATCCCTAGAACTTAATACTTGAGACATGTACTTAATAAATGATCATTATTTGACTCATTGATGGAGACATAAATATAACTATTGAAAGTATTCCATACTAGCAACTTGACCATATTGACCAGTAAGATTATATAAAGATCATGTGAAGGATAGCTGTTATGTTAAATTGAGAGATTCATTCTTGAGTTATGGAGTAAGCAAAAGCCAAGGGTCAGCTCCAGTTGTCCTGACCTATATCTTGCCACTAGACCCAGATGGCTCTGGAGGAGAAGGTGAGGCTGGTGACTTTGCACAGCTCTGCCTCACTTAAATCCAGTTCACTTGTGTGTCGCCTCCCTGCTGCCATGGTTCTCTTTGGGAATGAAGGGCAAACAACACCAAGCAAAAGTCACTTGAACAATAATTTTTGTGACTGAAGCTAGAGGTGACTCTGACCTTCTCTTAGGTATATAATTCACGTTAAAGACATCCAAAGAAAGGAACTGTGTATAATGAAATATTATGAGTAGCAATTTTGTGGTAACAAAAAACTGGAAACAAAAAAGGGTCTGGTTTATTGGGGAATAGCTAACCAAACTGTGGAATGTGAATTTGATGGAATACTGTGATGCTACAAGAAATGAAAAAAATGAAAGGAATTTAAAGAAATGAGATGACTTAAGTGAATTGATAATAACTAGCATTCATATAACACTTTAAAGTTTACAAAACAATTTACATATTATTTCGTCTGGTCTTATAACAGCCTGGTGTGGCAGGTGCCATTATTGTCCACATTTCAGAGTGTGAGAGAACATCAGTGACTTGTCTAGGCTCACACACTTAGTAAGAATCTGAGGCCAGACTTTACCTCAGGTTTTCCTGACTCCAGGTCCAGGGCTCCATCCCCTTTGCCACCTAGCTACCTTTGTAATGTAATATGAAAAGAAGGAAGAACCTTCTGAGCGAATTCAGTGAATTCTCAAGATCTCTTTCAGCAGAATAATCACATCCCAAAGTTCATCCCAAAATGTAAACAGCAATAGTCACTTAACTTGCTTAAAGAAATTAGAACAGAATTAAGACAGAACTTCCAGGATTAGAGCTGCCTGTTTCATTTGGGGTTTAGAATACAAGGCCAGGTTCTAATCTTCTGTGCTTAAAAAATATGCACTGATCTTCGAGGGCTTCATTTCACTTAGTATCAAAGTTTGTGCAAAGAAAACCCCAAATTGGATCATGAAGAGTTGGACATGATTTAAAAAATCTATTCCACCAAGGTTGAGAAGCTTAGAAGAGGTTTGGTGGGGAATGATGGGATGTTTTCTGACCTGCAGACCCAGTTCCCCCATGTTATTATAAGGAGCCCATTTCATTATTTAGTGCTATAGAATAAATAAGCAAACTCGCTTTCTACAGACTGAAGAAGTCTGTCAACAATACATATGTGTAGGAGCAGCTAGGTGATGCAGTGGGTAGAGCTCTGGCCTTGGAATCAGGAGGATCTGAGTTCAAATGTGACCTCAGACACTTGACACTTTTTAGCTGTGTGACCTTGGGCAAGTCACTTAACCCCAACTGCCTTATCAAAAAGCAAAAAAAAAAAATACACATGTGCATTTCTGCTATTCATATACATATTTTACATATATTTATATATACATAAATTAGATATTGTATATATACCATACATATTATCTATGGTGTATGTATGTTGTTGAATCATTTTTCAGTTGTGTCTGACTCTTTATGACTCCATTTAGGTTTTTCCTGCAAAAATACTGGAGTGGTTTGCCATTTTCTTCTCCAGCTCATTTTCCAGATAAGGAAACTGAGGCAAACAATAACATACATACACCATATATTTATAAGTGAATATACAAAATAGATTCAAGGTGATATGTCACTAGCAGCTGAGGGTATCCAGGAAGATCTCATCCAAATGAATCTAGTCTTAAAGGAAAGTTGAGATTCTGACAGAGGAGAGTCTATGAGGGAAACATACTGCCTAGGTGTGGTGATAGAGGGAAGAGGTTGGTTGTAAAATGTTCTTCTAGGGCAGCTAGGTGGCGCACTGGATAGAGCAACAGCTCTGGAGTCAGGAGGACCTGAGTTCAAATCCAGACTCAGACACATAACACTTACTAGCTGTGTGACTCTGGGCAAGTCTCTTAACCCCAATTGCCTTTAAAAAAATAACTAAATAAATAAATATATAAATAAAATAAAATAAAGTGTTCTTCCCTGGTGAGCTTTAGGAATAAGATAGACATTCATCTGCCCATAATGATTTAGGTGGCAGAAACAAAGGCAGAGCTATAAGAAGGGAAAAGGAATAAGCATTTATATAGTGCTTATATGTCAGGCAATGTGCTAATTAATTATTTAATTAAATTATTAAATATTTAATGTATAATTACATACAATAATATACAATACATAAATTTATATATAATAATATATAATTATACAAAAATAAAATAAATTAATACTAATATTAATTCATTTGTTCCTCATAACAACCCTGTGAGGTAGGTACTATTATTATCCTCAATTTACAATCAAGGAAACTGAGGCAAATAGAGGTTAATTGCCCAAAGTCACATAAATAGTATCTGAGGTTAGATTTGAACTCAGGTCCTCCAGGCCCAGCATTCTATCACTGGACCAGCATGGGGATCAATCATAATAGCTTCCCAAAGTCTCTTCCTGAAATGTCAGCCCCGAAAGTTCTTCCTTCTGGAGGTTATTCAAACTGGAATGAGATCATCTGCTAGTGTTTGAAAAGCAAGGCCAGAGAAACCCAAGAATTTACCTAGTTTGAAAACTGACAAGCCCAAGCAGCCCTAAGGATCACCAGTGGATTCAGATGGCTTCAGAGACGATAATAATAAAGAGCTTTTGTAATTGTGCTTTAAAGTTTGCAAAATACTTTTCAAACCTTATGTCAATGGAGATTCAGAGCAGTTACATGACTGGCCCATGATCACACAGCTAGAATCAGAGGAAAGATTTAAACCCAAGCTTTCCTGACTTTAAGGCTATAACTCAATCTCTAGTTTCCTCCATTGACATTTGTATGTGAAGACTTTGATTCTCCCAACACATTCTGCCGACAGATACACATATACATATTACATATATTATAGCATATGTTATATGCTATGTTATATGATACATAATAATTTGTATTTATTTGGCATATAACTATAGACACCCATATTTTCTTCCCTGCTAAACTTTAAGTTCTTTGAGGGCAAGAATTCTTTTCTTCTTTATGTTTTGTCCCCAGGCTTTGGCACATTTCAGATGCTAATGGATGCTTATTGATTAAATACTTGGTTTTCTGTCTTTATCTACCCAACACCTAGAACAGTGCCTGGCACATAATAGCTCGAATTTATATAATGCTTTAAGGTTTTCAAAGCACTTTGAAAATATTGTCCCACTTCATTCTCACAACAGTCCTGCAGGATAAGTGTTATTACCTCCATTTTACTGATGAGGAAACAGATTGGGAGTGACTTTGTCCTGGGTCACACAGTTAAGTGTCTGAGACAAGATTCAAACTCTGGTATTTCTGTCTCTGGGTATAGCACACTATCTCCCATGCCACCTTGCTAAATGAAAGATGCCTAGTAGATGTTTCATAAATGTTGGTTGGTTGATTGAATCCCCTATGCCATGGTATCTGTTAGGGTAAGTGATCAGATCATTCAGATTAAATGTTTTTCTCTGGGCTGTACAGTTGTTTTCCTGTATTGGGATAGTTCCAGAAAAAAAAAAACAACAAAAAATGGACAGTGAGTGGGTAGATGAGAAAAGAATCAAATTCTTTCTACAACATGCAGAATGGCTAGGGTGCAAGTATTTCCCCAAGAGATTTCTCTCTTTCAACCCAAATGCCTTTCATGTGACAGAGTTATTCCACCTGTGTAGGAGTTTATGATAAAAAAAAAAAAAGATAATCTAGGTGGTTAGTGGAGGCAGGCCTCAGGCTCCACGGTTTAATACATCACCGCTTGTGTGGGTGACAGGGAAGTAGAAGGAACTTTATAGTCATCAGATACTGACCTCAGATGTGAAAAAATGGGAGAGATCAGCATTGCCCTTTTCATAACTTTGTGTTATGTGTAATATATTATCTTTTCTCTTTTCTCTCCTCTCATGGATGAGACAACATTTGTTCAAATGAGGCCAGAACCTCATCTAGTATGTGTCTAACTTTATTTTAATAGTCAGGGAAAGTTTTCTTTTGGTTTAGAGTTTGGCCTCTCTAAATATAACCTTTACTAGCTAGGAAAATAAAGTCAGAGGCACGCCAGATAAAACTGGCTCTGTTTAAACAAATGTTATTGAATTCATGAGTAGAGAAAAAAGAAGAAATAAAACACCTGCTCCTATTAAAGACCTAGTCCAGGGGTGGGGAAACCTATGGCCTCAAGGCCGCATGTGGCCCTCCAGGTTCTCAAGTGCAGCCTTTTGACTGAATCCAAACTTCATTTATTCATTGGATTCAATATTCATTGGATTCAGTCAAAGGGCTGCACTTGAGGACCTAAAGGACCACATGTGGCCTCGAGGCCACAGGTTCCCTGCCCCCAACTAGCCTTTTCCAAGCTGTGCCTTCTCAAGGCAATGTTGGAGGCACTATCTTATCTGCTTTATGTCAAGTTCTGAAAAATCTAAAGGTCAGTGGAGGTGTCTCCACCCCCTCTCCCCCCACCTCCTCCAAAGGATAAGCCAGCTTTGAATCAGAAGGATCTCACCTATTAATAAAAAGAAAACTCCTTCCTCATTTCAATCGACAAGATGTGATTGGGTTTATTTTGGTAGCTGGAGCTGATCAGGGAAGTAGAGACTGATTCTGCCCCATCAAATCCCTATTCCCCTCCAGCCCCCCTCCCCCCAAAAAAGTCCTCACTGATCACTCTGTTTTTGCTTTCACTTCTGAATTCAATTTAGCTCCACTAGAATATAAGTCCCTTGAGGGCTGGGACTCTTTAGTCTTTGTATCTTCAGTATGGAGCTCAATGCCTAGCACATAAATGCTCATTAAATGAGTGAATGCATGAAAAAGACTGCAAAACTCCCTCATTAACTATGCTCTCACCTGCACTTGTTTCTAATGAACCTAGGTGCAGGGATAGTCTTTATCATAACAGCATCCTGATGGACTCATTTCATTTTCAGTTTTCCTATCTCTTCTGGAGAATAATATGGGATGAAATACTTGCAGGGGAAGCCAGTTATGTTTCTTCATGTTTGGGGTTTTTTTCCCTTTAGCCTGTTAACAAGCTAAAGTAGAAAAGCCTCAGGCTAATGTGTGGTTTAATTAAATGTCACACCACCGAGTGTTCATCACTGTATGGGTATCTGTGGGTGATGGAGAAGCAGGGCATCTTTTCCTTTCCACCTAATACAGAAAGGAAAATTCCAAAGACTTCACCACAGTGGCAGATAACTGAGTTTTTCTCTCCTTCATCCCAGAGATGTCCTACCCAAACTGTCATCTCAGACTAATCACATGATACACAGATATCTACCATTCTAAGTGTACGGAATTTCCATCATCAATAATAAAAAAAAAAGCTTTTCCTCATCTTCTTCCAACTGTTTCTACTCTTCGTCTCTGTACCATTCTCCCCCTTTTCAATGTCACAACTCTCGTTTGTTTGGTCATCCTTTGCCCATGTGGCAAGTTGTAACTCACCCTTCTCTGGCTCAACAGCCTTCAGGAAAGTGGGACCCAAGAAGTAGAAGAGAAGGTGACCTTCTGTATGTTAATAGGGCAAGAACCCCTTGATAGAAAACTGACTTGTCCCTTGAAAAAGGGTAGAAAGACACTGTCACTGACCTTCAGATATGGCAGAGCTTGGAACAAAAAAGAAAAGATTGTTTTGAAACCTGAGAAGGGAAGGAGTTCAACAGACCTAGATTCTCATAAGAAGGAGCATGACTAAGCCAGACATATGGTCTGACTAGAACAGAAGTAAGAAGGAAACAAGTATTTATTAAGTAACTACTATATGTCAGGCACTGTGCTAAGCACTTAACAAATATGATCTCTTTTTTTTTTATTAAAACAACCCTGAGAGGTAGTGATATGATTACTCTGCATTATAGCTAAAGAAACTAAGGCAGAGAGAGATTAAGTGGGTTAAATGACTTGCTCAGGGTCACTCAACTGGTGATGATGATAACAATGATGACAATGATGAAAGGTATCACTTCAATAATGTCTGCTATGTGCCAAGCACTGCGCTAAGCTCTTTACAATTATTCCATTTGATCCTCACAACAGTACTGGGGAAAAGGTGCCAATATTATCCCCATTTTACAGATAAGGAAACTGATAGATAGACGGAGATTAAATTACTTACCCAAGCTCACACAGCTGGTGATAATAATAATAGTTAACATTTATATAGCACTTACTACAGGTCAGGCACTGTTCTAGGCACTTTACAAATATAATCTCATTTTTTCTTTAAAACAACCCTGGAAGGTAGGTGATATTATTACCCCCATTTTATAGTTAAAGAAACTGAGGCAGATAGAAGTTAAGTGGTAAGTGGTTAAATGACCTGCTTAGGGTCACTCAGCTGATAGCAATAATAATAATAACAAACAAACAACAATTTATATAGCATTTGCTAGGTGCCAGGCACTGTGCTAAGTGTTTTACAGCTATCATCCTGTTTGATCCTCACAACAATCCTGGGGAGGTAGGTGACATTATTAACCCCATTTTATAGGAAACTGAGGTAAACAGAGGTTAAATGACTTGGCCAACTTCACATAGCAACAAGTGGCTGAGGCCAAATTTGAACTCAGGTCTTCCTAACTCTAGTCCTAGCACTCTACGCACTATGGTGCCACCTAGCAGCCTGATAACTAGGCTTTAAGACAGATCTTCAGACTTGTTCCTTCTTCTCTCAATAAAGGTAGGGAGCCTTGTGTTAGGCACTCCAATACATTTACTTCTTCAAGATGGTCAGAAGAACAGAAATCTCTCTGTTTTTCTTCTCCCCTAGAGGATGGAACTGTGAAGAGTTCTATGGATCTTCATCTTTTCATGAGCAAGTGATCGATAAGAGTCTACTCTTGTTGAAAAAATGACCAGCAGTTTTTCCATCTTTTTTTTTCTAATTCTCTCTCTCTCTCTCTCTCTCTCTCTCTCTCTCTCTCTCTCTCTCTCTCTCTCTCTCTCTCTCTCTCTCTCTTTCAACAAGTCCACAAGTCCTCATATCTATTAGTAAGATTGGGAAGTGGTAATTAGTGACAGTAATGAAAAAAATAAAGAAAGGGTTTCCATAAAACACGTGTCTAAAAGGAGGCAACCAAGATAGTGAAGGGTTTCAATATCATGCCAGAAGAGAACTGGATGAAGGATCGGAATGATGCCTGTGGAAGAAAAGACTCAGGCAGGACTTGGTAGCTGCTGTTAAGTATTTTAAGTGGAAGAGGGATTAACCTTGTTTTGCTTGGACCCAGAGGGCACAACTAGAAGCTGTGAGTAGGAGCTGCAAAGAGGCAGATTTAGGCTGGACACCAAGAAGAATTTTTTAACATTCAGAAAGAGCCCAAAGTGGAACAAAATGCCTCAGAATTAATGTGTTAAGACTTACTCAAGGAGCAGCTAGGTGGCACAGTGGATAGAGCCCTGAAGCAAGGAGGACCTGAGTTCAAATCCATTCTCAGACCAAACACTTGACACTTACTAGCTGTGTGACCCTGGGCAAGTCACTTAACCCCAATTGCCTTTAAAAAAAAGACTTACTCAAGGTCTTCTAGTACAGGTTTCATGACCACTTGGTCTAATACAGTGGAGAGCTCATTCTTTTTTTTTTTCCAGGAATTAGTTGGGCCACATGAACCCTGCAATCCATTCTAACTCTGTATGATTCTATAAGGGCTTTTTGATGGGTGAGTACATTTGTAGTAAGTTGAATGAAACTGCAGGGCTTTCATGGGGTCAAGGGGAGTGGTCACAGCTGCCACTGATGCTTCAGACTATGTTATCTCTGGGAGGTATCTGTGGTAGAACTCTCCTGCAATGAGTGTAAGGGCACAAGGTCCCCAATCAGTGAGTTTATACAGACTTTCTGATTCTAAGCTGGAATGAGTTCCAAGATAGAAATATAGTCCTGAGAGACCAGGAAATAGATTTCAAAGTAAGTAGATTTAAGCCTAAGAACACCAGCTAGCTAGGGCTGCTCTGAGTTCAAAGAGTCTGACACTTGGGGTAAATGGGAGGTCTCCCATTCTAGACAAGGTTCTGACAAACAGACAGAAGCTTTATTATGGGTGGGGGGTGGGAGAACTACTAAGAGATTTCCCCCCCCCATTATAACATCTACCTCACAGAGGTGGCTGGAGCCTCAAATGAAATAATGTGCATAAAGTTGCAACCTCTAAAGTGCTATAAAATTATCAGTTATTATTTCTACTATACCGTTCCAATTTCCCTAAGGCTCATACAGTTATTATGAGCTTATACTAGATTTGTCAAAGTTTATTTTAAAAAAATAATAATACTGCTACATATTTCCACATCAATTTTCCCCTTTCAAAATGTTTTTTTAATATGTGTTACTTGATTTTTAATCTCACAAAACTCTTATAAGGTAAGGCTACCATTACTGTTCTGGTCTCATGAAATATAATAATCAAAGCTAGCCTTGGACAAAATTGAGAAATAGTCAAAGTTTATTTTGGATGTTTTCCCATTTCAACTCCTTTCTCCTATCTCCCAATCTCTTCCCTAGGGATAGAATATTGAGTCTGAGTCAGGAAGACTGGAGTTCAAATCCAGCCTCAGATTCTTACTTAGCTGTGTGAATCTGGACAAGTTGGTCAGCCTCTGTTTACCTCAATTTCTTCAACTGCAAAAAATAAGTATAATAGCAGAACTTGCCTTGTTGTTTCAAGGATCAAATGGGATATTTGTAAAGTGCTTAACATAATGTTTGGCATGAAATAGGTGTTTAATAAATGGGTATTTACTTCCTTATCTACCCCGCCTTTAAATCCTTACTTTGAGCTAAGTTATGATACTAGAGAGTTACTTAATTTCTTACAACCCACCCTGTGGGATATACGGATGTTGCTTCCGCATCAGAAGTTGAAGTCAGAGGAATAGTTTTATTATTATTATTATTTCCACAAAAAGCCAAGTGGAAACCTTAAGGAATGCAGTCTGAGGGCTAGGTGGAAGTTGTACAAAAGGGAGTTATATTAGAATAAGAAAATACTCTTGGTGGTGAATAGACTAACCAGGGCAGAAAACCAGTTCTGAGGTTAACATAAAAAGGGGTGTTCCAAGTAAGGGTCCGAGTCACCAAATTGTGGGGAGTGAGAAATGTAATTAGGGACGGAGACTCACACGGGGAAATTAGGTGCTTCGGATACGCTGTAACCTCTATAGCACCCAACGAACCAGGAAATAGGGGAAAGAAATTCGAATAGGGAATAGGGAATAAAAAGGTGTGCTTTTGTCGATACATGTGCTCTCACATGCATGCTTTTACACATGCCCAATGCCCAGCCTTCCCAGGTTGTTAATAAAATTTCTTCCTGATTCAACAATGGCTTTACGGAATTCATGACATTGATATGGCTAACAACCCCCAGGTGTATGTATTTGCATTTAAATAGGAAAAGATGGGAAGATTCCAAAGGAATTCATATGAAATGGTGCAGTTTTAATTCAGGGGAAACCTTTGGGTAGAAAGAATAGGCCTGGGGCAGCCAGGTTGCAGAGTGGGTAGAGCACCGGCCCTGGATTCAGGAGGACCTGAGTTCAAATCTGACCTTAGACACATAACACTTACTAGCTGTGTGACTCTGGGCAAGTCACTTAACCCCATTGCCTAACCAAAAAAAGAAGGAGAAGAAAAGAGAATAGGCCTTCAAGTGGAATGAGTACTGGCTCTAGAATCAGAGATCCTGCACTCAAATTCCACTTCTGATACTACCTTCTTGAGTGGGTCTAGTTCAATAGTCGAGGAAGGGTCACTCCTACATCCTTTAAAAATCTCTGCATCATCACAGTGTAATGCATCCTATCAAGCTACTCCACCAAATGTTACTCACACTGGCAGGTTGGCTCCTAGAGAACCGTGGTACTTCTCCCCTCAGGGTTCAAGGGAATTCTGAGTCTAGGGTATCTCTCCTTGTACTATAGTTTACAAGTCTCCCTTGCTGCGCTTCCCTCTAATCCCTTCATATCAACTATTCAGCCAGACTTAATTAGCTTTTACAAAGGGGTAGCTCCTAATATTCTACAGTAAGAACAGTACCTACAAAAATCCCCTTCCCCCCACCAAAGTCTGTCATGCACTCTCCCACCAGTATACAGAAAGTCCAAAAGAAAGTGTATTCAAGCTTAGATGGTGCTGGAGTCTCTTTGCCCGCTTCATGGAACACTCGTGAAGCTCCCCCTTAGCATGGTATATATAGCTTTCTGCTGAGTTCTTTGTAATGACTTTCAGCTGTCTTTCCTCAGTGTGTCTTAGCTCCCAAAGAAAACATTACCAGCACTTGCTGCTGTCCTAGGGATGTCACTAGGATTTAAATGGATAGTTTAAATCCTCTGATTCTCCAAAGTTTACAAGGTCCTCAGGTCAAGGTAGTGAGGAAAAAGGCAGAAATTCTTTCTTTTCCCCTTACTCCAAAGAGCTTCCCTCTCAGAGGTTTAGCTAGAATTGCTCTCTCTCTCCTCTAAGTCCAAATTGGTGGGCACTAAACTGGCTTGCTATTTTATTGAAAACCCACAGTGCACACAGAGTAGGACAGAAAGTATATTAGTTGATAACTTTGATTGATTAATTAATACTAATACTAATATATGAATGTGACCATTATCCGCTCAGAAGGCATTTCTGTTCCTCAAATTTCAGAGAGCAACTATACCCAACAGGGGGAATCTTCCATCTTGTTCAATGGAAAGAATCAATCACATAATCAGCCCCAAATGCTCTCCCTGGGTGATTCAGCCCTTCCAAGGATAGTTAATAAGCAATCCTGCAAATAAATATTCATGAATTTCACCTCTGGGTTTATTCTTTTGCTCAGCATTTAAATTTTAAAAATCCTTGTCCAGGCATATCCCCAGTGCAGGTTATTCTTACTGATCTTGTGTATTTACTTATCACAGTCACCAGGAAACATACTGGACATCTTTCAATGAATTGCTTGTGATGTAAATTGGATGGCTGCTTTCCACAAAGAAAAGGGAAAAGCAGCTTTCTTGGGGGCTTGCTGAGCAAATTTTGGTGCATTAAGTTAAGGGAATATTATTGTGCAGTATTAAATGGCAAACAGTAGAGATTAAGAGAAACATGGGGAGGTTTGTATGAACCGATGTAGAATAAAGAATAAAGATGTTATAAAGCAAATTACATGTTACCTAAAATAACATAAATGAAAACAACACTAAGAGAAAACTGAACTCATTATTGAGTACCACGATCAATGATGCCCCTGGAGGACAGATGGCAAAATACACTTCTTACTGGTGCAAAATACCGAACATGCTGCCAGACCCAGTCACTTCCATTTCCAAAGTTTATTCTTTTCAATTTGACAAACATTTATTAAGTGCCTACTGTGTAATGCAAGAGGGAATATTGCATAATGGAGAGGGTGCTGGTCTCAGAGGTTGAGTTCAAGTCTTCCCACTGACACATAATTCTGGGAAAGTCATTTAACTTTCCATTAACTCAGGCAACTCTAAAATTGTGAATTGTAGAGTAATTGCTAATAATCTACATTGGTGGGGGAAGTTTCTTCAGGATCATTTACCTACTTCAAGAAAATCACAGGTATGACTTTTTTTATGTAAGGTACTGTGCTAGTCATGGGGAGGGGCAGTTTGCTGAGTTGCTTAACTGTTTCTCTTTGTTACAAAGGAAGGTTCTATGGTGAGTGCTAATATTGGAAAATAACTGTAGTATAAAAAACAAAAGACTTTCTTTAAGTGGCTTTTTTACTTTGCAACTGACTGGAAACAATTAAGAATCTTTTGGCAAGGAGGTTTCTCTATATTGTGAACTATCTATCAAACATACCTTTAAGGTAGCAAACTGATGTTCTGTTAATATGCCTGTAGAATCAAAATGTATCCCACCAAGAAACTGAGCACTATGGCTGCCCTCCACCCAAATACCCAACCCAGTGCCAAATATCTTTATTTTAATTTAAAGAAATATTTTTTTTAAAAATTCAATTCAAATAGAGGCCATCTCTTCCAATGCATTTAAAAAGTGCTTTAAAATGTGTAAAGCATATGACTGCTAGGTCTATACTCAAAGACACCAAAAAGGAGGGGAGAAGACCAATTCATACAAAAATATTTATAGCAGCTCTTTTTGTGGTAGCTAAGAATTGGAGATTGAGAGGATGCCCATCAATCAGGAAATGGCTAAACAAGCTATGGTATATGATTGTGATAAAATATTATTGTGCTATAAGAAATGACACAAAGGATGATTTCAGAAAAACTTTGAAAGACTTGCATGAACTGATGCAAAGTGAAGTGAGCAGAACCAGGAGAACATTGTACACAATAACAGCAGTATTGTATGATGATCAAGTGTGAATGACTTTAGCTATGCTGAGCAATAAAATGATCGAAGACAATTCTGAATGGGGTTATGATGAAAAGTGCTGTCCATCTCCAGGGAAAGAACTGATGGAGTCTGAAGGCAGATTGAAGCATACTTTTTAAAAACTTTATTTTTCTTATTTGGGGGGGAAGGGGGTCTCTGTGGTTTTTTTCCACAACATATCTAAAATGGAAATATGTTTTACATGACTACACATGTATAATCTATATCAAATTGCTTGCCCTCTCAAGGAGGGGGGAAGAAAGGAAGAGAGAGAAAGAATTAGGAACTCAAAAATTTAAAAACCAAATGTTAAAAATTGTTTTAACATGTAATTGGGGGAAAATAAAATTTTATATTTAAAAAGATTTGCAAAGCACTTTTCAAACATTTTCTCATTTTAACCTCACAACAACACTGAAATGTGGGTGCTATTGTTATACTCACTTTACAAATGAGGAAATTGAGACAGACAAAGGTTAAGTGTCTCGTCCAGTCACGTAACTAGTCAGTGCTTAAAGTAGGATTTGTACTCATTCTTCCTGACTTCAGGTCCAGTGCTCTGCTCGCTGTAACGCTTAGCTTCCCCTAATGTATACCAGCTACCAGGGAGGCTGAGCCTGCTGGTTCGGTTGAGGTTAGTAGTTCTCAGCCATAGCATGCTGAACTACACGAGTCCAGCACCAATGTGGCGGGCCCCTGGGAGCAGCGGGTCAGCAGGGGAGCATAGTGCCTGGCACATAGTGGGCACTTCATAAATGACTGACTAAGGAGGAGTGAACTGACCTTGGTCAGACGTGGATAAGGTTCAGGGTCCTATACTGATCTGTAGTGAAATTGAACCCATGAGCAGCCACTGTACTCCCGTCTGAGTGAAATATCCCAACACAGTCTCAAAAAAAAAAGAAATGGATGAAATCAAGGATTTATAGGTAAAAGAGTGACCCGTACTATGAATAGAGTCGAATGTCGCTGAAAGGACGTCCCCAGAAAATTCCAAATCAACACTTTGGTAGGTGAGAGACTGAAGCACATGGTAATCACTCACACGGACACTCCCACAAGTTTATTTTTATTGCCCAGCTAGTAATCCCACTAGATAACATTGCATAAAATACATACAATTACAAAGGAAACAAATTAGGTTGAAATACAAACACACACACATATATGTATATCTCTATATGTGTAGATAGATACAGATATAAATATTCATAGATTTCAGGTTATAGGGCCTAAGAAAAACCAACAGGTTATTCTCAGGTAAAATTCCTTCCACAAGTAGGTGGTGAAGGCCATCCCGGGAGTTGCCTGCCCCACAGGTTTCTGGGTGATAAGAGATCTGGTTCAGCTGGTTGCAAACAAACAGAACAGCAGGGACCTTTTTCTTTTGATCTTTCCTGAGGTGCGGGTGTTTCCCCTGCTCAGTTCTGCTGAGCACAGATTTCCACAGCAGGTGGCAGGGGGCTGAGCCTTATCACCCTTTCCCTTTATTTGTCAACTTTTACTTTTTGTTTGATCAGGCAACCCCCTGGGGGTGACATTTTGGCCTTTGTTCTGAAGGATGCATAATCAGATGAGACAAAGACATCTGCAGAAACTTTGATGCATTTGAAAAAAAATTTGTGTCTCAAGAACCTCTTAGCTCAGGATGGGTCTAATGGGCAGTTTCCATATTCTTGATTGGCCTTTTTAGCTGTGTTTTGCTTCTTGGGCTTGGGTGCTGAGGATGGGAGAGATGAGAGATGGTATGTTTCTGCTAACCTAAGCATTTATACACCTTGAAAATACATGTAGGGATCCGTAGAACACAAATTGGGGGGTGGGGGAAGGGTGATCTGCCACATTTATCAGCCCATGACTTACTGGAGTTGACTCAAAGTGACTGGCTGCTCCATGTTTCACCCTCCTGAAGCTACATCCTGGGAAAAGGTAACTTTCCCTGAAAGGGCACTTCAATTTGGATCTTGGTCAAGGGCATGTAAGTAACTATGTTGCCCAGCAAGATACATAAAGACTATAATTTCAATAAGGAGAAAAGAACCCTTCATCCTTCAATCTCTCTTTGTCTACCGGCTCTTTCCCTAATGCCTATGTCTCTCTCATCCTCAAAACACCCTTTCTTTCGATCAACCCATTCCCTCTAGCTAATTATCTCTCCTACCTTTTACGGCTATTGTCTGTTTCTTGTTTTCAAAGTGGACCAATGATGTCTTGACTTTCTCATGAACTGGGTTCTCACTCTCTCTTCCTGAGTCACTGAAGTCCAATGGCAGGACAAAAGTCAAAACAAAGCCCGGAAAGAAGTGAATGGCCTTGGCATCTTCTACGTCTGACCAAGCTCTAAGCGCTCCACTTCAGCCAACTTCATGGCCTTTGGAACAAATTGTTCCACTGGAGGATGTCTTCATATGCTTGGGGTAGACATCATCCTAACTCACCTACAGGTTTGAGGCCTGTTTTCTGGTCTCAACTGCTTGCAAAGGCTCCCTAGAGTAGGTGCCTCTCTCTCTCTATTCTTAACTGTCTACCATCTGGCTCCTCAACTCATCATTCAACCAAACTGCTCTTCTCAAGGTCACTTCGCTATGGCTGTTTGGTCATTTCAGTCATGTCTGACTCTCCATGACCTCATTGGGGATTTTCTTGGCAAAGATACTGGAGTGGTTTGCCATTTCCTTCTCCAGCTTATTTTACAGATGACAAAACTGAGGTAAACAGGGTGAAGTGATTTGCCCAGGGTCACACGTTTAGTAAATGTCTGAGGCTGGTTTTGAACTCAGGTCCTCCTGACTCCAAGGCTAGTGTTCTATCCATTGTGCCACCTAGTTGCCCTCCCAAAGTTATTATCATTCTCTGAACTGTTAAATCTAATGGGTTTTTTCTCCATCCTCATCCTTCTTGATCTCTCTGCAGCCTTTGACACTATCAGCCACCCTCTTCTTAATATTCTTTTCTCTTGGTTTTCCTCCTATCTATCTGACCATTCTGTCTCAGTTTCCTTTGCTGGATCTTCATCCAGACCCTGTCCATGAACTGTGAGTGTACCCTAGGGTTCTATCCTGAGCCTTCTTCTCTTCTCTCTTTATACTCTTTTCTTTTGATGACCTCATCATCAGCTCCAATGAGTTCAATTATCAACTTTATGCTGATGATTCTCAAATCTACTTATCCAGCCTTACCCCCTCTGCTTACCACCAGTCTCCCATCACCAACTGCCTATTGGACGTTACAAAGTGGACGTCCTGTAGACATCTTAAGTTTAATATGTATAAAGCTGAACTCACTATTCCTCCCTCCCCGTAACTGTCCTTTCTTCTGAACTTCCCTGTTACAGTGAATAACACTACCACTTCCCTCTCAGTCACCCAGACTAACAATCCCGATATCATGCTTGACTCCTCTCACCCCTCATATCCAGCCTGTCAATTTTATCTCTGTAACCTCTCTCACATATGCACTCTCCTCTCCTCTGATAGTGCCATCTCCCTGGTCCAGGCCCTTATCGTCTATTTCAATAGACTGCTGATTGATCTGCCTATCACAAGTCTCTCCCTGATCTGGTCCATCCTCCACTCAACAGCCAAAGTAAACTTCCTAAAGTACAAGTCTGACCATGTCACCCTGTCCCCTCTATTCAATAAACTCCAGTGGCACCCTGTAACCTCTTGGATCAAATATAAAATCCTCTGTTTGGCATTCAAAGCCCTTCAAAATTTGCCCTCTGCCCCACCTTTGCAGTCTCCTTACATATTATATCCATCCCTGCCCCACATACATAGTCTATAATCCAGTGATACATTCCTCATACAAGACACTCCATCTCCTGATTCTAGGCATTTCCCTTTGCTGTCCCCCATGCCTGGAAGGCTCTTCCTTCTCATCTCTTTCTCTTAGCTTCTCTGGCTTCCTTCATGTCCCTGCTAAAATCCCTCTTTCCACAGGAAACCTGTCCAAATCCCCCTTAATTCTAGTGCCTTCCTTCTATAGAGTATCTCCAATTTATACTTCATATCTTTTGTTCATACCTAATTATTTATATGTTGTCTCCCCCAGTAGACTATGAGCTCCTGGAGAGCAGGAACTGTCTTTTACTTGTCTTTGGGTCCCTAGCACTTAGCATAGTGTCTGGCACATAGTAGGTATTTAAGAAATGTTTATTAATTGGCTGCTTGAATTTTCACCTGGCACATAGTAGGTGTTTAGAAAAGTTTATTGCCTGGCTGACTGCTTGAGTACTTGGCACATAGCAGGTGTTTAAGAAATGTTTATTGACGGGTAACTACTTAAAGACCTCCAGGAAAAGGAACCAACTACACCATAAGGTGGCCCATTCCATTTTGGGGGTAGTGCTCATTGTTAGGAAGGTCAACCTTATATCAAACCAAAATATGCTGCTTTGAAACTTCTATCCCTCACTCCCAGTTCTACTATATGGGTCCAAGAAGAGCACAATCCCTCTTCCACATGGAAGTTGTTCAGATACTCAAAATCAGCTATCATGTTTCCCTTGGATTTTCTCTAGGCTAAACATCTCCAGTTTGCTCAGTCAGTCCTCACATGGCATAAACTTGAGGCTCTTCATCATCCTGATTGCTTTCCACTGGACAGTCTCCAGCTTATGTCTCTCCTACAAGTCCTATATCAGTTGGTCAGTCAATGAGGATTTAATAAGCACCTCCTATGTGCCATACACAACTAAATGCTGGAGATGCAAAGAAAGGCTAACATGATCCCTGTTTTCAAGGCGCTTACGGGGATGCAAACAAGCAACATGCAAAAAAAACTAGCTGTGTGATCCTGGGCAAATCACTTAACCCCATTGACTACTCAAAAAAAAAACCCCAAAAAAACAAAAAACAAAAAAACTCTGTATAAATAAGGTATATACAGGATTTGTTGGAGATAATGTCAAAGGAAAGATACCATGAACAACTCAGTGTGGTGTGTAGGTTCTCAATGTTCATGACAGTGGAGTGTGTGTCCTGGAAGCTTCTATTAGGTTGGCAAAGCCTTGAGTACTGACCCAGCAATGAACAGAGGTTGTCTGAGATCAAAGCCTCATTAGTAATTTCAGTAGTAAAAATAGTAGTTCACATTTGTAAGGCACTTTAAGGTTGAAAAGAAAAAGCTTATGTCATCCATTATCTCATTTAATTTTCCCACCAATCCTGTGAGGCTAGTGCCATTATTATCATCCTCATCTGACTCCTCAAAGGCTTTGGGATTTGGACCCCATAAAACTCTTGTGTCAAAGGCCTCTTCCTTTCCATGTAAGGCTCAGATACAGTTTTGAGAGCAGTTCAGGAACACTAATTCTGGAGTCAGGGGACCCTAGTTCAAATCTCATCTCTGATGCTTACTAAGTGTGTGACCTGGGGGAGGTAATTTAACTTCCCCAGTGCTGACCTTAATGGCTTCTCACTTCTCTGACTCATTGTCCTCATCTGGAGAACTTTGGAGGTTCAGTATCTGACATTCCCCAAGGGAAGTCATTACTAGATGGTAAACCAGACATTAAAGAAATTTGCAAAAAAATATATAAAAACAATGCCACTCTAAAAACATTTTTCACAAAAATGTTATTTACATAACATACTATAAGTTAATTTTTGGTATTTTTAATGAGTTAACATTTTAAAAAATTATCAGTTTTAATCTAATATTGTAATGTTAGAAATTAAAAGTCTAATACTTAATTTCTAATAGATATGACCTACTTAAATAGAAGCTCTCTGATGTTTTCAATGAATTTTAAAGGAGTCCTGAAGTCAAAAAGTTTGAGAATCACTGTTCTAATTCATAATTTTCATCAAGTGGTGCTCATCTGATTTATTATTATGCTCTCCTCTGAGTTCTGGCCCTTTGAACTCTCCTCAAACTTATTTTCTTGACCCTTTACCTAAGAGGTCAGCTCTTTAATTTGGTCCTAGGAGGATAAGTCTCTGTATTATGGGGGGGGGGCGGCGGCGGGGATTAGCTCAAAAAATAAAAGCCCACAACACATCTTCATTATTTTTAAAGTTTCTTTTCTACATAGTCCTCACAGCTTCAAATCTCACCCAGTTGGCTTCTTTAGTGTCTCTGGGAAGCCCTCATTCCTGTATGGTAAAAGTGAATCATCATCTCCAGTCTAATGCATGCTTATGGTGAGTCATTGCAACCTGACTCCTCCCTCCCCCAGGGTCTGGCCAACACATCTGCTCACCTCACCTGGGTCATGGGTTCACAGTAACAACCTTGTTTCCTCACCCACCTTCACACGGGGCAACTATGTTGGATTATTCAAATGATCAGGGCCTGCTCTCTCAAAAACAACTTGAAGGGAGTGGTCATCCCACCAGTTCCTCTCAGCACTGAGAACAGCCAGCCATTGTAGTCCCAGTTATATAAAAGCTTGATAAGCAGGTCCTAGCAAACCAGAAAAGTCTTCAAACAGGGTTGAATAATCAATCGTGTGTCTGCTTTTGGGGACAGCTTAGTTAAGTCTGGAGATACTCATCACTAAGTTGGTGGCATGGTGACAAACTTTTTAGCCATGACAACACTTGACAATAATCTACAAAAACTTATCAGGGTCGCAGCCTGTCCCAGTGGATAAGGCTGCCATGCCAAAAAAAAAAAATACAGATATTTGAAATATTGAAAAAATAATGCAATGAACATTCTAAGTTCTTGCACTAATCTCCCCCAGAAGACATTGCATTGCATATCTAGCCACCCTCTCCTGTGCTGGGTGTACCTTTTCATGACCTCTGAAGCCCAAAGCAAGGAGAAGTAGGCCTTCTCCTTAATCTTCTCTCAAACTTGCACTGTGTCAACACTGCAAAGTGACTTCTTCTCCTTTAAGGTTTACTCCATCCATCTTTGTCACCCAATCCAAATCCTTGCTTCAGGCGTCTAATGGGTTCTAGATCACTTTTCCCAAGAACCTCGGTGCTTAATTCATAGTCTTCCTTTCCACTCCATCCTCTGATCTCATATGTAACAAGGTCCCCTCAAACACCATCACCTGAAGGTTCATTAACCTTCTAAACTTCCATGACCTCCATTTTCACTTCACCTCAGCCATCACCAATAATTTTTTTCCATCTCTGTGATTCAGAACTCTAAAATTCTTCTCTCTGACCACAAGCTCCTGTCTTCCAATCTATCCCTCTGTCTCATTCCTCATCATGATCTTTAGGCTCTCCTCTTTTCCTCTGAGTCCATCATTTCTGCTCTACTAACCCCTGCTTCTACTGACTGCTTCTACTAATCTCTACTCACAGTTCATCTATATGGTTGCTTATTCACTATCAACTACCCTTGAATAACCCTTGTCTTTTTTTTCCTGTCACCAGCTATGTCTTGCCCAACCCAAACTCTGGTTATTTCCATCATCTATTATCTCTGCTTCCCCTACCATGTCACTAAGTGCACCTGGAGAAAGTCATACAATTAAACCAACCAGGTTCACTACAAATCTATGTCATCCAATCTCAACAGGGCCCTGACTGCAGCATGCAATCCTTTTTACCTTCCCTGATTAACTTTCTATCACACTACCCATAACAACTACTCAAAAATTATTCTCTTCAAACCTCCTATACCACTTCTTCTACCCTTCCTTTCAGCAGAAGGACTAACTTGACTTTTGCCTCAAAATCAAGCAATAGGATGGGAAAAAAAAACAAGCAAACAACAGCAACAACAAAAAAGAACCTGATCATAGAAAGTTACTCTAGTAACAGGGAAGATCAAGACACAAACTCAGAAGAAGACATCAAAATCAAAATAGCTATATGCAAAGCCTCAAAAAAAAAAGTGAATTGGTCACAGGCCCAAAAAAGAATTCCTGGAAGAGGTCAAAAAAGCATTTTTAAAAGCAAATAAGAAGTAACAGCGAGGTGGCGTAGTGGATAGAGTTCCAGCCTTGGAGTCAAGAGGACCTGAGTTCAAATCTGGCCTCAGACACTTGACACTTAACTAGCTGTGTGACCATGGGCAAGTGACTTAATCTCAATTGCCTCACAAAAAAAAAAAATCAAATAAGAGAGGTAGAGGAAAAATCGGGAAAAGAAATTAGAGATACAAGAAAATTATGAAAAGAGAGTAAACAGGTTGGTAAAGGAGCACAAAAAGTACTGATGAAAATAACACCTGAAAGAAAAAAAAAACAGAATTGGCCAAATGGTAAAAGATGTACAAAAATCCAGTGAAGCAGAATTGGCCAAATGGAAAAGGAGGTTTAAAAAAAAACTCACTGAAGAAAATAATTCTTCTTTTTTTTTTTTTTTGGCAAGGCAATGGGGTTAAGTGACTTGCCCAGGGTCACACAGCTAGTAAGTGTTATGTGTCTGAGAATAATTCTTAAAAATCAGAATTGAGAAAGTAGATGCTAATGACACCATGAGACATTGAGAAACAATAAAATGAAGTCAAAAGAATGAAAAACTAGAAGAAAATGTGAAGGATCTCATTGGAAAATATAGCAAATCTGGAAAACAGATGAAGGAGAGATAATTTAAGAATGGTTGGACTACTTGAAAGCCATGATCTAAAATAATAATAAAAATAATAATATTAAAAGAGAGAACTTAGACATTGTATTTCAAGACATTATCCAAGAAAACTATCCTGACATCCTAGAACAAGAGTGCAAAATAAACATTGAAAGACTCTACTGATCACCTCCTAAAAGAGATCCCTCCCAGGAATATTATACTCAAATTTCAGAACTCTCAGATAAAGGAGAAAATATTGCAAGCAGCCACAAAGCAACAATTCAAATATTATGGAGCCACAGTCAGGATAACACAAGGTTTAGCAGCTGCTACATTAAAGGATCAGAGAGCTTGGAATATAACATTCCAAAGGGCAAAGGAGCTAATATTACAACAAAGTATCACCTAGCCAGCAAAACTGAGTATAATCCTTCAGGAGGGAAATGGATATTAAATGAAATAGAGGACTTTCAAGCATTCCTGGTGGAATGACCAGAGCTGAATAGAAAATTTGAGTTTCAAATACAAGACTCAAGAGAAGCATAAAAAGGTAAATAGGAAAAAGAAAACATAAGGGATTCAATAAGATTAAGCTGTTTACATTTCTACATGGGAAGACTATACTTGTAACTCCTAAGAAGTTTATCATTATTGAGGCAGTTAGAAGGAATATACATAGACAGAAGTCACTGATGTGAGTTGACTATGACGGGATGATATCCAAAAAATAAAATTAAGGGGTGAGAAATAAGGATGCATTGGGAGAAGGGAGAAGTGAAAAGTAGAATGGGGTAAATTATCCTACATGAAAAAGGCGAAAAAGAGTTTTTACACTGGAGGTGAAGAGGGAAGGTGGTGGGCAATATTTGAACTTTATTCTCACTGGAATTGGCTCAGAGAGGGAATAACATACACACTCAGTTGGGTATAGAAATCTCTCTTACCCTACAAGGAAATAGGAGGGGAATGGGTTGGTAAAGGGGTGGTGAAAGAAGGGAAGGAGGACTGGGGGAGGCAGTGGTCAGAAGCAAAACCTTTTTGAGGAGGGACGGGGTAAAAGGAGAGAGAAAGAGAAGGATAAACAGGGGGGAAATAGGATAAAGGGAAATACACAGTAATCATAACTGTGAATGTGAATGAGATAAAGTCACACATAAAATGAAAGCAGATAGAGTGGATTAAAGACAGAATCTTACAAAAATGGGGGGGGAGGATATTTACAGCAAGTTTCTCTGATAAAGGCCTCATTTTTTCAAATATACAGAGAACTGAGTCAAATTTATAAAAATACAAGTCATTCCCCAATTGATAAATGGTCAAAGGGTATGAGCAGACAATTTTCAGAAGAAGAAAGCAAAGCTATCCATAGTCATATGAAAATATGCTCTAAATTTCTGTTGATTAGAGAAATATAAATGAAAACAATAGTGAGGCACCACCTCACAGCTATCCGATTGGTCAATATAACAGAAAGGAAAATGACAAATGTTGGAGGGGATGTGGAAAAAATTGGAACATTAATGCACTGTTGGTGGCATTGTGAACTGATTCAACCACTCCGGAGAGCAATTTGAAACTAAGCCCAAAGGACTATAAAATTACTTGGGTCTGTGGCCTACAGAGATTTTTAAAAAAGTAAAAGAACCTATATGTACAAAACTATTTACAGCACCTCTTTTTGTGGTGGCAAAAACATTAGAAATTGAAGGGATGCCCATCATTTGGGGAATGGCTGAACAAGTCGTGGAATATGATTGTGATGGTACACTATTGTGCTATAAGAAATAATGAGCAGGATGCTTTCAGAAAAGCCTGGGAAGACTGACATGAACTGATGCAAAGTGAAGTGAGCAGAACCAGGCAAACATTGTACACAGTGATAGCATTATTGTGTGATGACCAGCTGTGAATGACTAAGCAATGCAATGATCCAAGACAATTTAAAGGCCTTATGACGAAAATGCCATCCACCCCCAGAGAAAGAACGGACGGAGTCTGAGTGCAGTTTGATTCATACTATTTTTAAATTTTATTTTCTTGGGTTTTTTTGGGGGAGGAGGGAGGGTCTATGTTTTTTTTCACAATATGTCTAATGAGGAAGTATGTTTTGCACGACTACACATGTATAATCTATATCAAATTGCTTGCCTTCTCAAGGAGAGGGGAAGGAAGAAAAGGAGGGAGAGAATTTGGAACTTAAAATTAAAAAAAAAACCAAACGTAAAAATTGTTTTTACATGTAATTGGAAGAAAAAGGAAAAAGTAAAAAGTGCTATAGAAATATTACCTACCATATAGGAAAAGTCAACTTTGCAGAACATGTTATCTTGAGGTGTAAGCCATTTTTCTTTATTTATCAATTCCAAACTTTCATTTCTCATACATAATGTTCATTTGAACTGGCTTTCCTTAAGATATAAATTGCCTCCTTTGGGGATACTTATAAGAGTTTCTTTAACACTAAAATGCTAGAATTTGGTAACTGTTTCTGGATAATTTAAACTAGGAGTTATTCTCTAATATTGTCCTGTTGATTCCCTACAGCAAGTGTTTTAACCTAGAGATTCAGGAACTTCTTGTTATTATTGTTGTTGGTGGTGGTGGTGTGTGTGTGGTGTGTGTGTGTGTGTGTGTGTGTGTGTGTGTGTGTGTGTGTGTGTGTCTGTAACATACTCTGATAACTCTTATTTCTTTTATTCATTTAAGATCATGATTCTGAGAAGAGGTCCATAGGCTTCACCAGATTGCTAAAGGGATCTATGACACACAAAAAAAGTTAAGAACTCCCAATCTACACATTTTCCAAACACATCCAGCCAATGTTATATAATGATTTCCCTGAAATATGATATTTATAGTTTTTGTTTAGTGATTTTTCCTGGAAAGACAATGATTCTCATATTGTCTTTCTGAGCTTTTTCAAGGTCATTTGCTTTGGTTTATAGAAACCACACACATTCTTTCAATATTGCTGTTCTTTGACTGTGCTCTGACATGTGTCATTCATTCTGTGTTTGTGTTATATTTTCCACTTTTTAAACAAATATCCACTACTTTTTTTTAAGGTTTCCCATCTTTCCCTGCAAAAATTCTTCAAGGTTATTCCCAGGCAGAATTTCTTTCCTCTACTTTTTGTTGTTCATTTTCTTGTCTTTTAAAATTCTTCAATATTTCTAATTTCCTTCTTAATATTTTCCTTTGACTCTTGATGTTTACATGGCAGTTTCTTATTTCTGAGGATATAATTTTTTGTTATTCCACTATTACCCCTTTATTCTAGAACCTAGAGTGTTCTTTTCCCTTTCTTTTTCCTGATAGTTCATATTCATTGCAGTGAAGCTTCTCTTTTTGTTTATTTGTTTATTCAGTTTCTATGCTTATTTTTATGCAAAGTATCTGATAGATATTAGTTAATGCCCATAACAAAGCAAAACAGTGACAATAAATGATTCTGGACAGCCCTGAAGACTATAATAATTCATTTTTCAGAGACCACCAAATAGCCCAAGTAAGCGATTAAGATTCATCTGCCAACCATTCATACAACCATTCAAGACATATGGAAGACAGCACAATGTACAATGCTATCCATGGCCATAGAAGACACAGAAATAGGAAGCCCAGATAATGGGTGTGCATAAAAGACAGGTGTTATTAGCAGGAAGTGGTTTGTTCTTCTTCCCTGAAACATTTGAACTAAATTTCAAAGAGAAAGTCCTAATGTCAGGAAGGGAACGGAGGAAGGAATTATATTTACTTAAGAAATCATCCATGCATATCAGAAATGCATCTTAAGGATGGCTTCTCTGGGACCCAAAGTGACGTAATAAAAGTACGTGCCATGGCAGTTAGGTGCCACAGTGGATGGAGCTGTAGCCTCGGAATCAGGAGGACCTGAGTTCAAATCTGAGGTCAGACACTTGACACTTACTAGCTGTGTGACCCTGGGCAAGTCACATAACCCCAATTGCCTCACCAAAAAGCAAATAATAATAATAAAAATAATAAAAGTATGTGCCCAATAATCTTCAAAAAACTCCCCATTGCCTCCAAGATAAAAATGTGAATTCCTCTGTTTGGCATTTAAAACCCTCCACAATCAAAATTCAACCCCTCTTTCTTGACAAATTTCACATCACTCTCCCTCATGTATTCTATGTTATAGTCCAACTAGCCTAAGTAAATGTTTAAGACATATAATTTGTACACATTGTATAAGCACCTTAGGATGAGAAATAAAATTGCTTTTCATTCATCCTCCTCCCTCCTACAAAATAATTCATTCTGCTTTAGCCCTTGCACGTAAATGACAGGAAGCAATGACAGGAAGGAAGAGCTTTGAGGACTGAATCTTGTTTGACTTCATTTTAATTCTGGTCTCTCCCCATACATGCTTAAGAGAAAGGCTCCAAGTCTCCTGAGTATGAGAGCATTTTTATGTGGTTGATTTTGTGATTCTGATAGATGACAGGAAACTTGTGGCATGTGAAAAAAAGAGATGTTCATCATGTTAGTTAACAAGTGAAATAATTCATTTTATGAACATAGACAGGAAATACAAAGGCAAAAACAAACCTCTGGGGAAATGTTACCCTTCCTGCTGACAGCAACTTCAAGACATTAGAAATTAGCACAATAAAGCTTCATAAAACGAAACAGAGAGAGAGCATCAAACAAGAGACCCCCAATTTTTTTTGAAAGAAAGTCTCATTTTCCATTTCCTAAAATGAGAGGTGAAGAAGGCCTGGGTTCTAGTCTTGCTTCTGATACAAGGTTACTTAGGTAACCTTGGGCAAGTAACTTAACCCAGGCACCTGAGGCAATTCTCCAACGCTAAGCTGCAGAAAAGATATCAAACTGCAATGACAGAGGGACTTTCCTCACTTGGACTTCACTAAAGGTGGATGAGGATGTCAACCTGTCACACTGACTTTACCGAGACAGTAGCCTCTTTTCTTATAATGCCTGTGAGCCAATGGGAATGCAGCTGTGATGGCTGCCTGTAATCATCCTGATCAACAGCTGATTAAGGAACTTTTTTTATAAAATGAAGGGAAAGAACATGCTTAGTTCTCCTTTGTGAACTGGAGGAGAGATGAAAGATGGAGCTAAGCAATCCTGGAGAACAACAAAGAGAGAACCTCCCAGAGTTGCAAAGTGATCTAGAAGCCTGAAAATATGTCTCATCAAAAAGAAAGGAGCTAGCAAAGGAATGAAATATAAGCAGATTGTAAGGTTCATTTTTACCATTCCCTTCAGAATAAAGAGTTTGCAGTCTTTCCTACATAAAAACAGAGATGGGCAGCCAGGTGGCTCAGTGGATAGAGCACCGGCCCTGAAGTCAGGAGGACCTGAGTTCAAATCTGGCTTCAGACCAAACACTTGACACTTACTAGTTGTGTGACCCTGGGCAAGTCACTTAACCCCACTTGCTTAAATAAATAAATAAACAAAAACACAGAGAGAAGTCCAGGTTAGTAATTTATATTGACTAGGTGAGCCATCATCTGTGTTTAGGGCTCTGTACCTTATGAGGCCTTGGGAAGCATATACAAAGAATGGATTCTAATAGACTTACAAATGAGTTTGCATTCTAAGTTGTTCAAAAATCATATTCCCACATAAACTCTGTAAAGTAGATGATATAAGTACATTTACCCCTGTTTTATAAATGGCTCAAAAAAAAAAGCTGAATGTCTTACCCAAGATCACGTAGAAAAGTCTAGGTCTTCTTCTTCCATGTTCTTTGAGTTTTCTTATCACATTGTATTGCTTCATTTTGCATCTCCTCCCCAGGCTGATGATACCATTAGCACGGGGAGCTTACTGCCTTTACCAATGTTGTAGGTACACCCTTCTCACCTTTGCCTCATAGAATCCCTTACTGCCTTCAGAGCTCAGTTCAAGAAGCTCAAGACCTTCTACACAAAGCGCTTCCTGTCCACTGCACTCCTACCACTAGTGGTACCCTGTCTAAACTACATTGTATTTATTTGGTATTTATTCCATATATTCTTATATATGTACATATGGTCTCTCCCAATAAAACGCAAGCTTCTGGATAGGAGGGACTTTCTGATTTTTTTATCTTTGTGCCAGGAATACAGTAGATACTTAATAAATGTTTGTTGATTGATTGATCAGCAGAGGCATGCACACTGAAATGATTGATGCTTATACATGTGAAAGAGAGAAACTATGTATATAACACAGATCCCCTCCAGGTGAGATGGGGAAGGGACAACCAGGTGTTGTGGGCAGTATACAGAAGGAAATGTAACTCACGATTCATGGAGAAAATTCTGAGCTCAATGCTGCATTCCATCATAAGGAAATTATTGAGTGGTCCTAGGCCTTCTTTAGAGAGATACATGGATAGAGCATATCCCAAGAAGAAGTGATGAGAGGACTGTGGAACAGCAGACATGCATGACTAGCCAACCCCATAATGTTTCAGGACTTATTTAAAATTCTAGAAAACTACTAGAACTATCCTCCTTGGGGCAAGACTTTTTCTTTCTCTCCTGGTTTGAATTGAGGACTTACCTCACTCCCAGCTGTAGAGCTGATTCAGTGTTGTACCTTCTTTGGTATGTTCTAATCTGTATAACTTCTAATATTTCCACTTGCAATTTGGTTGGAGAAATGAGTTTATTTGATAATTTTGCTTTTTGTTATGGTCTTTTGTGTAATTAGTGTTTGGGGAGAAAAAAACTAAGGAGGCAAATGTAAGGTAATTTCTATCCTCTCCCCATTGCCCATTTTGTCCAGAACTTTTTGCTCCCCTAGACTCAGCAGATTGGAAATGTGGCAGATGGATACAATTCTAGCCTGATACCAGCCTCAGAGACCAGAGTGAAGAGGGTTCATCTTTGGTGGTGCTCCTGCACTGTCCCTCCTTCCCACCGTCACTCTAGCATGGCTGGCACTACCTTTAACTCTCATTCTCTCCACAAAGCCCAGTCAGGCCTCAAAGCATAGCCATCTTTTCAAACCATGAACTTCATCTACACATTCAAATAATCCATGTGAACATCTTGCATGTAATTTTACAGTGATTTTGCAATTTTGCATATACATATATATATATATATGTATATATGTACACACACACAATCTTACTATAGAGGCAGGGATGAGATCTTTGAAATGGATATTGGAGCAGGAATCAAGAGGAAGAGTTTATGAAGTGAGGGGATTCTGCTAGAGAATGTAAAGCTTGGAGGAAATCAGTTGAACTTAGAGAAATATGTTTACTCTTGCTCACACTCAACTGTTTCTCATTCTCATGAGGTAGTAGATTCAGGAGGGGGATGGAAGAGGAACATTCATCTCATTTAGACAGTTGGAGAGTATGCACTATCCCCATGCCCCATTTGCCGATTGTAGCAAGTTGTGAGAACTCTTTCCATGGGTTGAGGCCCTTCTTTTGACCTGCCAATCATCCAATTTTGCTGACTCTCATTTTGGCCTTGACATATTAATCCTACCTGCTGCTTTTTTTTAAACACAACTTTTTTTTAGCCTCTGGACCCTCTCTCTCTATTTTTGACAGCCTAATTCTTTGTTATTGTTGTTGGTAGTGGTGTATAAATTATGAAGAAAATTGGCTTCTCTATCTCCAGTGCTTCAGGAACTCCCAACTACCTCTGTAGGAGGATCAACCATCCTTTCTTATCTCTATGGTACCAGATCCCATGAGCACAATGGCATCTTTCTAGCCAGGTAGGCCTCCATTTATGCTTATGTCCTCATCCCAAGTAGAGGGAATAATCAAAGATGACAGTGGAGTCAGATGGATACTCCATGAAATAACCAATGGTTTTATTCACCCAACCTGGAATTTCCCATCCACCCATTCCTTGCCTAAAACAGGACTGGGCATGCAGAGAGCAGTGAAATAAAAATGTAAAGGTTGAAATGTAAGTAAGACTATGTGTGAAAAAAGCAACAACACCACCAGTGCCTCTATAAAAAAGCAGAATAATATGCCACAAAAATTTCAAGATGGAGCCACGGACCAGGCTTAGATAGAAGTCATTGACTGGCCAGATAAAATTCCAAAAATAAGATCTTAAACTACGTCAAGGAGGGCTTACGCATAAGAGAGAAGGGAAGACATGATAAAGCTTCTAAGGAGGGGGAGGGAAATTTTTTTTTTTTGCAAATGTTTCAAAAGAAAAAAAACTGATAGAAGCCTCAAGGAAGTGCCCCCAAAAGTGCCAAACTGGTGTGTAAAAATGCAAAATAGTAATAGGAAAACACCTCATCTTTTACAACTGCCACCTTGAAGTCAAGTAGAAAAGCATTTTGTTTTACTAGAAACAATACAGTTGAAATATATTATTTGTCAGATGGGAGGAGGCTAGAAAAGATGGGGAGGCTGTGGCTATCCTAGTGAGGACATGTGGATAGATTTATTATGAAGAACTTCATAACCAAAAGCAGGACATGGAAATGTTCCCTTCAGACCACTCTCTGGCACAGGGGAACAGCTGCCCTCACCAAATTCATAGCCTTATAAATATACACAATAGTTACCAACCTTTGGGGGAAGGGGATTGTAACATAAAAAATTTTCACAGATCTTCTCTGTCTCCCTACCTAATTAACAGTATAATGTTACTTTTAGTACTTTAGTGTTAGTATCCCATTGATTATCAGTCATACTTAGCTTTTAAAAACAGGTATTTAGTATAGTAAATTAGTATACTATAGTTAGTATAGTATAGTAAGAAAAGTTGGTATAAAATTCTACAAAGTTGCTGGACTGAAAAATGAGTACCATGACTTAGTGAGTGAGAAGAGTCAATGATGTACTTTCATTTGGGTTTTCATGAGTTTATGAGCTGGTTTTTTTTCCAAATCACTTTCTCTACAAGATCACAGAATTACAGATTTAGAGCCAGAAGGGACTTCAGAGGTCATTCAGTCCAAACACTTCATCTTTCACAGAAAGAAACTGAGACCCAGAGAGATGAACCGACTTACCTGAGATCCCACAGGTACCTCAAGTAAGGGGCAGAGTCAAGTTTCAATTGTACCAGGTTGCCTCTGTATTAAAATAGCACTTGGGATAATAGGACCATTGATCAAAAGTTAGAACAAAACTCAGGTGTCATTGAGTC
This sequence comes from Phascolarctos cinereus, assembly GCF_003287225.1. NCBI lineage: Eukaryota > Metazoa > Chordata > Mammalia > Diprotodontia > Phascolarctidae > Phascolarctos > Phascolarctos cinereus. Next base: position 415,629,344 of record NW_027555958.1, read on the forward strand.
CACTATCCCCTACTTATTTAAGAGGAAACCAAGTCCCTAGAGATGATGAGTGCTTTGCCCAAGGTCACAGAGGTGGTAGGCATGCTCCCCTGACTCCAGAGCTGGTGCTCTGTCCATTCTAGTGTTGTCATTCCAAAGAGCTTTATATAGCATTATCCTCATCATCATAGCTAACATAGGGCTTTAAAGTTTACAAAGCTTTTAAATACATCATCTCATTTCATGTTAAATCACATGATACTCATGATGATCAAATAAGGCAGAATATATATCATAAACTCAAAATTTACAGTTAATTTAGCTGAGCTTCATAAAGGTTAAGTAGTATACCCAAAATCACATAGTGACCTAAAGGATAGAACACTTGAATCCAAATTTTGTGATTCATAGTGAGATAAGAAATGAGAAGAAATATAAAACTATATTGTATGCAGTTAACTCTTTTTACTTTCTTTCTTTTCATCATGATCAAATTTTCCATGACTTTTGCTCCCCCCCAGTGGAAGGTTATAATGATAACCATGCCTGCGACTCACCATTGTGATGCTGGGTTAGGACCACCATAATGCATGACTACTTGTTACAACAGCATGTGACATGCTATTTACTGAAAGAGACAGTATGTGATTTCATTGAAAAGCAGATTGAATGAGCAGAAAAACCTCATAGCACAAGAAAAAAAAAAGTGGTTATTTTACCATAATCACCAAGAAACCTGTAATTCTGTGATCCCACAATCCCATGTGACAGAAGGAGGCAGACAGGCTTGTAAACCAGTGGGATTTAATATTTAAACAGGGACTCACACTTTGGTACTCAGAAACTTGGAAAATAGAAAGAATACAATGATGGTCATTGAGGAGAATTTTGGGAGAAATGGCAATGATGGGGGCTAGGGCAGGGAAAGAGAAGAATGGGATAGAGGGAAAAGGTATCAGCATGATGTCATGGTGGGGCAGGGGACCTAAAACACTGTACCTTGGAATCAGTAAGACCAAGTTTTCTTTCTATCAAGTACTGTGTGACCTTGAACAACACACCCAATTTCTCCGATCCTCAGTTTCCTCACCTTCAAAATGTGAAATGTACTACCTCTGTTCACAATATTTTTATGAGACTCAAATAGGAAGATGTAAAGGTGCTATGGAGAAGATAGGTGTAGGAGACACAGGCTGATTGAAATCCATGCAAGCCTTTTCTCTTGCTCACTGCTTTCTGGACTTGCACCCTCTGGGGACTCCTGGATATGAACCCATGAGCTTTACATATACCCTTAGCAGGAAGGAGGGGCTTGCCTGATTCCTCTTGGGCCATGCTCACTACAATCCTGCCCACCAATTTAAAAATTCATAGTTCTTTTGAATAGTACTCGGGGCATTTTTGTGGAGTATGCAGATGCAGAATATATATCTACATCAATATCTCTGTGTGTGTGTGTGTGTGTGTGTGTGTGTGTTTGCATATGCAGGTACATTTTCTGCAAAATCCATTGGTCACATTCACTAACGGTCTTACATTTAAAGTAGACTGTTTACATGGATCACATATTGTATATGTAGGTTATATCATAACAGGCTTACATATATTAAAGCTAATATATACTCTATTTTTGCATGCTGTTAATTCCTACTCTACTTCATGAATAGAGCAGACTCTAGATTTATCCCTTTTCCCCTATCTAGATCTCCCTTAGGCTAGAGCAGTCTTAGCATCCTAACCCTTTCCCAAGAATATAATCATATTTGGCCTCCTCTTTACAAAGATTTTGATCCATAGACTTCCCAAGTGAGTCTTCTGCTGCCAATTATTCAGCCGCAACTGTTGGAGGGGTCTCTTTGGGTCTTGTTTTCTCGATTCTTCCATATTCCTTTCTTTATCTTCCCTGAGGAGGTAATAAGTAGTCATAATGCACTGTCTTTGTGGTTCTTCAGCCATCTTCTAGGGCTATATTGAGAAAAGGGAGATGAATGAGTTAGTGTCAAACTGCATGTTGAATTTCCCAAGAGTGAGGGCCAGAGTTGGAGAGGATAGAGACTGTGAACCAAGAACTGAACTCATTGAGAAAAGGTGGGTGCCCTGAAAGTCAGTAGATAATGGCTACCAGAATCTTAATTGCATGGTAAATATGGATTGAGTGAACCTTCAAGGAGAGGAGGTTGCCGAGTAATGGGGGCAGAGGGAGAGCCTGGAAATGGCAATGGAGGACTAGAAGTATCCCAATTCCCCAGCCTGGACTGTTGAGTCAAGCGTATGAGTGAAAGTACCACCAGTACTGGAAAAAGGAGACCAGGGAAGCTGAGTAATCAGGAGGGAGTCAGATTTCAGTGAATGCAAGATGGAAGGAATAGAAAAATAAAAAGTTTAAGATGAAATTTAGTTTGTTATCTATGGAGCAGGAATTCCAAGGAGCACAGTGGAAGGGGAACTTTAGAGTGGGTTTGTGCTGAGAGTGATGGGATTAAGGGATCAGAGATCAGATGGTGGGGGAATGAGAATGGGGTTTGAATAATGACAGTCAGCAGTTCAAAATCAGAGATGAGACTGGTATGACGGAGTGAGGATTTGTTAATCATTTAGGAATGAATTGCAGTAAGTTATCAATGTTCCCAGAAGTTTGGCCTCAGGATGGAGACCATTCAGTGCATATTCCCAGTGTATATTAAAAGCAAAATTCTCTTTCTACTACCATTAGACATAAAAAGTTTCATCATTTGACAATTAATTTCAATTTCTTCCTTTACACAAAACCATGCCTTCTGCCCTTTTCATCATCAAACTGCTTTTTATAAAAAGGGTCTCAAAGAGACGATCTCCTTTCTATTAGCCTGAAAGCATTCTGGCTGTCTTTATTGACTGTCCTTAGCTAGAGATGGTCACTTACAGTCCCGGCAACTATGCACCAAAAATGTTGAACCTGCTTATAGAGGGAGAAGCTTTCTGGCTTTAGCTCTGCAGATAGCAGTAGACAGAGCAGACAGAGCTTAATGACAAGAGGTGCCCCAAAAATACAATGCATCTCTCTCTCTCTCTACCTCTCCATATATACATGCACATATATAAGTGTGTGTATCTATATGTATATGTGTATCCATATGTATATAAATATACATATACACATACACATATGTGTCTATTGAGTAATGGATAGTACATACATGCATACATGTATGCATATGTCATGGCTAACAGAACCAACAGAGTAGAGAGCAACACTCACAGCATTATCAGAGGTTTTCCTCAGTCTGGTGATTACAAGAGGTGAGAGATCACCCTATGTTTCCTTTCAGTCACGAGGGTTACATGACCATGTATGTACCATGGATGTCCCCAGGTCAAGTGTATACTCTTCTGTGTGTACTCTCCCACTGATAGTGTTGTGCCATGTGAGTGTACCCCATATGTACACAGAGGGATTTTTTTTTGGTCATTTTCTCGCTATTTTGTTTGATTTAAACTACTGTGTACTCTAGCCATAAACACATTAGTGGGAGCGCATGAGCTGTGATTTAGAGTTTGTGTTATCTTACAGAGTGCTATCTTACAGGCAGCTTTTCTACACAAAGTACCCTGGGGGATATAATTAGAGATTAGATGAACTGACCATTTGAATCTTGAATTGATTAATTCCATAAAAATGTCATGAGCTCTAAGATCTCATCCAGCCTTAGAGTTCTATGGTTTTTGGATACATCCTGGAAGGAGGGAATCGAGATAAACTTCCCTACACAAGACAAGAAGCAACTGTGATGTAGTGAGTAAGACTGGTATTGGAGTTAGAATGACCTAGCTTCCGTTCACACCTAGTTCATATACTGTTACCCTGATAAATCTCTGGGTCTGTGCCCTCAGACAACTCTCTAAGAATACAAGTTGCAGATCCTGCACAAAAGCATCAGAGTTTGATGTGTCTGACCTCTGGACAATGACCCAGTTTCACTTTCAGTTTCAGAGCTCACAGAGTGGAGTCAGAGAGAAACACTTGGAAGTGAATTATTTTCCTCAATTCAATTTAATTCTAGCATAAGAAGATGGTCATAAATTTAGAGGTGGAGGAGACCTCCTCAGAGGCCAAATAGTCCAACCTCTTCATTTTACAAATAAGGAAACTGAGGCCCAAATAAGTTATATGACTTGTTAAATTTCAAGCAGATACTAAATATTTGAACCAGGATGTTCTGGCTCCAAAGCCATTACTTTCCCCTCTACATTGAATTATCTCCTTATCGATTTGAATTATACTAATAGTTATTAAATGCCTACTATGTGTAAGGCACAGTGCTAGGTGCTAGGGACACCAAGACAAAATGAAAAAGGCTTATATTCCATTGAAGGATGTAATGTGTACAGAGGTAAATAAATAAAAAAATAATTTGAGAACTGAGATAGCACTAAGAAGTTGGGGGGAGGTGTCTCCAAAAGAGATAGCACCCGAGCTAAGCCTTGATTCTAAAGGGCAAAGGAAAGGAGATAACGTTGCTGTCCTTCATTTTCAAAGGGGACCAACGATATCCCAGGTGATGTCTTGACTCATAAACTGAATTTAAGTGAGACAGGGCTGCACAAAGCCAGCGGCATCATTCGGTCTTCCTGAGTCATCTAAGTTCAGTGGCAAGACAAAAGTCAGGACAACCGGCAATAGCCCAGGATTCAGTGAATGACGTTGGTGTTTTCCATGCCTGACCAAACTCTAAGTGCTCCACAGTGCTTACCTACTTCAACTGCCTTCATGGCCATTGGAACAAATTGTTCTCATCCACCCATTCTGCTGGGGGAAGGCTAACACACACTAATGGGTTTGTGGCCCATCCATTATATTTCTGACCTGGAGCACAACCTGTACTTAGGCACTAAGGAAAGATAAAGGATGCCAAGTATGAGGAATAGCTAGCAAGCTATTTTGGCCACAGTGCAGAGTATATGGGTGGGGGATGGGGAGGAGTAACATGAAATAAGTTGGGAAAGGCAAGTGGAAGCCAGATTATGGATAGCGGTAAACACCAAACTAAAGAATTTGTATTTTATTCGTGAATCAATAAGAGCCATTGTAGGTATTTGAGCAAGAGAATGTTGTGGTTAGACCTGTGTCTGTGTTAAAGATGGATTGAAGAGGGGAGAGGCTGGAAGAGGAAAGACTAATTATGAAACTTGTAGGGGAGAAGTGATAAAAGGATTGAATACGGATGGTGATTTTGGAAATGATCAGAAAGAGCCAAAAGGGAGATATGTTATAAAGGTAAATAAAGAGCTGGCAAGTGCTTTGAATGATGAAGCTAGGTCATGAACTTGGGTAATCTGAAGAAGGTGTTGCTCTCAACAGAAACAGGGAAGTTTGGAGGAGGGTGGATTATAGGGGGAAGATAATTAAATCTGCTTTGGACACATCAGGTCTGCGATACACATGGGACGTTTAGATGGAAATGTCTAGAAAGCAGTTGGTGGGCTGGATTTCAAGAAAGAAATTAGGCCTGGATGTATAAAGTTGGGGGTCTTCTGCAAAAAGGTGATAAAGATCATCAAAGAGGACTACAGAGAAAAGAGATTCCAGTACAGTGATTTGAGAGATATTCACATTTAGGGAAACAAACATGGATGATGCCTGAAAGGAGACTGAAAAGGAATGATCAGAGAGGTAGAAGGAGAATGACGAGAGAATAGCGTCACAGAATCCAGGGGAGGAAAGAGTCCCCAAAAGAGGGAGTGGTAGATTGTAGAGGTAATCTAGGGTTGGGATTTGGTTAAGATGTAATCAGTAATAAAACAAGGAATTAGGAGAAGTAAGGGTAAGGTATCACTGAATTTATCAATCATAGGGTCAAGACTGTGAAGGAGGTTTTGCCTAAGGGTCTTGGTTAATAAATGTCTGATGTCCATGTATCCCAGTGCAAGCTAAATTCATACCAGCCACCAGCCGCAAAGCTTCATCTCAAAATGGTAGGATCTGAGGCACACTCAGAGTTCATAAACAAACACATAGTAAGTACTTAATGAATGCTTATTGATTTTACAGATGAGGAAGCTGAAACTGACAGAGGTTAAGTGACATGCTCAGGACAGCTAGCAAATGTCTGAAGTAGAATTCAAATTCGTGTCTCTGTGACTCCAAGTCTGTCCACCACAGACCTACCATCAGAAATCCCAAGTCTTGTTATACCAAAGGTAATAAATAAGGAATCTTCCCTTCGGGGAGGAGGAGACAGGGAGCTGAGTGCTTGTTATAATATGGTGGTAACAATAGTCCTTGTCTCACAGGATTATTGTCAAGATCAAATAATAAAGTATGTGTAAAGCCCTTTACAAACCATAAAGCTTTATGTCAGTGTTGGGCTATTGTGATGAGCAGATAGGAAGCTGGCTGCAGAACTGGTAAGACCTGGCTCACTCACCTCCCCTTTCCTTCAAAACTTGAATCAAGTCAGCTTGCACATACCTCTACATGGCCAGAAATGATCCTTCCACAGCTCCATCGGAAAGTTTAGAAGGATCTGATCCATCAATCCAGTTAATAATATTTGAGGAGAAGATGAAAACAAATCTGTTAAGGGTTGTGAAACTCTTCTGAATGGACCTTATGCCCCTCCAGTGCCTTGTGATGGTAAGTACCACTCCAGAAGCTGACCTTAGTTTCCTCAGGTATGAAATGAAAGGATTGGCCCAGATGGTCTCTAAAGTGCATTTCACTTCTAAGGCTATGAGCCTTTGAAAAGAGTTGGAGATGTTCATACATCTCCAGCATTCCTTAGAAGTCAATACACCTCTTGCCCTTTATCCTCTCACTCTTCCGATACCCTCCCAACCCAAATCTCAGTGATATAGGGAGGATACATAGGTTTGAGAATGGCTGACTTCTGTTGCTCATACTTCAGAATTCTGTTTAACACCTCTGCCACTCAGTTTTCAGTATCTGGGTCAGATCATAGCTCTTTCCTTAATGTACCACAACTAGGTTTTGTTTCACAAGAATACCAGCACATGTAATTTTCTGCATTGCTAAAACCATGGAGAATGATTTAGGTGGGGGACGAACATCTACTCGTCTTTCTTCACCTCTCAGGGTTCCCCATTTCCCACCCAAAACCAACTTTAAGAATGTCTTCTGCCAGGAAACGAGCTACTTTCTACCAGTTAGTGTGTGAGATGAGAATGGAGTGCGTGAGAAAAAAATAATAACCTTGCACCAACCTAAACAGCCCCAACTGAGAAAAATTTTAAAGACACCGATTTATGGAAATTCACATGTATCAAGAATTCCCATCGTGTATGTTAAGTAAAGTGCCTCACTCATGGAGACACCTGGATCTAGTACTTCTTTAGGTACTTCATACACTTGTCTTTGAAGTGGTTTTATTGTTCAAAAAAGGCCCAGGCTATAACAGTCAGGCCTTTCTAATTCTTCTGTGGCAAGCAGTGGTGGAGGAGGGGGGATCCCCTTGGTGGCTAATAATTCACAAGGAAATAAGAGTTTCAATGAAGTTAAATCAAAGCACTTAGCAAAAAGGGTAAAAACAAATATTGTATAGCAAAGAGTTAAACATCTTCTTAATAATAGTTAATATTTAGATGATGCTTTAAAAAAGGTTTTCAAAGGACTCTGCATATTTTATCTCATGTAATCTTTACAATAACCTTGGGAGGTAGATGTTATTATTATTCCTATCTTATAGAAGAGAAAACTGAGGCTGAGAGAGATCAAGAGATTTAGGTTCACATTGCTGCTACGTGCAGCTCTATTTGGACTCAGCTCTATTCTTACTCAAAAGACTTTGTTCACTTTTACCACCCAGGTCCCTTCAATGTTTACGCGCCTATGCACACACAATGAAGCAGTTTTCTGTCTCACTGTCTGCTATCTATCTTTCCCTCAGAATTTTTCATATCTTAGGGTGCCAAAGAGAAGTTATAAAACGTGGAGCCGAGTGGCCTCCAGGAATTAGGTAAGGGAAGTTGTCAAGAGTTGAACTAATGTGGGATATTCTGGCAGGACTTTTTAAATATAACCCTTCCTCCTTTTGTATTTGTTCTCTCCAGTCCCCAAAACACTTCCTAGAATGTAATAATTACTTCATCAATATTTTTGGTTAGTTATTGATTAATTCATGTGACCCTAGGCAAGTCACTCAACCTTTGTCTGCCTCAGTTTCCTCACCTGTAAAATGGAGATAATAATAGCACCTACTTCCCGGGGTCGTTGTGATGATCAAATGAGATCGTATTTATAAGGTGCTTTGTGAACTTTAAAGCATTGTAGAAGTGTTAGTTTTTATTATTATCAATAGTAGTAGTAGAAGTCATAGCAACAGTAATAGTAATAACAGTAGATGTAATTGTCCTAGTAATAGCACTAGTAATTGTACTAGTAGTTGTAGTAGTAGTAATGGGAGTAGTAAAAGTAGTAAAAATAGTAGAAACAGTAGTACTAATAACAGTAGTAGAAGTAGTAGTACTAGTACCAATATTAGTAGTTGTAAAATAAGAAGTAACAACTTTGTCATCCTAGTTGGGAGGGACAAGTAACACCTACCTTCAAAGCTAAATGTCCTAAATTAAACTTTTTAATGTTTGCAGTCCTAAGCAACAAACACTAGGGTAGGAATCGAGATGAAAGGAAGAAGTAATAATCAAGAAAGAACATGAAACAATAGCATCTAGTTGTAAGGATAGTTTCAAGATGGTTGAAGACAATCACCATAAGAGCCCATACTTCTATAGCACTTTCAAGTGTACAATGCACTCTCCTCACAACTGAGAATAGTAGGGTAGTGTGATATTATTCCCATTTGACAGATGAGGAAATTGAGACAATGTGAGGTCAAATGACTTATCCAAAGTGGCATAGACAGTGAGCAGCACAGCCAGGAAGTAAACCCAGGATCCTTGACTCCAAATCCAATGTTCTTTTCACATTAAAATGTTGTCTTTCTGAGATAGAGATAATATCTATTTATTTTCACCTATGCTATGCTAAGCTTTACAAATATCTCATTTTTGTCCTCACAACAACCTTGAGAAGTTGGTACTATCATTATTCCCACTTTACAGATGAAGAAACTGAGGCAAGCAGAGCTTAGGCGACTTGCTCAGGACCACAGAGTATCTGAGGCCAGGTTTGAACTCAGATCTAACTGACTCCAAGTCCTTAGGCCTCCACTGTGCTGAGCAATAGCATGAAAATTGTTGAAAAATACTACAGATAATAAAATGGATTCGTTAAAAGTATGTTTGATGCAAAAAAAAAAAATTCAACAGGCTTTTATCAACCAACTATTATACTAGACACTTGAGGGAAATACAAAATTTAGAATAAGGTAGCCCCCACCCTCAGGAAAGGTCATTTCTTTTCCTCACAGGAATGTTAAGAGACAAGTGCTTCATAAACCTGAAATCACTGCAGAGATAGTTGTTGTTACCATGAATATGGCAACTACTGCATAATATCACAAAAATAAAATTGACTTTATCTTTACAGATAGTAAATGAGTAAAGACCAATGTAAGAGTCATTTCCAAATCAGCTGTCCTCGTATAATCAGATCATTGATTTGGTAGAACAAAGATCAAACTCAAACCAAATAAGAATACAGGAAAAGATGAGAAGAAAATAGGATACACAGTTACAACAGTGTCTTTAAAAGTAGCTAATACCAAAAATAAAAAATGTGGTAAGAATAAAGCAAAATATATTGACATAGACAACCTGACCATTGCCCATATAAGCTTAACTATGTAAATATTCCAGGAAACAAGAATAACCTAGAAATTGTCTCAACCAGCAATAACTTGGTCTCCATGCCAAACAGAGAAATATAGCAGCTAGGGACAACCCTGTATAGTATATAAGAATATAACTTCTTATCGGGGAGGATGGTGGAAGATTCATAAATCACATCGTATTGACTGTGTATAAGGATTAAATTAAGTACAGAAAAAAATGAAAAATAGAAAGAATCTGTTGTTTACAATAACTGTTTTCTACATCAATGAAAGTAGAGCCACCATGTTTAGACTCTAAGAACAAAGTCCCCAGTGTGCTATATAAACAAATGGAAATGGACCAGAGCTCAAAGATTCAATGAATGATGGATACAGACCAAGTTTATATACAGGAGGTCTGAGCTAGAGGGAATACAGTTTTGAGGGCACTCAGGACTAAATTCTCAAGATGAAGACATGGGTGGCCTGGGCGTTTTTTATTTATTTGTGTGTGCATTAACCTTTTTTTAAAAAAAAAACTTATTTATTTTATTCTGAGCTGAAGAAATAAAACAAGCATTTCCATAACATAGAACAGAAAAAAAAGATTGTATATGAAACTGCAAATCTATTGTGTACAACTTGCCATTCCCTTTAAATATATAATAAAGTTATCATGTGACATTTTCCCCTTTTTTTCTTATCTTCCATCTACCCCCCCCCGTGGCTATCATTAGGCATACATACATACATACATACATACATACATACATACATATATATATATTTATACACACACACACATATATGCCATTCTATACATACTTCTATTTATTGTTTCTTTCTCTGGATGCAAACGGTATCTTCCTTCATATGTGATTTGTAGTTAATTTGAGTATTTATAATAGTCAAAATGTCTTATTCACTTAAAGTTGTTCTTAAAACAATATTGTAGTTACTATATACAATGTTCTCTTGGTTCTGATCATTTTCGGTGTTCTTTAAAATAAAGGGTCTAGGAGGAACCAGCCAATCAAAGGAGGGACTTTTTTTTTTAAGACAATTGAGGTTAAATGACTTGCCCAGGGTCACACAGCTAGTAAGTGTCAAGTGTCTGAGGCCAGATTTGAAATCAGGTCCTCCTGACTCCAAGGCTGGAGCTCTATCCACTGCGCTATCTAGCTGCCCCATGATGGTCTTTCTTTCTACTTGTATTTGTATTCTCAGCATTTATCACAGTGCCTGGTATAATAAACACTTAATAAATGCTTTTTGATTTGATGTGACTCTCAAGATAGTAGAAAAAACCATAAGGCCGGAAAAAATAATAAATGGTACTGCTACATTTTAAAAAAGTAATAGGAGTCTCTTGAGCAGCAAGGAGATCAAATCAGTTGATACTTAAAGAAATTAATTCAGACTATTCTCTGAAAACTCAAATACTGAAGCTGAAGCTTAAATACTTTGGTCACATAACAAGACAGGATTCATTGGAAAAGACCCCGATGTTGGGGAAAATTGAAGGCAAAAGGCAAATGAGCTGGCAGAGGGTGAGATGGAAGAAATGAACCTGATGCAGAACTGAACCTGAGCTGGGACAGACTTCAGGAGGTAATGGAGAATAGAAGGGCCTGGTGTGCTATGGTCAATGGGGTCATGAAGGGTCAGATATGACTCTGAACAACTGAACAACGACAAGGACATAAGAAACTACTAACCCAAAGATGTTGCAGATCTCATTTAGTTAAATTGGAGTGAAGCATTTCTGAAATAAAGACCTTGTGGCAAGATGGAGAGATGGGCAAGGAGACAGGTGATCAGAGATATTCAGAACGAGTCGAATTGCAAGATCAAAAGAGGCTTGAAGTCAGCTTGGAAAGCAATTTCTGGTGAAGGACTCCCACAGCTTGTTCTTGCCGCCGTACTATTCAAAGTTTTTATCAATGACTGGATAAAAGAACAAATGGTTATTAAATTTGTACATGGTCCAATGTGATGCTGGAGATCTTAATAGAACGACAGTCAAGATTCAAAAATAAATTGACAGGCTCAAGCTCAATCTAGCGTAAGTAAAATTTAGTAGAGATAAATAGAAAGTCTTATACTTTTACATGAATAACATTTTCCTATCTTTCCCTCTATTAGCTAACAATTTCCATAAATTATTGTGGACAATGCATATTCAAGAACAGGGAATCCAAATGTGTGTGTGTATGACTACATTCAAACTTGAGTTCAAAAAATAATCTTCATAAAATGGAGAATGCATAGATAGCTATTAGCTTAACTGAAAAATATCTTTGTTTTTTTTAGTGGGCTACAAACTCATTATGGTAGTAAGGGCAGGAGGGGTAGTACTACTTTGGTCTCATTCAGCATAGTGCCTAGAACACAGGTGAGGGCTGGGGGTGGGTGGGGAGAGGTTGTGATAGACTTACTGTGTTCCTTACGTGGCAATTCCCTATAATCCTTGCTAGTGTCTGAGGCTGGATCTGAATTCAGATCCTCCTGACTTCAGGTCCAGGTAGAGCACCAGGGCTAAAGTCAGGAAGACTCATCTTCTTGAGTTCAAATATGACCTCAGATACTTACTAGTTGTGTGATCCTGGGCAAGTCATTTAAACCTGTTTGCCCCAGTTTCCTCATCTGTAAAGTGAACTGGAGAAGGAAATGGCAAATTGTTCCAGTATCTTTGCCAAGAGGGGTCATGAGGAAACAGACAGGACTGAACAACAAGACCATTTATTACAGAGGCACAAAATCAGGGGTGGGGAAGCTGCAGCCTCCAGGCCACATGTGGCCTTCTAGGTCCTTGGGGGCAGCCTTTTGACTGAGTCCAAGTTTTACAGAACAAATCCTTTTATTAAGGGGATTTCTTTTGTGAAGTTTGGATTTAGTCAAAGGACTGCACTTGAGGACCTAGAGGGCCACATATGGCCTGGAGGCTGCAGGTTCCCCACCCCTGAAAGATTTCTAATTAAATTCAGTTAAATAGATGTAATGGGAGACATACCTTTGGGCTTTCATGGCCTTAGATCTCCACCCTGGCCCCTGCCAGGGGGTCTCATGAGCTCTTTTTACTGATATCTTTTGTTTTCACACTGCCCTAATCCCTTGCCCTAATTCCTCATCCCTTCCCCTACTCCCTCCTAGAGAGTCATCCCATGTTAAAAAAAAAAGACTACTTTTAAAGGAGAAAAAGAAGAAAAAGAGGGAGAAACCTCACATTCTCTTGTTCAAGTTCATGGGTAAGCATCAACTACTTCTGAACCCTGAGGCTTTTTTTATTTTTATTTATTCTTGGCCAGGCAACTAGGGTTAAGTGACTTGCCCAGGGTCACACAGCTAGTGAGTATCATGTGTCTGAGCCCAGATGTGAACTCAGATTCTTCTGACTCCAGGGCTGGAGCTCTATCCACTGCACCATCAAGCTGCCCCTGAACCCTGAGACTTTACCAAACATCTTGCTCCTAGTTAAAGCCCAAATGTCCAGGCCTTGAGCTGTCTCTCCCCAGAGATGGTTTCACACTTTTAAAAACTAATTTAATTGTTCATAAAATCTCTTTGTAGTATAGGAAGACAGTATATAGATTAAATGAGATAACGTAGGTAAAGTGCCTTACCGATCTTAAAACACTATAGAAACACTAGCTATTATTACTGTTTCTGCTAGTTTTGTTAAACTACCCCTATAAGAGGGGTCAAAGCAGGACCTTGTGTCAAAGACGACTGGCAAGTGAACCAGGGAGAGCCGTTCACTCTGTGTCCTATAAGGAATGAGGACAGATAGTGTCTGATGGTTTTGAGCTAACCTCTTCTTGACTCGGTGCTCTTTTAGACAGCCTTCTCCACCCCCACCCTCCACCACAAAGACCTAGGGTCCCTTCTTAACCTGGAACATTTTTCCACCCCTCTGCCCTACACCAACCCCTTTCTCTCATCGTTGAGTTCCCATCAACACCACCATTTTGGGGAGGCCACGCTGGCCATCTTTCATTCCCCTCTCAATTCTGCTTCTTACTCTTTCAACTTTGCTACCTTCCCCCCTACAACAGTACGTCTTCCCTCTCTGTCCCCATTTTCATCTCCCTTTTGTGTGATCTTGCCCGTAGAATATAAGCTCCTTAAGAACTGGGATTGTCTTTTTTTTTTTGCTTGTGTTTGCACCCCCAGGGCTTGGAACATTGTCTGGCAAGTGCCTGCCAACAAGGAGCTAAAGGTCACAGCTACACCTTGGCAAGGGGCCAGAACACATGTGTGTCATCAGAAGGCATCAAGTAGCAAACCCATGGTACGCCCACCATAGATAAGTACCTACTCTGTGTTAAGCACTAGTCCTGGGTTTGTGGAGAGTAGGCCATTTCTCTAATGAAGACCCTATGATAGTGAGGCTGCCCTGATGCTCTATAGATGGTTTGGGGCATTCTCTCCCACCCATACCACCCTGCTTTATTTCTCCCTTTTGTAGTCTCCTAAAGGAACAGCATCACTAAGTTTATCCAAATGATCTTGAAGTTTTGAAGAATGGGGGGAGGGGGAGGAATTCTTGAGAGATTCCTTCATTTTCTGTGCTCTTCACCAAAATCAGCTATAGAGAGCTGAGTACTCGTTAAATGTCTACATGTTCCAGGCTGATCAGCTTCTAGATCAGGGGTCCATGAACTTTTTTTAAAAAAACATTTTTGTAACTGCATTTCAATCTAATTTGTTTCCTTTGTGATCCAATGTATTTTTATGCATTTAAAAACATTATTCTGAGAAGGGGTCTACAGACTTCACTAGACTGGCTGAAGAAATTCATGACACACAAAAAAGGCTCAAAGCACTTGTTTTAGAGGAACCCCATGGATTGAGGTACATCCTGGTCCCCTGTGGAGTGGCTAAGAAAGACCTTTCCACCTGGTATGAACTAAACCAGTCTCAGTTCACTCCTGGGCTGTGAACTCCGAAGATAATGGAGTTCTGATCCTATTCTTTCATGGTCATCTATCTTGGTCCTGCTTTGGAGTGAAGCAAACCCTTGTCAAAAAAAGAAAGAGAAAAAAAAGGAACAGAATTGGCTTAACCAGCCCCAGGATCTACACAATATATTGAGTACAGGTAATACAGTACATTGCTCCTTATTGGCTTGTCAGTGCTCCTCATTAGACTAAGGATCATGGTATTTCTAGATAATTTCCTAACTAGTTATATTTATTTCTCCCACCCACTCTGCATCTAGATAGATATACTTCTAAATTTCAGTCTCTTTTCTCTCTGTCTCTATCTTTCTGTTCCCGTCTGTCTCTCTATATCTGCAGACATACCCTTCCTTCCCACCCCATACCACCACACAACTAGCAACTGCTCACATCAAATTTCCTCTTCCTACACAGTTGTGGTTAAGTCAAAGCCTACTTTAGAGAACACAAAGCTACCACTATGAGGGGCTAGAAAAGGAGGTGGGTTTTTTGGTGGGGTTAATTTTGGGTATGCTTTCCTTTCTTTGGTTTTTCTTATAAAATACAAGTTGCTAAAACAGCAACGGCCTTGTTTCACCATTCCATTTATTTATTTATTGCTTTGTAATGATAAGAAAGAATAAAAGGAAAAAAGGAGAAAAGAACCAGAGTAAAGAGCAAGTTTGGGTAGTTTGGATAGCATAAGATGTCCTCTGTCATTGTATCAGCGTCAGAGTGAGAGAAGATGCTTCAGGGACCCCTTAGGCAAACTTTTCCTTTGCTTCAGAGGGAGATGGGAGGCACTGTGATATAGTGGGAAGAACTCTGGGTTTGGAGTCAGACGACCTGGGTTCAAATCTTGCCTCTGCAATTTGTCACCTATGTGACTTTGGACAAGTCATTTAACCCCCAGCAAAGGTTTCATGCAGAAGGTAGTACTTTAGCTGAGACTTGAAGGAGGATGGAGATGGCAGAAGGGAGAGAAAGAGAGGGAGAGAGACAGACAGAGAGACAGAGACAGTGTCAGTTATAGGAGTTGAGTGATGGAGAGTTGTGTGGAAGAACAAGACAACCAACATCACTGGGTCACACAGTATGGGGAGAAGTAAGGAATACAAAGACTGGAAAAGGGGAGGGAGCAGAGGGCAAAGGGCTCTTTAGCTCTGCCAAACCGAGGATTTTGTGTTTGATCCTGGAGGCATGAAGGAGTTACTGGAGTTTACCAAACAGAAGGGTGACATGGTCACACCTGCCTGCTGGGTGAAGAAAGACCTGAGCTTCCTCAGAAGCTTCCTCTCCCTCACTTCACCCTTTCGGCAAGTGGGATGCTGGTGGTATTAATGAGGACTGTTCAAGTTCATGTTGGGTTTCCTTCCTGTCTTCTAGTATCTATACCTTTACTTCCACAGAACCACTCTAGTGAAAGCTGGAAGAGAACATCGAATTCAAGCCACACTTGACCAAGAATCCCCTCTCCATCTTGCCCAACAAGTGGTCTTTCCAGCTTCATTCAATTCAAGACCTTTAGCAAGGGAAAATCCATCACCTGAAGCAGCCTATTACATGTTTTGATTGTTCCTAATTTTTAGGGTTAGGGTTTAATTTTTAGAAAGTTTATTCTTTCCTCGAGCCAAAAATCTGCCTCTAGACAACTTCTATGGATTGCTTGAATGTGCTCTCTAGGGCAAGCCAAGGCAGCTAAGTGGCAAAGGGGGGTAAAACACTGGACTTGGAGTCAGGGAGATGTGAGCTTGACTGCCAGCTCAAGCATTTCCTAGTTGTATGGCTTTGAACAAGTCAGTTTCCTCATCTGTAAAAAGAGGGTTACAATAGTATCTACTTTGAAGATTGTTGTGAAGACCAAATGAGAATGTACGTATGCGCTTTGCAAGCCTTACAATGCTATATAAATGTTAACTATCACTATTAAGCAGAACAATTCTAATTCCTTCAGATAATTCAAGTATTCATGTCACCCATAAATCTTCCCATCTCTAGGTTATCGGGTTCTTTTTTGGTGTAGTCTACAGACCTTTCCCCATCCTAGTCACCTTCCTCTGGGAGATCATCAGCTCATCCTAATACATGTTGTTCCAACCTGAATACAATACTGCAGGATTAACATGTCCCTTGGATGGTCTTCTTTGCTGGATCCTCTTCCAGATCATGCTCTCTAACTGGCTTCCTGGTTCTTCAGGGTTCTGACCTCTTTCCTTTATATTGCTTCACTTGGTGATCTCATGATCTGCCATGGATTTTATTACCATCCCTACGCAGATGATTCCCAAATGTACTTATCCTGCCCAACCTTTCTGCTGCCCTCTAATCTTGTATCTCCAATTGCCTTTCGGTCATAAACTGCATGTCCAGTAGACATCTGAAACTTAAAATGTCTAAAACAGAACTCATTAACTTTTCCCCTAAACCCTTTCACATAGTAGTCACTGTAGTGAGCAACACCATTCTTCCGGTCCCTCAGATTGTGAAACCTAGGAGTCTTCCTAGACCCTTATGTCTAATCTGTTGCCAAGGTCTATTGGTTTCATCTTGGCAACATCTCTCATAGATACTCCCTTCTCTCCTCTGACACTACCACACCCTGGTGCAGGCTCTCATCACCTCACACCTAGACCACTGTAATATCCTGCCAGTGGGTCTGCTTGTCTCAAGTCTCTCCCCACTCCAATTCATCCTCCATTCAGTTGCTAAAGTGATTTACGGGGTCCAACAATGTCACTTCCCTACCCCCTTACTCAATAAACTTCAGTGGTTCCCTAATACCTCCAGGATGGAATACCAAATGCTATGTTTGGCATCCAAAGTCCTTCATAAATTTGTCCCTTCCTACCTTTCCAGACTTCTCATACCTTCCCCAACATGTACTCTTTGATCAAGTGATGCTGGCCTCCTTGCTTTCCCTGAAAAAGACACTCCATCTCTTGGCTCTGGGAATTTTCTCTGGTTGTTCTCCATGCCCGGCATGCTCTTCTTCCTCTTCTCCAACTACAGACCTTCCTGGCTTAATTTTAGTTCCAGCTAAAATCTCACCTTCTACAGGAAGCCTTTCCCTCTCTCCCTTAATTCTAGTGCCTTCGTTATGCTGATTATTTCCAATTTATCCTTTATATATCTTGTTTGTACATATCTGTTGCCTCATCATTGCCCCCACTAGATTGTGAGCTGCTTGAGGGCAGGAACTGTCTTTTGCCTCCTTTTGTCTCCAGCACAGTAATAGGCCCTTAAAATGGGAGGAAATCAGAGATCCAAAAGGGAGAGGGGAACAGCATTTGAGTGAAGATCAAAGGAGGCAGAAAGCAGAAGCAATGTGGTCATTAGAATACACTAAAGAGCATGTGGTCAAAAAGGAAACAGATGAAAGTCTGGGAAATTGATCATAAGCCTGGTACAGACTATAGATTCTCTGGATCTCTCTCCCTTCCACTTTCCCTCTCCCTCCTACTCCCTCTGTCTCTGTCTCTCTCTTCAAAAAGTAGAGCAGCTAATAATTTCTTGACTTACCTTAATGATAATTTCATCCTTCAAGTGGCAGAGAACTCACAAGGGAAAATTCTATTCTGAATCTGATTTTCAACAGCAAAGTGGAATTGATTTGGAGGGTGGGGCAGGGGAAAATGAGAATTATGGGACCCTTGAGGGGAAGTGACCACTTCATCTTAGAATGTAAAATGGAGAAAGAGAAAAGCTGTGCATTGTCTGACATGAACTTTAGTTTTTTGAGATTTCAAAGAATTTAGAGAGAGAATAGGTTAGGATCCCACAGCCTAAAATTCTATAGGGGATGTTAGCCCAGGAGGGATGGGAAGCTTTCAAGAATTAAATTTCAAAGAAAATCTAGAGTTGTTCAGTTCTTATTTTATTTCTGCATTGTCTGCCAAGGGAAATGATTTTTGGAATGGAAAATAAAGTACAAAAACTGACCAAAGGGACTTGGTTCTTAAGACAGGAATGGGGAACAGTGAGAGAGCACCTAGCTAGATGTGATGAGACCTAGTCAACAGTCCCAGATGAAGGAAATTCCAGGGTTCAAAAAGAACTGCCAAATATGGCTGCTAAGCCTTTGCAGTGATATTTGAAATATAATGGAAAAATTCAGTAATAATAAAGGAACTCTCAATAAAAAAAAAACTAATTAAAAAAAAACTATTGTGAGGTTTCATTTCACACCCAGACAGCTGGCAAAGATGTCAAAGGATGGAAACAATCAATTCAGAGATTAATGCATTGCTCATAGAGCTCTGAATTAATCTAAATGTTCTGGAAAATAATTTGGAACTATGATAGAAAAATTCTTATGAAACTTGGACCCGGAGAGACTTTATTCCAATGTGATTATCTGACTACAAATGATTGTTCTTTGGGACTGGCCTCTCAACTAAGTTTTGAATCCACCCAAGTTTACTATTGTCTAGCTCATATTTGCTCATCTTCCCTTGTGGAAAACCCACAACGATAAAATGAGATGCTTTGTCAAGTAATGGAGGCAGGGAGAGGCATGGTATGACCAGTTTTTGATGAAACCATTCCGTTTAATCATCACTGTAATATCTGGAATGATGATTATGAGGAATTCAGAGAAATTGGGAAGACATATGAACAAAAACTTACATGATGGAAAGGGATATAAGCAGAGCCAAGAGACAACAGAAACAATGACTACAGTCCATAGTAATATAAAAGGAGAATACTAAAAGTCCCAAACATTCAAATCAATGCAATTAGCAATCTTGGCTCCAAAGGAGTAATGATAATGCAACATCTCTCTCCCTCCTCTCAGTAGAAAGGCTGTTACAAGGAAGAAGTCTATCGATGGGAGTAGGATGGAGACATAGAGGTGAAAGGCTTCTGTAGAATTATCAGGAAATGATAGTGATATGACAAACTAACCAAAAAAGCCTCAATAATTAAAAAAATTTTTTTTTAATTTTTTGGCAGTTGGGGCTAAGTGACTTGCCCAGGGTCACACAGCTAGTGAGTGTCAAGTGTTTGGTCTGAGTCCAGATTTGAACTCAGGTCCTCCTGACCATAGGGCTGGTGCTCTATCCACTGTACCACCTAGCTGCCCCAATAGTTTTTTTTTTCTTAAGAAAAGAAAGATCATGGAAAACTTGAGAGGTTCTACAAGCCTAGAGAATGGAAAATACTACCCTGCAAAGTACAGACCAGTAACTTGATTATGATTACTTCCAAACGTCTTTAAGACTACTCACAGAACTGGTAAGGCAAAAAAAGTCATTCGATAGGAGAAATGTTGGTGCTACCCACAGCTACTTATATGGTCAAAATGATGTTCAGTGAACCACATGCAAAGTAGCTTCGAATTGTTCCACTTGCAGATGATACAATGGGAATCACCCCCTCTGAAGATCTTTAAGATCTTTCTGATCAATTAATTGGGAAACTAAACTCTTCTTATATTGCATTACGAACGTATGAAGCAACAAACATAGTTGAAAATGTTCACTGGTTACAAAGGGAAAGAAGTTTGGTATTTTATAAACTTCTTCACAGCAATGTCTCAGCAAGAGAAATACAACTGATGGATTTTTTTAAAATGAAAATGATAAAATGGTGAAGAATTTCATTGAACTCTATGCTGACAGAGCTCCATCAATGTCCAAATGAAATACAGTCCTACACGCCGTAATCCCAGCTACCTAGGAGGATGAGATTGATGGATCTCTTGAGCTCAAGACTTTGGAGCTTCAGTGGGCTAAACCAATCAGGTGACTACACTAAATCTGGCATCAAGTGGGTCAGTCCCTGGGAGTAGGGGACCACCAGGTTGCCACTGAACCAGATGGGAAACTGAGCAGGCCCAAGTTCTTGTTAAGATGGAATCAATCTGTGAGTAGCCCCTTCCCTTCCAGTCTGGAAGTGATAAGGAGACCCAGACTTAACAAAAATAACAAATTACTCTAAGGAATAGTGAGCTATGACAAACTGACAAATTGGAAGAGCCTTTTCTCCTAAGTAAAATCTACTTTCTACTCACTTCAAAATAATAACATTCCACAGGCCATAAATATACTAAAAATAGATATTTTTTATTACAAGTATCTCTTAATAGAAAAATATGCACATATTGTATATAAATATTGTGGACACAGGACAAATAGCTTACATTAATTAGAACTTTCTGAGGACCACAAAACATTGCGCTGTCGTAAACACCTGATTAATAAAGTTAGTTCCTTCAGAAACTTCCAAGATTCACCACTTAATCTTTCCCAAATTTTTCTGATAAGCATGTATCAGAACTCAGAATTCTCAGATGTCCCTCTGCTTAGAGAAAACCCAAAGAAATAATCTTCATAGTGGTGGAATGGGCACACACACACACGTAAACACACAGCAACAATTGCACTGACATCCTTTGTATGTGGAACAAAACGTGGTTCTTCACACAGGAAAAATCTTGTCCTCCTTGTCAAGGAAAAACCTATGCTCCTAGAAATATATCTAGAAGTGTAGATGCTCTAATATGGCAAGGACTCTCTTTCACATACATTTGTGCACACCTACACACACCTACACACACACCACCCATTCCCTGCCATTCACATTCAAGAATATTCAGTTGAGGACAATTTCCCCTGAGGTAGTAAACATATCCATGAAAGGTAAGTTTAAAAGGTGCTCTTTACAAGTTTAAAACCAAAAGACAACCAAGACTTTTCAGCATAATCATGGCGGCCACTGGCTTCTCCACCCTCACCCATACCCAATGGCTTCCATTGGCTCATGGACTTTGGATAAGGTAAAGAAACAACAGATCCAACATTCTCATGGTCCTAGGACCCTTGTGGTTTGTGTGTCTTTCCTTGACTTCAGGCTGGCTCCCAAAACTCATGGAGCTCCTTATCAAGGCAATAATCTCAGAGCTACAACGGACTGGATACCATCACGAAGCAGTCCCCATCCTCTTTTTTTTTTAGAGCTGCCTTAGAGTTTATATAAGCCAAAAAATGTCTTGGATTCCTCAAAACTGACCAGTGAAAATGCAGAGACATTGACATACAAGCTGTCGGCACTGGTGAGGTTGAACACAGCACCTAGGTAGCTGCTTTGGGCCCACATCTGCCTGCTGGTACAGTAGTTCATCTTCCTTTCTTCCATCAGTACCAAGGATTGGGGATAGTTGGGGTTCCTTTTATAAAGTACATGTTCCAGGGGCTGGTTGTCACAGAGCTTGCCCCTGAAGTACACCTTCGAGTAGACAAAGTAAAGGCCAGTGTCATTGATCACCAGACCCCGGTTCTTGTATGTGACTCCGGAAACAAGGGTGATTCCATAGGTGTCTTCCCATTCAAGTGGGATGCCTTGTGATTTAGGCTTGCCTAGAATCAGAGAGGAGCTTTAAAAGAGAGGCATTTATGCATCTGAACACATTGCTTCCATATCACAACTTCATATGTCCTTGCTATAGCATCTTCAGAATCACTTGAAATCACTTAGGTGTAGCTTGGTATAGTAGAAAGAACATGGGACTTGGAGTCAGGAGACTTGGGTCTGAATCCTGGCTTTGCCACTCCCTAGCTGTGTGACTATAGGTAAGTTACTCTGAGCCTCAATTCATCCACAAAAGGAGGGCACTGAACAGAATGATCTTTAAGGCCCCCTCCAGCTTTATGAGTTTATGAATCAATGGCACTACATGGGGTATAACAATGAATTTAATTCAGTTCCTTTACTGATAACTCCCTTTGCGACCTTGACTGTGTGTATTGATTCATCTCCTCTGTGATTCAGGGTTCTAGTCTACGAATTGGAAGTAATAATATCACTCCTCTGCCAATTTCATCAGGACATCACAGTGTCTGTAAAGTGATCTGATTCAAAAGTGTCAGGATCCCAAGACCCAAAAACAAAATGGCCCTGAAGGGGTAATGTGCTAAGAGATGTCCAAATTCCTAAAACATAAACTATTGTAGCTGGTTAGGACCCTTAGACTCAGACAGTCCAAGCTCCCATCCAATTCAGAGATTCCTCTCAACAGCATAAGATCTGAGATCAAAAGTTCAAAGGAACCTTAGATATATGTATTAGATATCATTTCATATATTTTATTTTACATATTAAGGGATGAAACACCAGAGATGTTACTTGCCTGAGATCCTACAGGTGGTAAATAGTGGAGTCAGGATTTGAACCCTTGTTCTCTGATTCCAAATCCTCTGGCCCTTGCTACCTCCGTAACATACACCATCTTTAATACAGGGTCATCCAGACTTGATTTGATTTGAAGACTTTTAAAGGCAGGCAACACACTACTTTGTAACATATCCTTATCTATTATGGATGTGGTAAATCATAGACATGACTTACTCTAGGAACTCTATATTGGTAGCAAATCATTTGTATCCTGTTAATGACTACGTTACTAGAGGTAAGAGGAACACACCCCTCCCACTTCCACCATGTTTGCATTTACCACATTTCTCCTGCCAGATACAATGGTAGGCTCGGAACTGGCTAGGTCATTGATTATGCTCCACTCTTTGCAACATGCACCCCAAAGCCAATGACTAGACACTTAAGACTAGACATTTAAGGTTCTTTCTCATTCTACAGAAGAAATGATTGATCATGGCTTCCAAATAACTATAATTGGAAAATAAAACCATCTCTGTGGTTTTATAATAATAAGACACCAGAGTTTTTCAAAGGTAGGTACAACCAATTCTATGGATTAGTCAGCCAGGCCACGGAGTCTTAGAAATTTGGGATGGATTTCTGGGGTCACTCTTCGCCTGAGAAACCTTTCCTTTGTGCCAATGGCTCCCTCTTCCCATCCTGTGCCTGTGTTACAAACCTGTTAGATGGGCTGCTTTCTTTAGTTCCTTCTTTTCAAATGTGTTGCGAGAGCCTGTATTATTTTTTTAAAAGAAAAAGAAAAGTTCATGAAGAATGAGATGCAAATTACTTCACTGGTAAAAATATAAGCAGGGAATCACCACATGAAAGGAAGAAATTTAGAACACACATGAGGCAGATATCAGATCATGTGACTCTTGGTGGTGTGGTATTTCAGTAACAGACAGCTATACATTAATTAATGTATCAAACTATATGGAAGAATTGTACAGATCAGGAGGGAAAGGATGTCATAGTGGGAGGGAGTTGACTGAGATCGTGTTGGTGATAGAACATATATTGAAATACTGGAGTATAACATTGAAAAAGTTTTTTAAAAAATCAATTACTACTATGACTAAGTAGGAAGTAAGGCTTCTAGCTAGCTACAATACAAATATGCACAACAAAAGCAGGAATGAAGTCTACCTTGGGTTACGGTTAGATAGTTTCCAAGATCTTCCCTGGTTTAGCACACAAATTAATTTGAACTGTTAACAAAATGTGAGCTAAGGAGTTTTTCTGCATTTCTTCTGCAGATCTGTCAGCCATAAAGCCCCATTGCTTCTATACTATATTTTGACTATCAAAAAAGTCTCAGAAGTCCCCCTACCACTAAACATATTATAACCATGGAAATGATATAATCTAATGATCACAGCTAATTAATTGGCTCAGGAAGCTCTCCCTCCTCTTAGTGATGGTGACTACAACATGCTCAACATGAGATTTGTTGACAGACATGGTTCCTACATCAGGTGGTTTAACTGCTTTTCTTTGTTACAAGGGAGGATTCTGGGATGGGAGACAGTTTTATATGGGTACTATATATTGTGACACAAAACACAAAAATCATCAATAAAGGAAGAAGAGGAGGAAGAGAGGGAAGAAGAGGTAGTCATGGAAGAGGTGGAAAAGGTAGTAGTAAAAGAGGCAGAGAAGGAAGAGGTAGTGGTGGGGAAGGAAGAGAAGGAAGAAGTAGAGAAGAAGATGCAGAAGGAAGAGGAAGGGGAGAAGGAGGAGATAAAAAGAGCATGATTAAGAAGTCAGCCCAGATCAGGCAGGTTGTGGTCGTATAATGAGTGTAAGAATTGTCCAATTACAGGTAGCTAGGTGGTACGGTAGATACAGCATCAGCTCTGGAGTCAGGAGGACCTGAGTTCAAATCTGGCCTCAGACTTACTAGCTGTGTGACCCTGGGCAAGTCACTTAACCCAAACTGCAGAAAGAAAGAAAAGAAAGAAAGAAAGAAAGAAAGAAAGAAAGAAAGAAAGAAAGAAAGAAAGAAAGAAAGAAAGAAAGAAAGAAAGAAAGAAAGAAAGAAAGAAAGAAAGAAAGAAAGAAAGAAAGAAAGAAAGAAAGAAAGAAAGAAAGAAAGAAAGAATTACCCAATTAGCTGAAAAAACTACTAGAAAAGATTTTTAAGAGGTCCTCACTTTCTCCAGACCCTCGGCACCCACTCATGACCATGAACAAACAAATGCCAGTAAGGAGAAAAAGCATTAACACCCCTCAGAGAGCTTTCTGCCCCTGCTCCAAGCTCATGAGGCAGCCCATGCCAACATATCAATGGCTCACCTGGCACTGATTATGAAAATCCCTCTGAGTACTATTTTACACTTAACGTGCGTATACCTCATATCCCACAACTGGCTTCTGAGCTCCTGGAGAATAGGGACCATGATGCATGCTTCCTGCATGTGATGAGGGGAGCACTGGACTTGGGAGTCAGGAGAAGGAGCCCTCTCTATTGGAGCTTCAGCTCAGGCACTAAACTGTATGAATTTCCTGAGCTCTAGCTTCCTCGTCTACAAAATGTGGATGACAATTCTTTTCCTCATAGGACTGTGAGGAAAACGCTTTGCGAACCGTAGAGTGTTAAATCGATCCATTGTTAGTGTAGAAGGCAGGGGTTTAAAGCCCACCTCTGATGATCATAGCCCGTCTGATGTTGGGCAAATCACTTAACCTCCCTTGGCCTGTTTCCTCATCTCGAAAATGAGGGAATTGGACTACCTGGCCTGTAGATCTGTGCTTAATCCTAGCTTTAAATCTGTGATCCTACGCTCCTCAGCATAGCCCTCATTTATTCAGCATTCTGTGCCTACAGCGTGAAGAGCACTGTGCTAGGCACTGCGGTGGATACAATGGTTAGCCGAGACACGGTTATTACCGTTATCTCATTTAGAGTCTAGAGTAGGAGGATGAGACAAAAACCCATGTGACCATAATACACAGTATTACAACAGACATATATTTATAAGACTGGAAAAAATGTATCATGTAAATCTGAGAGGGAAAAGATGCCACCAACACTGGGGAGCAGGGAAAGCTTCTCTGAGGAGATGGCAGTGCTACATGGTAGAGGGATTTGATCAGCAGGCAGCGTGGTTTCAATTTTACTGGGATGGCAACAGAAAGCTACTGAAAGTTGTTCAGGAAAGGAACAGTATGACTAGATCTCTTCTTTTCTAGTCCCAATACCATTACCCTCACACAGGCCCTCATTAACACCAACTAGACAATCTCAACAGCGACCTAACTGGTCTTCCCACACGTCCCTCCAATCTACCCTTCTTCACACTGACAGACTAAGCTTCCCTAGTCATCTTTCTAACCATTGTTACTATTATGCTCGAGGATCTTCCATTGCTCTCTGTTACCTACGGAAGTCAAGCTTGTCTGCTTGGTAATGAAGGCCCTTCACAACCAGAGTCACCCCTTCTTTTCCCATATCATTCTCCTCCAGGCACTCTATGCTGGCAGCCAGACTGTGCCACTCTCCATCCCTCAAACACACCCTATACTTTCCCCCCTCGCTTACCTCTAAAGACCTTTAAAGTCCCAACTCCTGGGACATCCTTATTTCCCCTTCATCTGTTAAATTCCTAGCCGAATTCAAATGCCACCTCTTCCATGAAGCTTTCTCTGACTTCTCCCCCATCTATACCCAGCCCATGCCTGTCAGTCACAGTCTTCACCTTGACACCATCCACAACACTTCCTTTTATACTTCTCAAATGCACTTGTTATGTTACATTGTACATGATTGCTTTCTCTATTTATGTTTTATCATTCTACTAGACTATAAGCTATAGCAGAGGCATTTAGGTGGCATGGTGGACAGAGCACTGGACCTGGAGTCAGGAAGACATGAGTTCAAATCCTGCCTCAGATACTTCCTAGCCGAGTGACCTGGGCTAAGTCGCTTAACTTCTACCTGCCTTAATTCCTTCACCAGTAAAAGGGGGATAGTACTGGCTTGCCTGGGTTGTGGTGAAGCTAAGTTAAGATATTTGTAAAGCACTTTATAAACCTTAAAGAGCAATTTATTATGACTATTATTAATACTAATTTTAGTATTGTTATTACTAATTATATGGTAATTAGTATTACTCTTTAAAGGGAAGGGTTAGATCTTATCAAAACTTTCTATCTTCTCCAGCTTCTAGCACAGTACCCTGGAGAGAGTAAGAAGGTACTTAAATACAGGTTTATTGGTATGCATTATTCATTAAAGAACTATAATAAACTATAATAAATATTTGCTGAATATGAATAGGAAATGGCTTTTTGACACTGGTAAAGATTGTTCCACATGTATAAATGAAGCCTTGGCTACCTCTGACCCTGCAGCTCACACTCCACATTCCAGTCACCCTTGCAGCACCCTGGTATGCACATGGTACAAATGTGTATATAGTTGTAGGCACACACATGCCATATACACACCTATGCATACATACAAATATGTATAGGATACATATTACATATAGTGTCTGTGTCTGCTGCTACTCTGATGAACTTCTCATATTCTCCACCCCTCCCCCTGCCCACCTACCATACTGGGAGAAAACTAGGAAATATGCATGAGAAAAGGGGAGGAGAACAATATTAGGAGAAGCCGATGGTTCATTTTGGTTAAATGTGATGACATTTCTAACCAGTCAATGAAAGAGAAAATGGGGAGAGAGTCTAGAAAAGGCTGGATCTTGGAAAAATGAAATGATAGCAAAACGCCAGAAGCTGTGGGACCCTCGTGGCTAAGCTGGATGGGAGGGGACGAAGGAATCCCATGAGTAGGTTCCTTAATGAAACTCACATGAGAGTGCTTCCTTAGGGCCCTGCCTTGAAACCCAAAAGCTAAACCCTGCAGTCCAGTTAGATGGATGATTATATCACCATCATAAATGAGTCATGGTGATTCACAAAAATTTGAGGTATTTCTCAGTTTATTTAGGGTCCTATACTGTGTTGTTGACTTGTACAGGAAGTAAAAAACCAAGACTATCAGTGACAAGCTGAGCCATCTGACCACCTGATCTATACACAAGAAATTTACACCAAGCACGCCATAACGACTGAGGAGCAGAGTTGGTTATTTCAAATGATCAAATATCTTAATGATATTCATAGCTACATCCAATTATTAATAATAATAACACCTAGTCACTTATATAGCATTTTACCCTCACAATAATCCTGGGAGGTAGGTACTATTATTATCCCCATTTGACAGATAAGGAAACAGAGGCAGACAGAGGTTAAATGACTTGTTTAGGGGTCATACAGTAAATAAGTATATGAGGCTGGATTTGAACTCAGGTCTCCCTGGCTCCAGATCCAACACTCTATCCACTGTGTCACCTAGCTGCCTTCTTATAACTGCTATTAGCAATCACATTCCTCCTTTAGAGCTCCGTATCAGTGCTTCCTTGAGGTCTGGAGGTGGCCCAGGTTTTCCCAAGACTAGCTCTGAAAAGTACAGTTTCCAGGAGGTTCTATCTTACTTGCACAGCTTCAAACACAGGCCCTGTGACACTCTGTATGTCTCAGAGGACCAGATGAGACCCATCACAAGCTGGCCAGGGGACAACATATTTTTTAGCCACTGCAGTTCTCAAAGACCATCTACTAAGTTGAGGGAAGTTTTATTTAATAGTGGTAGAAGAAGTAGCTAAGCTGATGACATCACACATCTTTGAGGTCAAAAGTCAGTAATGAAGTATTGACTCCAATATTAGAAGCTCATTCACCTATTGCTACATGTGATATGAAGCATCCTAAAAATGTTATCTTATTTGATCAAACCGATGGCCTTTTTCGTAAGCCCTCTCAAGGTTTGGTTTGGTTCCCAGCCTGACTGTATCATTTTTATTTCCTCCTTCATGTACATCAATCAATCATCAATCTACCAATGGACCAACTGTTACCCCCACCACGAATTAGGAGCTGCTCAGAAAATATCACTAAGGTCCCTACATCTAGACTACAGGGCTTCATAACACAAACATGCATATGCATACACATATATACATGTGTATACACACATGTACAAACACATAATGTAAATGTGTCAATATACATACACATAAGTATGTCTTTATATACCTCTATATATTGATAACTGAATTTCAACAGTTTCTCCACCAGATTGCAAAGGGGTCCATGACACAGAAATGATTGAGAACCCTCAAGCTCATATACAAAGGCAGCTTTGCATCCATGTTACCTGTATAGTGGTGGAGCACATTTAGATATACATACTAGGCATTGTTAAAGCTTAGCTCTGCCATCCTCTTTTGTCTGTTTTTGTCGTTGTTCATTTGAAGATTTTGTTGTTGTTTTGCAGCGATTCCAGTCACGTCCAACCCTGCATGACCCCATTTGGGGTTTTCTTGGCAAAGATACTGGAGTGGTTTCCTATTTCCTTCTCCAGTTTGTTTTACAGATGAGGAAACTGAGGCAAACAGGGTTAAGTGACTTGCCCACGATCACATAGCTAGTAAGTGTCTGAGGCCAGATTTGAACTCATGAAGATGAATCTTCCTGACTCCAGGCCCTGGAGCTCTATCTACTACGCCACCTAGCTGCCCCCTCTTTTGAGGTAGTTAATTTTTTTCCCTTCTTTTTTTTAGGTTTCATTTTCTCCTTTCCTTGTTTTGTCTTTGGTAAAGAAAACTTTCACAAGCAAACATGAAGCCTTTTCTGATCTCCCTTATTGCTAGTGCCTTCCCTGTGTTGACTACCTCCAATTTGTCCTGTCCATATCTTGTTCATAAATAGTTGTTTTCATGTTGTCTCTCCCCTACCCCAATAGACTGTGAACTTCTTGAGAGCAGGAAATATTTTTGCCTTTCCTTGTATTCTCAGCACTTAGCACAGTGCCTGGTATGTAACAGATGCCTAGTAAATGTTATTTACTGATTGACAGAAGGAAGAGGTTTTCTTGTTATGAGAGATAATATATAAAAGTGGAAAGAGCAATGGACTGTAAATCAGAAAAACTGGATCCCAAATCTATCTCTGCCACTAATTAGCTATGTGATCTTGGACAAGTCAATTCAGTTCTCAGGGGTTCAGTTTCATCTGTAAAATGGGTAGATTAGATAACCTCTAAGGTTCTTCCAACTCTAAATTTATTTTCTGGGACAGCCTCAGTGCCTCCTCCCTCATCCAGCCCCAGCAGGAGACTCTGTATGAGGCTACTCTTCACGACCAAATATGGCAGTTCATTGTACATTCCCCCTTTGTGTAAGAAGGCAATCCAATGAACAAATAAAATGATCCATTGTTTCTAATATCCAAGAGCCAATGAAAGCTTATTTCTGGCTAAGAG
Organism: Phascolarctos cinereus; assembly: GCF_003287225.1. Classification (NCBI taxonomy): domain Eukaryota; kingdom Metazoa; phylum Chordata; class Mammalia; order Diprotodontia; family Phascolarctidae; genus Phascolarctos; species Phascolarctos cinereus. Next base: position 415,659,463 of record NW_027555958.1, read on the forward strand.
CTATAACTATGAGTCTCAGAGTTAACCCAATTTTTGTTTCCCAATATCCCTTGCCCTGATAGCTACTTGCCCACTCAGGAAAAGAAAAAAGAAAGGCTTCACAAAGATTCATAATTTCATCCGTGTTGCATCCCTCCTTTTCAATCCAGATCTCATATAAGCCTTCCATGCCTTTGTAGACAGTACTTTATAAGCTTCTGTGGCCAAAACAATCTTACCACTCATGGGCCAAAACTCCAGTTATAAGCCTCTCCATTCCTAGTGAGGTTGATCTTCACATGAAAGACATTCAGTCTATTACGGAGCCCATATTTGAATCCTTTCTAGCCTTATAGGACCTGCAAGATACTGTGTTCCATTGGTTTACACAACTAAGGATCACCTCTACATCACAAAGAGGAATATTAGTGATTAACAGTAGCAATAAAAGAAACAAAGTTCAAATTTCATAAAACATTTCAGGACTGGACACATGAAACTAAGAAGACTAAAATCCTTGTTTCAGCCCTTTCTGCGCTTCACACGTGTGTACCTATCTTATCTTCCCATTTAGAATACAATCTCTTTGACAGCAGAGATCACAGGATCATAGTTTTTGAGATGGGCTTGGAGGACATTTAGTCCAACCCCTTCTTGTTACTGATGAGGAAATGGAGGCCCATAGGGATGAAGTAACTTGCACAAGATCACATGAGTAGTAAGTAGTACAGTCAGGATTAGACCCTATGTCCTCTCATTCTGCAAGCAATATTCTTTCCATGGCACCATGCCACTGCTCCATGGGGCCATGTTTCTCAGATGTTTCAGTCTTCCCTAGCAGATGTTTGTTGAATTAAATAGAGTTATTGTACTTCCGGCTCTCTTCCCAACTCCCCCACATAACTCCATTCCTGTTTTATTAATACATAAATAAGCTAGGTCTCCTACCACTACAAATTTGCAATTATTAAGACTGGAAGATTTAAAAATCCTGTTTAATTCGACCACTGATAATATGTTGGACACAGCATAAAAGGCATTAGCAAACATCTTTATCCTTGGAAATGGAAATGAGCCAATCAACAGATGGACTTTTCAAAAAGTACATTGATATCCCCAAGACAGTGAAAGACCCAAGTGGCCTCTAAGTCATCACTTAAGTATTATTTGGAAGATTTCCAGGAAAGCACATGATGAAAAGGCATGGGGGGTTTGGGGACCTAAACACAGATTGATCAAAGTACCTAGTCATGAATCCATCAAAAATCTAGGAACTATCAATTAATCTCTAACACAGAGATTATAAGAGAAAGGTACAACTGCCTCCAAACAAGCAAAATCTTAGTAATCCTTGGAGATTACTCACCTCTTCAAACATCCAGCTGACTTAAAGCCATTATAACAGGATTAAATCAAAAGGGAATCCAGATTGGGATTATGCATGGATACATACAACTCAAAGTCATGTGCTTTGAATTTTCTATAGTTTTGTTTTATTCTAGTTATTTATCTCCTACATTTGCAGAGATAGTCAAGATTACAAATAGGCAGTCTAGTAATATGAGACAGCTAAAAAAACCATGATGACCAGAAGAAGAGTCAGAAGTAGCTTGGAGTATTTAGTCAGTGAATGCATCATGGAGAACAGAAAAGAAAGGGATGAAAATAGGAGGTATTTCATAAATTTGATTGCTTGCCCAACATTTACATTGGGTACCCCATACACATGTATAAATATGACTCACCTATTTGCTGCTCAGGAGATGCAACCACCTGCCCACTGCTGGTAGACTGGCAAAAGAAAATATACAAATATTTTATATGCCTTCCATTTGTATACAAATATACAAATAGTCTGGTAAATAAAGGAGATCTCACTGCCAAGATTTTAAAGTCCTAGATGAAGACACCAACAAATCTCAGATCCTCTTCCTAACTACCATTGACTTAAAGGAGGTCACCATTCTTTATGCCTCAGTTTTACCATTTGAAAAATAAGTTAGAAAAACCAGACTGCCTGAACACTTAGGATTCACATGATTAGGTTTGAAAATATCTTTGATCCATTGAAATCAAAAGCTCCTACACTGACATTCATGGGTCTTGTTCCTATTTTTTCTAAACTGATAAGTGAGAGGCATTGCAGCTGCTTTTATGTTGGAATCTGTTTCCAATTTGGCCCCCAATTCACTTTATTACCAAAGAACAGATAAGTTCAGGGCTGGGAGGGACCTCAGAGATCATCTTGTCTAGCCCAGAACCTCTATACCTCAAGCCTCACTTTGCCTTTTCCATGCCTCTGTTTGTCTGTCTGTAGGATGGGGTGACTAGTATTATCCACTTCACAGCAACCAGAAAAAGGATCAGAAAGCACTTCATGGAATGACAGCCAGAGCTATCACACACACACACACACACACACACACACACACACACACACACACACACACACACACACTCTAATATGTAGTAATCCACCTAAGAATGAGCTCAGGCTTACCTCTCTGAGTTTGGCTAACTCCTTCTGCAGATGGAAGAGCTGAAACAGTCCCATTCCCAGTCCAGCCAGGGCCACCAGAACCATAAAAAAGACCAGAAGAAGATAGAGATTTGTGTTATTAGTCCTCTTCTTTAGAGATGAGCAGGGTAGAAGAGGTGGAGGTGGAGGAGGTGAATGTGACAGCGGCGGTGGTGGTGGTAGTGGTGGTGGCGGTGGCCTCCTCAGACCAGCCCTTCCAGGTACAGGGGGTGGACAGGGAAGAGCTGTCAATGGAGGAGCACAGGATGGGCCAGCATTGCTGTCTACCCAGTAGATTTGAGGGTAAAGATAATTCAGGTTCTGCTGCATGGCAGACAAGTAGTAGCAGGGGCTGGTTCTTCTGGTGTAAAAAGCACTCTTCTCTTGCTTTCTGGAAGGATCAATCCTCCTTCCGTAGACGTAAGTGTTTAGCAGAGCAGGGATTCCTGCGGGGGCTGTATGAAAGAAAGAAACTCAGGTCTATCTTTATACAGCCACAGCAGCCCAGGGAAGTCTCCCTCTTGTTCTCAACATGTGCAGATTCTCTGAGAAACACCTGCTCTCTGAGGAAGCCTCAGGATGCTTAGAGCAAACCTCTGAGAGTTTCCACCCACAATCTTCTGACGTAAACTTTTAAAGCTTCAGGCTGCTATCCCTGCCTGGGTAAGCGAGACAGCTAGACCTAGCCCTCAGACCCTACTGGAGCAAATTCAAGTCAACCAACATTTAGTAAGTTCCTACTGTGTGCCAGGATTATTCACTGACAAACCCCCTTTAGACACTCCAATGCTAACCTTATACTCCCCACAGTGGGAAGGATTCACCCATTCCCCTCCTCCCACTAGCCACAAGGGGCAAAATATACCAGGTTTGCCTTCTACGTCATAGCTAAAATCTGGTCATTTTGCCATAAGCATAATTTTACAAGCCTACATGGATGCTAGTAATGAGAACAGCACACATTACTTTCATTCTCTAGAAAAGTTAACTTTAAACTTCATTGCACAAGCATTAACTTTTCTTTTCTCTATTCCTTTTCACCCATCACTGACGGATAGTCAGGACACTTGGTCACTGAGAATATCCTTGAGAATATCAGGATAAGTAGGGATGCCACTCACTGTTGTGCACATCAAAGGGAGTTAACTTCCTTTTAAGTCTCATCCCCAAAGCATTCACCTCAGCAGTGATCAGCTCTTTTCACACAATCCATTTTTCCTCAACTTAGCCCTCTGACATAAATTGAAGTTCTAAGCTGGTACATAAAGCTGTTCATACTTGGTAAGACCTGCCAGATGGTTGGTAGCTCCCACATCACATCTGCCTCTCCCTTCTCTGCTCCAGGTCAAAAACACCTGCCTCCTTTGAACAATTCTTCTCTGGCCTAGCCTCAAGTCTTTCCCACCTCTTACTGACTTTGTACCCCTGCACAAGTCAGTACATGGAAGAGATCATAAAATAACTTTGCATATGTAAGTACTGGTGGATCCAACACTACATTGGGGTGGTGAAAAGGTAGGGTGCAATGTGAAGGTGGAATAACATGCATACCAAACGGTTTTCATTGCCTGGAAATGCTTGTGTCTCATGGCCTTTCTCATCAATGCTCTTTTTTATATATGATGTTCAACTATATGTATATACACACATACATACACATGCATGCACATATGTACATCACATGTGTATGTGCGTGCATGTGTGTTGATGTGTGTGTAAGAACTAAGTTCAAGTCCTACCTCAGACACTTACAAGCTGTGTGACCCTGGACAAGTCACGTCACTCCTTTTGCTTCAGTTTCCTCCTCTGTAAAATAAGCAGGAGAAGGAAATGGCAAACCACTCTAATATCTTTGTCAAGAAAACGCCAAATGGGGTCACAAAGACTCAGATATGCCTGAAACAACTGAACAACAAAATACATACATACATACACACACATATATGTTAAAATATTATTTTATTATTAAATATACGTATATTAAAATATAAATATATGTATATAGTTTATGGACCAATCAAATGTTCTAAAGACCAATTTAAAAATCAAAGTCATTTTTTCATGTCACCCACTCCTTCCTTTTTGAGTTTAAAAGAGGTTTGTTGGGGGCACAGATACCTAGAAAGCAGTTTTCATTTCAAGATCTCCTAAGCAAGTAAATCTTCAATATGCAACCATATAATATTGCTTCCATTTCTGGTAACAAAAAATAACAATAACTAGCATTTTTATAGCACTTTAAAGTATGTCAAGTACTTTACAACTCTTTCATTTTATCCTGAAAACAACCTTGAAAGATAGAAGCTATTATCCCCATTTTACAGATGGGAAAACTGAGGGTGAAAGAGATTAAGTGACTTGCACAGCATCAGAGAGCTAGTAATTGTCTGAGACTGAATTTAGACTCAGGTCTTCCTGATTCTGGGTCCTGTGCTCTGTCCACTGTACCACCTAGACACCTCTACATCATTTGGGTAAGTATCAGTTGCTGTCTTTTTTATATTGGGTATGAAAAGCTCAATATAAATAAAAGGAAGGGTGTGGTCCAACTAGTAGAGAGAGTTCTAGATCTAATATTGACTTTTTACATAGTTGAATCACTTAATTTCTCTGGGCCTCAGTTACAAAAGAGCTTCATCTTTAGGTCTCCTGCCAACTTCTTAGCCATAGTCTTAATCATAAATAGGAGACCAGGAAAGGAGCCGGGAAAATATGCAGTCTCCTTCATTTTATTGCTGACTTGGCAAGTGACATTTTGTTCTCTAGAAGTTATGAAATTAGTCAGTCAATTAGCATATATTAAGTGTTTACTATGTGCCAGGTAAAAGGCAAAAAAACAAATAATCCCTGCTCTCAAAGAGCTTACAGTCTAATGGGAGAAACAGCTTGCAAACAACTATAAACAAGTAAGATACCTACAATACATTACAAATAGCAGGAGAAGGTGCTTGCATTAAAGGGGGATTGGAAAGGATTCTTGCAGAAGGTAGAACTCTAGCTAGAAGTGAAGGAAGGTAGGGAAGCCAGAAGCTAGAGACAGGGAGGGAGAGGGTTTCAGACATGGCAAACTGTCAGTAGAAATGCTTGGAGTCTGGAGATAAAGTATCATGTGCTAGGAACAGCAACAAGGTTAGTCATTGGAGGAAGATCACTTTCACAGATCAGTGGAGGGTGGACTAAAATGGGGAGAAACTTGTGGCTGGGAGACCAACCAGCAGGCTAGCGCAATAGTTCAAGCATGAGGTGAGGTGATGAGGCCCTCACCAGAATGGTGGCAATGTCAAAGGAGAGAAGGGCATGTATGTGAGAGATGATACAGAGGTAAAAGCAATAGCCCTTGGAGATGATTGGATATGAGGATTGTGAGAATGAGGAATTGAGGATGATGCCTAGGTTTCGAGCCTCAGTGACTAAGGGTATTGTTGTACCATCCACAGCTATAGGGAAGCGAGGAAGAGGGGAGAGTTTCGGGGGAAAGACAATGAGTTCTGTTTTGGAAATGTTAATCTTTAGATTTCTGTGAAACAACCAGTTTGAGATTGGATATGAGAAATTCAAGGTCCAGAGACAGGTGAGGGCTGGACAAATAAATCTGAGAATTATCTGCATAGAGATGACAGTTGAATCCATGGGAGTTGACGAAGTCACCAAATGAAATAATACAGAAGAGGAGAAGAGGGTCCAGGATGGAACTTTGTGGAACACTCACAGTTAAAGGGCATGACCTGGATGAAGATCCAACAAAGGAGACAGAAAAGGAACGGTCAAATAGAACCAAGAAGGTGTAGCGTTCTAAAAACCTAGAGAGAAGAGAATATAAAGGAAAAGAAAGTCACTGACAATGTCAAAGGCTGGAGAGAGATCAAGAAGAACCACAATTGAGAAAAGTCTATTAGTTTGGGGAGTTAAGAGATCATCAGTAACTTGGGAGTTCACAGTTTTGGTTGAATGATGAGATCAGACTGCAAAGTTAAGAGGAGAGGAAATGGAGGCATCAATTATAGACAGCTTCCTTAAGGAGTTTAGCCACAAAAGGGAAGAGAGGTATGAGATGATAATACTAGGGATGGACAGATCAAGCGAGGGTTTTTTAAGTACAGGAGAGACATGGACATGTTTGTAGTCAGTAAGGAAGCAGCCAGTAGAGAGGGAGAGATTGCAGATAAGAGAGAGCTGAGATGAGAGAGGGGGCACCCTGCTGGAGAAGATGGTATGGAATGGGAACACTTGTACATGCAGAGGGGTTTGCCTTGGCAAGAAGGGGTGGAGGACATAGTGGAAGGAAGTATCAGAGCAAGTGAGATAATAAGGAGGGAAGACCAGAGAGTTCTCTGTAAATGACCTCAACTTTTTCAAGGGAATATGTGAGGCGAGGGTTTCAGCTGAAAGAGTAGGGGGGAAGGGGAGCCATAGGAGATTTGAGGGAGGATGATGAAGTTTCAAAAAGCCACAGCAGTGGTAGCAGTAGTAGTAGCAGTAGTAGTAGTAGTGGTAAGGGGGGCGGGGGTGGGGGTGGTAGTAGTAGTAGTCAATTAGGGAGTAAAAGGATTGCCTTGCTGCAGTGGGGACCCACTTGAGATTATGTAACAGAAATTTACAGTGGACTAAACCAGTACAGTACCATAATTTCTCCATCTTAATTTAGTAGCATGTGAGTAGGAATGAAGGCAATGGGTGTGATTCTGGAGAACTGACTGGTGAGAGGAACAGATGAATAATCACGGAAGTCAGTTCTCCTACTCTAGGCCAAGTCTGGCAGTCAGGTTCAGAGCTGAATGGGCTATTCTGTGACAGTTGGTAGCAGCTTCAGAAGGTCCAGCCAAGGCAATCCCCAGCCCTTTGCAACACATTAAGATGAGATGTATTTTAGAACTGATCCAAGTTTTTGTATATCCTCCAAATTGTATGCAATAGGCTTGGCCCAAACTAAACCCAGTGTGATTTGGTCCTGAAGTCTCAGTAGGCCAAAAGAAATTTTGCCTCCAGGAAGCTTTCAATGAATACTGGGGTGACCTGGTGCAAACCCCAAGTGTCCAGAGTCACGCCAGCACCAACTATCCTTTAGGGCCGAGGGTAAGAATGGAATGCTCAGGGAGAATGGACTGGAGTCAATGAGGCTACGATAGAAATACAAAATTGAGACAGTCCCTGCCCTCAAGAAGTTTATACTCTGAGTAATCTAGGGATTTTGGCAGATGATCATTGGAAAGGACGGGGAAAAGATCACAATGTAGTCTTGGAACAGATAGTATGAGGGATGATACTAAGTGAGTATTCACCCAGAACTCAGCCAGGCTCATGTCGATGCTTTAATCAACTCACTCATTGAAGGTACTTATCTTTCAGGTTACTTCCTTGTCTGATTAAAATGTAATTGGGATCTTGGCCTTAAGCATGGTGCTAGAGTTGGTATTCCTAGGCCTTAGCTGATTTCATCTCTCTATCACCATCTTCCTCACTCTTCATGCCCACTTACCTGTACTCACCCAGTTCCATAAAATCATCCTCACCCCTGGGGCCTGAGGGCAGCAAAACCATCCCCACTTCTGGGGAACTGAGGTCATTGTTGCCCCTTTATATTTCTGCTTCTATTCCACTCTCCATAGCAGCTGCATCGTGATCTGTAAGAAATCAAAGACATGAACCCAAAGCTTTAAAAACAAATGTTTAAAGTTGTTTTCACATGCAGCTGGGAAATAAGATATACAGGCAATGGGGTATAGAAATCTATCCTGCCCTACAGGAAAATAGAAGGGGGGAGAGGATAAGGGAAGTGGGGGTGATAGAAGGGAGGGCAGATTAGGGGAAGGGGTATTCAGAATGCAAGCCGTCTTGGAGTGGTGGGAGGGGTGAGATTGGGAGAAAATTTGGAACTCAAAATCTTATGGAACTGAATGTTGAAAACTAAAAATAAATAAATTAATTAATTTTTTTAAAAAAAGAAATCAAAGACACACAGTTTAGTCCATGTACCTCTTGGTCTCACCTGCAAAAACCTCAACTATCTGCAAGTATTCAAACTCAGTAGCAGTACCCACTAAAATGGACTTACCAACTGGAAGAAAGAAGGCTGAGAACTTCGAGGAAGAAGAGATAGTCTGGGAACATGACAGGTTACGGAAGAAGGCTGCCATTCACACCACTGTACAAATGGTACCAAGCATGCTTGGGTGAATTCCATTTTAGCTTTGAGCATAGACTCAAGGGCAGCAAGAGTGAAAAAGAGAGGCAAGGATATTGAGGAAGTGGTCAGATTCTCAACAGGAAAGGCTTCCTCCAACAGGGTTCCAGTGGCAGGAGCTACGAGGCGTAACCACAGGAGTCACTGGCCTCAGAGCAGGGCTCTGACATGTCCATTTCCTCCCCACTTCCACCTCAGAGGTCTATGTCTGTCAGCAAATATTTGTTAAGTGTGCCAAGCACTGTGCTAATACTGGAGATAAAAAGAAAAACGGCAAAAGACAGTCCCTGCATTCAAGGAGCTCACCATTTCATGGGGGAGATATGTCCTTCTTCCTTTAAAAAAAAAAAAATCCATGGATTCCTCACACATTGGGTTATAGGTCTAGGGCTCAATCTAGATGTAATTTCTAGTTCAAGTTCAGAGAACATTCGCATGTCCTGTTTTGTTGTTAGGTAATTAATCTTAGAAAATGGCTGGATCTTCACTCACGTCATACCCTCTAATTGTAAGTGTCCCCCAGAGTTCTGTCCTGGGTCCTCTTCTCTTCTCCCTTAACACTATTTCACTTGATGATCTCCTCAGCTCCCATGAATTTAATTACCAGCTCTCTGCTGATGATTCTCAGATCTTCTTATCCAGCCCTAACCTATTTGCTGACTAGATATCTAGACCCTAGACATCTTCAATTCAACAAGTCCCAAAATGAACTCGTCATTCCCCAAACCCTTCCCTCTCCCTGGCCTACTGTCAAGGGTACCACCATCCTCCAAGTCACTCAGGCCCGTGACCTAGGTGCCATCCTTATCTCCATTCTCTCTCACCCCTTACATCCAATATAAGGTCTTCGTAACATCTCTCCAATATGCTCCCTCCTCTTCTCCGACACTGCCGCCACTCTGGTACAGGCCCCATCACCTCATGCCTGGACTGTCGCAACAGCTTGCTGGTGGGTCTGCCTGCCTCAAATTTCTCTCCACTCCAGTCCATCTTCCACTCAGCCAACAAAGTGATATTCCTAAAGTCTGGGTCTGACCATGCCACCCCTGTACTCAGTAAACTCCAATGACTCCCTATCACCTTGGTAATCAAATATAAAAGCCTGTCTGGTGTTCAAAACTCTTCGTTATCTGGCCGCTTTCTACCTTTCTAGTCTTCTTACACCTTACAATGCATCATGCACTCTGCAATACGGCAACATTGGCCTTTCTTCTATTCCTCAAACAAGACAGGCCTATCTCTCAACTCCAGGAATCGTCATCGGCTGTCCCCCGTACTGGGAATGTTCTCACTCTGCCCTCTGGCTTCCCCAAGTTCCTTCAAGTCCTAGCTAAAACCTTCCTTCTACTAGAAGCCTTTCCCTAACCCCTTCCATTCTAATGCCTTCCCTTTGTTGATTACTTTCAATTTGCATCCTCTCCCCCATTAAGACTGTAAGCTTCTTGAGAAGCTGTTTTGGTGTTTAACTTTTTTGTATCTCTAGCACCAAGTGCAGCACCTGACACATGTCAGGTGCCTAACAAGTGCTGGTTGATTGAATAGTGTGCTCAGTGGGAGAACTCTCTCCTGTAACACCCGCAGGTCAACGTCCAGCTCTCAACAATGCCACATAGACGGCCTGATTAGTGGAAATAACAAATTCCCTGAAGTGGTCAAATCATTCTAATTTGTACCACATACTTCCACTGAGCTGGAACCAAGTAATCAACTTTTAGTTAATTACAAATTCAGATACGCAGGAGCACTTCAGAGGATTCCTTATAGTCACTAAATAGGACTTAGCTGCAGCTTGTATCACAACACTACTTTAGGCAGTCCCACAAGCTCTTTAGATGTACCTAGCAGCTAATCTCTCTTTACTAGAAAGCTAAAAAAAGTGCCACTTTGTATGGTGTGTTAATCATAACAGGCTATTTATTGCCTATAACATGAGCATCCAAAGACTGTGCTGAGGAAATAAAATTTTTGTGTGTACAAAACAGTTACATATGGTAGTAGGCACTTAATATTTGTTGGGGGCAGCCGGATGGTACAGTGGATAGAGCACCAGCCCTGAAGTTAGGAGGACCTGAGTTTAAATCTGGCCTCAGACCAAACACTTGACACTTACTGGCTATATGACCCTGGGCAAGTCACTTAACCCCAATTGCCATCGCAGGCATAAATGGACACGCAAATTTAGCCTCAAACACTCTAAGTGAACAAAAGGCTTCAGGGGGGTGAGGGAAAATGAAAAGCAGTAGGTCTGAACCTATAGCTTTCTAGGGGGAAAAAGGGCCCTATAAAAATGCTAAATAGCAGTCCCCACAGTTAAGAAATAGTCTGTCTCCACCTACCTGACATTCCATTCAGTTGTGATGCAAGAACATGAAACCCCTCCTGACCACCTTTTCCCGCTATCAGCTCCCACTATATTTCTCAATTCTTCAGGAAACAACTTTGAATTTCAAGATACTCCCTTGAAGATGCCTATTTCTAGCCACTAGAACTCTCTCCAGGCACACTTTCTTTTCTGCTAAGATACAGAGTCCACATTTCCCAATTTTGATGCTAAGTCAATTATTATTATTATTATTATTATTATTATTAACATTATTCCAATATTTTTCCTTTTAGACAGTTTCTTTTTCTTCCCTGTCTCTCCCTCACAACTTCGGAAGTGGAGGAGAGATAGGTTCCCTTTTAGCTAGTTGGTTCTTTCCTCTACCAGACTCCTCCAGTGGACAACCAAAGTTCAAGAGTTAGAGACGAAGGAGTCAATCCAACCAGAACGGATGAGCAGGGGAGCTTGCCCACAGCTGCTTGAGCTATGGGAAGATGTTCTGGGAGGCAGGGCTATAGAAGAAAATGTTTCTGAAGTACTTTTCTTAGTGTACCAGAACAGACTGACAGTCTGAGAGACTTACTCAGGAGGCAGCTTAGCATGGAAGACAATATAGCCCTTCCTCCAGATGAGTCATAGGGACCCAACATTCTCAACTTAAGACCATGAATAGCAAAAACATGGAAACAAAGTGGGTGGCCCTCAAGTCAGTAATGAGTGAACATAGCACGGTAATGTTATGTCATCATAAGAAACGCTGGCTAGGAGAAAAACATGGGAAGATTTTTATGAAATGACAGAGGGTGAAAGAAGTAGAGCCAGCAAAATGCTATAATGATTTTAATGCAAATGAAAACACTAAAAGTTATCTGAATTCGAATTAAGTGCCACGCCCAACATTGATTGCAGAGCCTAATGATGCTTTCACTGATATCAGTGCTGAGTCACCCAGAGAATAACTACTGAAGATGATTGTTCTGGGTACAGTTACTATGCTTTGTTCCAAGGGTTAGTGTGGAGGGGGAAAGGAGGAAAAGTCAGTATTACAAGGAACAGATTATATGATGTAAAGAACAAAAAGTATGAATTAAACTTGTTAAAAGTGACCATGCAAAGGAATAGTAAAGTCTCTAAGTTTGTAAGTTCTCTTGAGGTGTTCTAGCTGGCTTTCATTCATTCATCAAACATTTCACAGCTCATAGGGCCATAAGTATATAGTTGGAAGGGATCTCTTGGGTCTAGGCCAGTGGTGTCAAACTCAAATAGAAATGGGGGAGAGGAGGGACCACTAAACCACACACAAGGATCCTTGAAGGCTGTCTATTGACTTACTTTTAAAACGTAATGCTATCTTTATTTTACTGCATTTTTGTTTCTCTTGTCAAATATTTCCCAATTACATTTTAATCTGGTTTGGCTCTACCACCATGGGTTACTTGCTTGATATCTCTGCTTTAAGCCATACAGAATTTTCTCTAGGTGCTAAAGCAGTGCTTTATTTTGAGAATATTGAGAATATTGAATATTGAAATTCAAAAGGAATTGTGAACCCAATTTGTGGTCAGGCTCCGGTTACTGACGTCTTATTACCACCTAGTCATCTGGAATCTTCCGTGCTTTCTAACAAACCCAGCAAGTAGTTCGGCCTGCTCATCAGAAAAAGGAAATGGTTGTGGGCACAGTCAATTCCCTTCACTTAGAAAATTATGATCTTTCCTCTCCTCCCAACCTCTCTCCACTATTAATGGATAGGGTACATTGAAAAAGTGACTTTCAAATTCTTCCGCCTCCTGCACATTCCATCCAATGGCTGGGCCTCAATGGCTTTTCCTTCTAGGTTGGCTGAGTTGAGTTCTTGACATAGCCTGAAACTCAGGATTTCCAAAGAGGAGAGAATCGCTTGCTGATGTGCTCATAGCCCTTTGTGGTCTGAACTGTTCCAGTGGAACATGTGTACAAGTAGCCCTGAAAAACAAACAGAAATTAAGCTGTCATTTTACTCTGATGGGACCATAGCTCATGAATCCCATTGGTTTCCCAGTCCCAATCAGCCCTAAGAAAATGACCTGGCCCCACTGCCAAGCAATTGAGTACATGGACTCTTTAAGGGAACTCTGTAGGGTGGGAAATGAAACTGGCAGTGGGGACTAGACAGAGTCACAGAGCAATGATCAGCAATTCCTGCTTTGGGTAGCTAATGCTTATATATCATAAACATACACCCTGTTTACTGGTTACCTCATGCTCCTGTATATCACCAAGCTGCACCTTACAGAGAATAGTCTTTCTCATTTCTTTTGCAGCTTATCCACTGCATGTGCATGTGTGTGTGACAAAGTATGTGACAAAGATTCATGGGAGAAGCAATATGAGATAATAAATAGCATACCACACTTAGATTCAAAACCAGATCTGAGGTCAGACCTTGCCTTTAATATTAGTTGGGTCACCTGCTTCACAGGGTTATTGTTAGGCAGCAAAGAGATAAAGATTGAGGACGGATTTTACCGGTGATTTCTCTGGTTTTGAGAACTCCTGGGTGAGGAGGTTCCCTCCACCAGTGCTGGTCAGCACCTTCTCTGCAGGTTATAGTCTTCTCAATGCAGGCCGCTACTAGAAGCTGATCCGTTCTGTGCTTTCTTATTCCTCTGTCTCCAGTCCTGTCAATGTGCATTCACATGTGCCAGGTCCCTTGTGAAGTGCCAGGAATAGCAAGGAAAAAAATCAATCTAACGAGAAAGACAATATGTAAATAATTAGGTACAGACAAGATACATAGAATAGATGAAGGTAATCTGAAAGAGGGAAGCTATTAGCAACTGGAGGGATCAGAAAAGGCCTCTTGCAGAAGGGGCAAGTTGAGCTGAGTCCTGAAAGGAGTCAAGAGAAACTCAGAGGTGGAAGTGAGAGGACAGAGCACTCCAATGCAAAGCCAAAGAGACAGAAGATGGCACGTCCTGGCTGAGGGACAAGTAGGCTAGTATAACTGGATTGTAAGGTATGTAAGAAGCTGGGAGGCTAGGAGGGAGCCAGGTTGTAAAAAGCTCTAGATGACAAATAGTATTTTATGATTAACCCTGGAGGCAATTTTGTGTGTGTGTGTGTGTGTGTGTGTGTGTGTGTGTGGTGTACGTACTATGATTACATCTATGATTTAGAAAAATCACTTGGCAGCTGAGTGGTAGAAGGACTGGAGTGGGGACAGATGAAGCCAAGAGACCAGTTGAAAGCTGTCACCTAGACCAGAGGAGAGGTGATGTGGGTCAGAATGACAAGATTTGACAGTGGACTGGTTAAATGGAGGGAGGGAGCAGTCAAGGATGATACTCCGCTTGAAAGCCTGAGTAACTGAGAGTATGATGGTACCCCTGAGAATAACAGAGAAGTTTAGAAATGGAGAGGAAAAATACATTCGGTTTTCTACATCTCAACTCTGAAGGTGCTTACAGGACAGCCAACTTGAGATGTCCAAGAGACAACTGAAGATGTGTGACTATATTTCAGCAGAGAGACCATGGCAGGATATAAAGATCTGAGGATCACAGAGATGGTAACCGAACCCACGAGAGTTGATGAGGTCACCAAGCTAGAGAGCATAGAGGGAAAAGAGAAAAGGGCCCAGGACAGAGTCTTGGGGGACACACAGTCAGCAGGCACTAATTGGATGAAGAACCAGCAAAGGAAACTGAGGAAGGGGTCGGACAGGTAGGAGAAAAAACAGGAGAAAGAGGTATCAAGAAAACCTAGAGAGGAGAGAGTATTTAGAAGGAGGTGATCAACACTGTTAAATGTTGCAGAGGTAAAGAATCCTTAGATTTGGTAACTCTGGAGAAGGTAGTTTCAGTTGATATTAAAGCCAGTTGCAAAAGGTTATTGAAAAAAGTGAAACAAGAAGTAAGCTGTAGACAGAGCTCTCAAAGAGTTTGTTTAGCTGCAAAGAAGTAAAGATATAAATGACAGCTAATAAGGATGGTTTCAGTGAAGGTTTATTAAGGATGGGTCAGACATGATCTTGCTTGAGGGTAGCAGGAAAGAAACGAGTGGATAGACAAGAGATTGAAAAGAGTGTGGGGGATGATAGCGGAGGTAATTTGATGGAGATATTGGGAGGTATTGGGATCATGGGCACAGGTAGAGTGGTGAACTTTGGCAAGAAGGGCCTGTTCATCTGAGACTGGACGCAAAGACAACCAATATTGGAAAGATTAGCTAGCTGGCCTGCTCCTTGCTTTCATTTCCAGATTCTCTCTACTACCATTGCTTTCCTCTTTTGAAGTCTGTGCTATCCAAATTTATCATCCAATCAAGATCTTGATGGCAATTAGCTATTAGGCCCAACAACATTCGCCTTCCTTCCTCAGTGTCAATGCCAACCTCACAGCCTTTCCACAAGTCCTGTCCCCAAACTACAGGACTTCAGTATGCATAGTTTCCTCAAATGCCCTAATTCTATAGTGGTTTTTTTTTCGATCTACTCAATTCTCATGATGAATTCCTCCACCCCACATCAGCCACACATAGATGGTCATACACTCTTACACACTCATCTTCACCTCAGCTATTTTCCACCTTGCCATCAGCGTATTAACATGTCCTTCTCTGAGGCAGTGGAACTGATAATTACTCATCTTAGGGTAAAAGGTGAAAAGGAGGTGGGATGAAAGGGGCAGATGTGGTCTCAGGGAGTTTAGAGGTGAGTGATTTAAAAGGTGCTGCTCCCAAGGCACATTCTTTGAAAACAGAATTTTAATTAAGATCTAAAGGTTATCCAAGGCTACTCATTCATTGCAGTAAGAGAGTGAGACCTACAGAAGCTAAGTGAACTCCCTTAACTTTAATCCTAACAACACAAGGATGAAAATGGGATGCCATTGGTATCACTGAGTATGGTAGTATGGTACCTGTGGCTGGATAAAGTATTACTATGTGCTAGACCAGAGGTTCCCAAACCTGTCCTACCTCTTTTTTTAAAGAAAAATTACTCAGCACTCCCCTGGAAATCTACTTTCTTTAACCCTTTAATGTTTTTTTTAAAATTTGCATTACTTCAAAAAATATGATTTTTTAAAATGACATATCTTAAATTTATTTAATAATTTATTATAAATCTGTGGTTTTTTCCCTGGACTTCCCAACAATGCTCTGACATGCTTGCCTGCCAACACCTGCTTGTTAAGACCTGTCAGCAGACTTGACCACTGATCAGTTATAACTTGCATTTTGTGTGTTTATTTGGAAAATAATGTAATCACTATGACTTTAACTCTATTACCCAATAGATGAAACATGTATTAAGTCTTTCAAAATTTTCTTTTCTTCTCTTCTTTCCTTATGCTCCCACCACCCCCTTATTTTTATTCAACATCCCCCCCAACTGCACCCAAGGCTACTAGTACCCCCCTGGATCACTCCAACGCCCCTCAGGGGGCAGTATCGCCCACTTTGGGAACCTATGTGCTAGACACTATGGCAAGAGTTGGGGATACAATTACAAGAAAATAAGACAGTGCTCCTATGCTCAAGTATCTTATGTTCTAAAAAGGAAGACAAAACGCAAAGAAGAGCTGGAATGTGTTTCTAGATCAGTATAGTTTGGGTTAAAAGAAATAGGATGTGCAAAAAGAGGAGGTGTTAAGAAGGCATACTCATGAGAAAATTCAGAAACCAGAGGGGAGAAGCATTTGGATGGAGAGTATTTGGATGACAATTAATAGAGGCAGAAACTGAACTGATTTTGTCATTGGAATATCATAAACCCTACAAACAGAAAGAAGGAACATATGAGTAATTCAGGAAACAATCACAAGCCCATCAGAGTTCTGATATATAACGGATATTTAATAATTCAGACATTTGCCCTCTTTATCTGTCTCTCCCCTCTCCCCCTCCAAAGCAGAACCTATAAGAATATCTCAGCTTGCTCTAATCATAATGTAATTTCATTCTTCAAAAGGTGGAAAAACTAACGAGGGGAAAGTTCTCTCCTGGAGACCTTATTCTCATTAATTAGGAAGAAATCAGTTGCCATGGTAAAATAATGGGAAGCATGGGGAAAAGAGAGTACTATATCTTAGAATTTAATGATAGAGGAAGGGAAAGTCAGGTAGATTAACATGCACCTTGGATTTTGGGAGAGCAAATTTCAAAGGATTCAGCAAGACAAACAGGATTCTCATGACCTGAAGTTCTCCAAGAAGTTTGTCCAGGAGGGATAGAAAACTGAAGAATGCAATTCCAAGGACACAAAGGGAAGCAATTCCAATAAGGAGGAGAAAAATGGGAACTAACCAAAGAAAGACTGGATGTATGGTACAATGACCAACAAACTTAAGATTTTAAACAGGGTTTGAATACAGTACCACATGAATAAATAGGGTCAGAGCTGCTCACAGCTCAGAATGAGCTGAGACTAATGAAGAAAGCTAACAACAAAAGGAGCTTTTTTTATTATTATTATTGGTAGGGGAAAAGGGAGAACTTAAAAAAAAAAAGTAACCTTTGTTGGTGATAGACAAGATCATGATAACTGAAAACTGCAAAATGAAGCTGCTCAATTCGTATTTGTGGTCACTGACACTCAATATAAACAGACTGTAGAGAAAACACAGAGCTGTCGTTGAGGAGCTCAGCTTACTTGGTTCAGGTGAGCTACATCTTCAGGGACTGATATAACTTGCAGAAGAGATGGCCGAGTCACTATCAATGATATCTAAAAGATGTCCTGCAGCCTGAATGAAGGGCAAATGTCCTGATTTTCAAAAAAGAGAAGAGCTTAGAGTCTACAAAATGACTGGGACAGAACTGACAGATCTAATTGCTGACTACGGTCAGTTTTACCTGAAAAATATTGCAGAATAGGAGATGAGGCAAGGGCAAATGTCCAAATTGGTGGGAAAGGATAGGAAATGGGAACCTCCACACTGTAGTCCACGGAACTTGACTTCTAAAATTTCTGGCAAAACTCTAGAATACATTGATAGTAAACATTTATTAAGGATGACAAAAAGCCGGCATGGCTTCCTGAGGAATAGATCGTGCCAAACTTAGCTTATTTTTTAAAATAGATTTTTTTAATCTATATTAATAAAGCAAGGAGCTGCTGTAGATAAGGTTTACCTAGATTTTAGTAAAATATTTGAAACAGTCTATCAAGTTATTTGGGGGGGGAGGAACTGGAAAGATGTGGTTTAGTGAAGGTACAGCTAGATGGATTAAGAACTGATTAGATGGCATGACCCAAACATTAACAGTTTGATACTAACTTGGAAGGTTTCCACTGGAGTGGCTCTGGGATTTGTGCACAGTCCCCTGCCAAGGGTAGAGGGCCAAGCACACTTACATTTTTATCAATGACTTGGATAAAGGCATACATAAAGATACAAAGCTTAAAGTTTCACTAACACACTGTATAAGTCAGGAGCCAAAAGAATGTATACAAGCTAGAACACTGAGCTGAATACAGTAAAATGAAATTTAATGTAACTATAAATGCAATGCCTTATGTTTGTTTTTTGCTTGTTTTTTTTTTTTAAAGAGTTCCTAGGAACAAAATTGGAGTGGGGGGCGGAGGGGCATGGTCAGATAGCAAACTTGTCTGAAGAAGATCTAAGTATTTGAGTGAATTGAACTTTCAATGAGTCAACAGTGGAACATGGCAACCAAAAGGCAAAAGTTGTATCCAGAGAAAGGCATGGCTCTTCCTGGAATTAAGGTGTGAAAGTCCTACCTTCTGCCTTAATATTGAGTTCAGTTGTTGTGTGTGCCACATTTTAGTAAATATTTTGAAGCATCCATGGGAAGAAAAATAATAAGAGAAGGGTTTTAAGTTTATGTTATATGTGGATCAGTCGATGGAACCACAGATGTTTAGCCTGAAGTGTCAATGAGGAACATGAGGAATTTCTTCAAGTACCTAAAGAGATACCACGTGCAAGAGAGATTAGACTTACTTTGGTCCTAAAGGGCAAAACAACTGAAAGCTTTAAGGAGGCAAATATAGGCTCAGGATAAGAATTTAAAAAAAAAAGTTATTCAAAAGTGAAAAATGCATCCTGGGAAAAAAGTGGGTTCTCCCTCATTGGAGGTCTTCAAATAAAAGCTAAATGGTCACTTTGCCAGTATTGTTTGGAAGAATTTCTAGTAGCTCTCCTGGTAGAGACAGAACAGATATTTGCTGATGTCCCTTCCAACTCTGAGTTTCTAGCCTTCCCTGCCTCACTTCTTTAAATAATAACCCTAAACAAGGAAGCTTGAGGATAGCTTTTTTCTTCTCTCAGTAAATTTCCCTGCAGCAAGTGGAGGCAATTAAACCCCTCCTACTGACCTCAGATGACATTTTCCAAGTTCTATAGTAGGAGCTTAGCATTTCTTATTGATGGTGGTTGTTTCTCCCATTGAAAAAACATTTTTTAAAGTAGGGGGAGGTAGGTGACAACACCAGCAGAATCATTAGGTTTCTCTTTTTAACTATCTGATGTTGGTTTTCCAGTTATGCTTCAAGGTCTTAAGAAAGAACAATTCTTCTGTCTCATGCAAATGTTGTATAACACAGACTCCCCAAAAGGCATCCTCCATTAATGATTAAAAGATCATGCTATCTAAGAAGGAATGAGTATTATGACTGTATATATCTATGTACGCATATATGCATGCTTTCATACTGGAGAAGAATGTAGTACAAGATTACAGATTTCTATTTCTTCAGAATTCCTATAAGGTCCTTGGTTCTTGAATTCTCTTAACTATATCTTTTAATAAGCAGCCAGAAAATTACTATAACAGTGAACAAATAAGGGTTGACCCAATATTTCCATCACCTTCTCCATCTCCTTAATCTATTGAGAGCCCCAAGAACACTTGCTCTATATAGTTCAAAAAAAAGAAAAAGAAAAAAGGAACTACAGGAAACAGAACATGCTGTTGAATCATTCTGTAATCCTCAAACACCATAGGGATTACCTGACACTTTACTGAACACTATCAGAGCATTTTAGAAAACTAAAAACTAATGTGAATTTTTAAAAAGATGCTTCAAAACAACTCCCAAAGAATTGCTATTACAAGTAAAAACCCAGCATCCTTGGACATGCATGTGCCTCTATGTGGCAAGAAATGAACCTGCAATTGAGTGGTAAAACACTAAGCAAATATTAGAAGGTACCAGCTTCAGTATTTGGTGTTTAGTTCTAGCTCAGCCCATAGGTGTGCTTATCACCTGATTGTGTCTCTAGGGAAACAGAAGGTCACCAAAATTATTAGCTTTGACTTGGCAAAACAGTATAGGTAAATCTTTACAACTATTTCAATGACCTATTTAGACTTTCAAAAAGCAAAATGATAATCTTATCATTAATGACTTCTGAGTGCCTAACAGCATTAAAAATTCAGAGCTAGAAGGGACCTCAGAAGTTATTCATCTAGATCATCGCCTTCATTTTATAAAAGAACTGAAGTTCAGGGAGGCTGTGACATGTCCAAGGTCACGTGGTGATGGAAGTTAGATATGAAATAAGGGCCTCTGACTTCCCAGCCATCCAGTACCCCAAAGGGCCTTCTAGTAGATTTATGTCACTGACTTTTACTAGTTGTATGTGCAGTGAAATATCAAGCACAGAAAGAGGAAAACTTGGGTGTGTTGAGCTATAACTCAAATAATATACTACTGGAGGCTTTTTTTGTTGTTGTTTCACATATTAAAGGTTTGGTTACCAGTAATATCTTTCAACTCATGTAACTAATAATTTGACATAACAGAAAAAAGGCAGACGTAGAATTACACAAAGTTATTTTCTCATTAAATATGTAGAGTTTAAAATGTACCTATAGAAGCGAGTCTAGGAAGAAGAAATATATAAAGATCAAACAAAATCAGAACGTTAGCTTGATAACAGAAAACCTGAAATCGTTATTAAGTGAGATTAGCACCAAGCATTTATGTACAATCCATATAAATATTTAGCAGAATGAATGTTGAGTGTTTAACTAAAAAAAAAAATTAAAGTTACAGAGATCAGTAATGAGCTTGTGAATTTCTCTTAACAAAAAGAAGAAAAGCCATTAAATTAATAAAGACAAGTGTTCAGATTTATTTGGAAATTCACAGTTTCTAATGGCACTACAATCTTCTTCCCACAATGTTGAATGCTGCACTCAGATGATACTTTCCCATCCCGATCATTCTAATTTGGACCTCAATTCACTGTAATTACTATAAAACTCAGGCCCTCCTGCTCTGAATGGCTAAATGTGCAGACTGACCAACAAAAATGACATCACCCAAAATGTACTGGTAAATTAACATGAAAGCAGCAAAAAAAATTTTTTAAAGGCTTTAAATAAGTCACATTACATACAATACCCAGAAAAGGCATCAGATCAGTTTTAAAAAAGGATATTACTAAAAGTGCTCAATAAGTTATAACAACCTTACAAGGAACGTGATGCTGTTAGACCTCTCAACACAAAAAGAAAAAAGAAAATGCTTTCTCCAACTTCACTCATCATTGCACATTCATACCCCCTATGGAATAATTGTAATCCAAGTACACAATCGCTGCCAAAATTTAAAAAAGAAAAAGTATGAAAACAGACAAAAACCACACACATCCAAACATCCCACCCTGCACATTTGTAGCCAATACTAAAGCAAACACATTATGGAATAATTCAGTCTTGACCATTTAGACAAGGTTCGGCAAACTCGTTGGTATGCCTGTTGACTCTGCAGTGATAATATAATTTTAGAATATTACTGGTCACAAGGTTTTTTTTTCCCCTTTGCCAAATCTACTTCTCCAAATTTTGCATGTTTCAAAGGATTAGTGTTCATTGTGAACAATCAGAATTCAAATGTGGCCAATGAGTACCCATAATGGTAGTTAAATATCCCTAAGGTGAATCTATAAAAAAATTAGTTTGGGAATAATGGTCATCTGCAAGATCTTAGGTGGTCCAATTTATATTTGTATCATTCAATTCCCCAAGGAATAATGAATTCATTCTAAATCAAGTAAATGAAAACACCATTAACAGCATCACAATCACCCTCCGAGAACAGGCTCTCTGGCCCTGAGAGTCTTCCATATTCCTTTGTTGAGTTTGCTACACAGAGATCTTCTACGAAAGTCTCATCTGATCTTCACTGCCCAACATACACGTACAGGCTGAGCTTCAGGCACAGGCCCCTTGTAGAGCAATGTAGTGTTTACAGCTTCAAAAGAGCTTATATTAGCAAAGAAATCAGATGACAGCAACAAGTTTCTCTTTCTCTCTCATCTTCCAGTGGCGTTATAAATAGACACAAGGCACATAAATATGGGAAGGTGCAAGAAATAGGAACAAAGCTGAAGGAAGAGCATTAGGCTTTCATTCCTATTCTACCCGAGGAACTGGGTTTCCAAATTACCCTTGCCCCAGTAATTAATCTGTGAAAAAACATCTTTATAAAATGTCTCCCATTGTCCAGATAGGAAGTGATCAGCCTTGTAAAACTGCAGCTCATTAACCAAGATTGACACAATCCCATCTACTTAAAAAGGCAGAAATCATAATTTCTGAATACTTTTCCCATTAGTTTTTAATGCCTCCCTAATCCGCCCCCCAGCCCCTTCAAATACCACAGACTTCTTCAGTGAACAACAAAAGTCTCCAGTATGAAAAATTCAGCTAGTTTTAGATGTGTCCTGATACTGCTGTGACACCAAATGTTCCCACCCGTGATCTCCTTGTTTCCTTTGATGAGGTCATGCAGGCTCGGCATCGAACCCGACTTAGTCTGAATTAGGGTTTTTATCAACTTTCCTTGATCTTGAACTCTAGATCGCCTTCGCTTTAAAGCCCTCTTCTCAGTTTTTGTTTTTTGGGTCTGTCCATTACACAAACTTGTGCACGCTGAAATGCCACAGAAATAGGATTCCTCAGACTGTGAGGAGGTTTCTGAACTTCCTTCAGATGGAGGACCCTTATAAGAAGAGTGATAAACCTCTCCCATATTAGAGAAATCTCTCTGGTTCGTAAAGGGCTTTCTTCCTTTAATGTCTCCATTAGCTATAGGATGCGATGTGTCAGCTGGCTTAACAGTCTCAATTTTTTCAGTTTTATATTTGCAGCGTTTCTTCTACAACACACACACAAAAGAAAACTGGGATTAGAATTTCAAAAATTAGGCAGTTATTTATCTGGAAGAACTGAATCACTGTGGAATAAGCACCATCTTCCGGTGCCTGGCACATACAAGACACTTAATAAATGCTTAGTGATTCAAAAAGTAAGAACAAATACATACTGTTAACCATGACTGATACCCTCCCAACTCTGCATAACACTAATCTTTCAAAAATAACAGATTTTAAATAAATTGCTACTTCTGGCTAAAGATAACCTGTCATTCATCAAGATTCAGGTAACCACACTAATAACATTAATTCTCATAATCTATCTACAAAACAAGAATCCATTTCCCATTTTTATGGGGAGACAGATAGTAT
This sequence comes from Phascolarctos cinereus, assembly GCF_003287225.1. Lineage (NCBI taxonomy): Eukaryota > Metazoa > Chordata > Mammalia > Diprotodontia > Phascolarctidae > Phascolarctos > Phascolarctos cinereus. Next base: position 415,682,949 of record NW_027555958.1, read on the forward strand.
TTAACTGGCTTATATTTATCTCTAAGACCATACTGACCCTATTCCTTATCCATCATCTCATAATATACCAAATGTATTCCATAAATGCAAAACTACCTTTTTTTCCGGTGAGAACTTAAGTGGTTCTACGATGTATAAATCATCTGGGTCCACTACAAGGAGAAAAAGAGCAGATATGAAAATGAGAGTCAAATGAACTGCAATTAGTCACTAATCTTGCACAACAACTGTAGTAAAGTCTTTAGTCTTGATCCAATAAAATCTTTAGCAATCTAATTCATTACTTATATTTCTAACAGTTAAAAAATTATATTTGTAATAACATAAAATTACTAATATACATACACAAACACGTACATACACAATAGCTAAAGAAAAGTTTTAAGTAAGGCTTCTAATTCAGTCAAGGGCATGTGGCTTAATGTGCACAAATACTGTGATACTAGGAAGCACTTGGGTTTTCTGAGAGTCAGAGACACTGCTCATTAGCTGTGACCTGGCAAGTTTCCACAGAAAAGTTTGAAGGAACTTTAAAGACCCAAAGTTCCCATCTAATTTAGGAATCCCCTTCAACATCCCTGTCAGATTATCTAGTCCCTGCTTGATAGCAACAATAATAACAATAACAATGATAATTACAATAAAACTAATGCTAGTGTTTTAAAGTTTGCAAAGTGCTTTATAAGTATTTCATTTTATCTTCACAACAACCCTTAGAAGTAGGAGCTAACATTATCTCTATCATACAGATAAAGGAAATTAAGGCAAACAAAACTCAAGCAATTTGTCTCGGCCAGGTCTCACAGTAAGTGTATGAGGCAGGATTTGAACTTAGGACTTCTTGACTCCAAGCCCAACACTCTATTTATGTGCCACCTAGACGCCTTGTACAACCTCCCTGTTCTGCTTAAAGATTTGTCAGATGGAGAAGTCACTATTGCAAGGTAGACCCATTCCATTACAAAATTGTTCTATTTCTTTGTAAGTTTTACTTTACACTCACATTAAACCTTCCCTCCCTGTAACTTCTATCCAATGGTTCCAGAATAATTTAAACTTTTTAGAAAGTTTATCATTCCCATTTCAACCACATTAAGGTCTAAAAAGCAGACATAATTTTTATTGCAAACATAATCCTCCAATTTTAAGTATTATCTATCATTTGCCACAGATGCCACTATAAAGGTGACTTGCTTCTGGAATTATGGCAAAAAAGGTCAATTTCTAAGTTCAGGTGGGCAAGCAGGAAGGTTTTAACATCCATAAGGTACCTAATGTGATCCTCAGAAAAATAGCAAGAACATACAAAACAAGAATTATCCCATAACTTAATTACATTTCCTGTTATATGCGTTTAAATACAAATACACATACAGAAATTAAATTCTACCCTATGACTGACTTTTGCCCTGTTGTTTCTCAGTCTGAAGAATGCCCCGTAGACTCTCCTGACTTATTGAAATCCCTTTTGACTCTCTGCTCTGGAAGCTGAAGAAAAAAAAAGAAACTGCTCTATTTATTTAAAAAAGTAGGCATCTGCTAAATTACTTAAACTTAAGCTTTATTAAAAACAACCACAAATGTTAAACAAAGAATATACAGCATAAAAGTCCATTCTCACATATTCTAAGGTCTGGCAAATACTGATTTGGCTGGATAATTACCTAACTATATGCACATGCTAGGAGGACTGATTTATAACATGGTTATAACCAATTAATATTTTTATATAACCTTGAGAGGGACAAGAAAAGAAGTAATAAAAGGGTACAGAATTCACCCAGATTTATATCACAGATAACAGACTTCTGGGTTGGAAGGGACCACTTAAATGATTAGTTTAGTCCAATAAACTGAAAGATGAGGACAATGAGGCTCCAGTAAGTTAAATGGCTTGGCCAATGTCATCTGGCTAGTTAGCTGGGAGACACAACTAGAACCTAAGAATCTTGGCTCCTAGTATGTCTGCTTTGCTCTTTATGCTCTTTATATGTAATTGGAAAAAATAAAATACTATTTATATTAGAAAAAAAAAGAAAATGACATTTATTGAAATCTTAAACTTGCCCATGTACAATGAAGTACATGTGAAAAGCTGCTAAAAGATGACATCTACTGGTGAGACAGTAAACTCTGACTCAAACTTTGGATTTATAGGACAAAATCAAGGAAGCTAAGCTAAGCTATGAAAATATGATGTGATAGAACACATCATAATTGGAAACTAATTTAATGCCTAATAATCTAATGATCTTTCTGCTTTAGAAATAGTAGACTCTTAAACACATTAGTAATATCGTTATATAAAACTATTTTTTTAATTCACCACACACATACACATACCCACACAAAGCCTACCTTCTTTGCCAGTTAACTGAAGAGATTTAGATCTGACAAGGGGAAATGAAGTTCTTCTTTTTAAATTCAGATCATCATAGGAGGAGAAACATCTAAAAAGTTAAGAATCATCAGCATGTACAAAAAAATTCAGAAAATCACAAATAACCCTCTGAAATATTTGGGCTAGATAGTAATTATTGGTAACTATGAGCAGAACAGTTTCTGTAGAATTATAAAGTCAAAAACTAGATTTGTAAAGGGTTGATGAATGAGAAGATGTGGAGACAACAAAGGTATTCAACTTTTTCAAAGAGTATAGATGGAAAAGAGAGAAATACAGAAAAATAGAGGAAATGGGAGGGATCTAGAGAAGTTTTTTTTTTTAAGGGTGAGAGAGAGACACTTGTGCATGTTTGAAGGCAACAGCGAAGAAACTAACTGATAGGCACAAGTTGAAAATTCGAGACAGGGAGATGACTGAAGAAGCAATTTCATGGAGAAGACAGGAGAGGATGACAGTGCATATGTACAGCAGCTGACCTGGGCAAGGAGATGGGTAATCTCTTTGTTTGAAAGTAGGTAACAGGAGAGAGTGGGAAATGTCAAGGGATTTTGAGATAAAGAGAATTGGGGGAGAAGCAGCTCAAGTATAATGGGCTGAATTTTTTCATATATATGAATATATATGTGTATACACACATATGTTTTGAGAAAAAGAGAAAGAGAAGCTTGTACAGGTAAAGAATCAATTAGGGAGGAATAAAAAGGATGGTCTTGCTTCAGTAAAGGACCTGGTGACATCATATAACATGAATTTGTAAAAACTCCACTTAGTATATTTGTGGGATTTCCTCCAGCTTTATCTAGCAGCTCATAAGTAAGAGTAGAGGAGGTAGATGGGTGAAAGTAACTCCAAGCTAAGGTTTATAAAGAGGAGGATGATGACAGGACAAGAGGGCAAGGAATTCAGGAGCAGGGGCAGTATAGACTTGAAATGACTAATTACTGGTTTAAAGTTAGAGACTGGAGAGGGAGTAAATGACCTGAGAAAGTACTGAGGGGTGGAAGGAATACAGGTCTCTTTGAGGATGACAACTAAAGTGTATGAGAAGTAAAGAAAAGGGATAAGTAGAACTATAAAAGGTTGAGGTCAAAATGTTGTGTGTCAAAATTTCTAACCAGAGAAGTCAAACACTTATGGGTAATGGCAAGATCTAGTGTGTGACCATCCTTATTGGCTGAGGTAGAATGAAGTGTAGGCTCATGGGAATTTAGGAGGTTAGGGAGTCTAAGGGGCATCTACATAAATCTTTAAGTCCCCTAGTACAAGTGCAGCAATTTAGAAGAAGAGAAAGATGATGCACGAGGTACCGAACTCTTTTGAGAAAAGAGAAAGAATGACCTGGAGATCACTTTACTACACCTACATAATTACTACTGGATGGAAAATTTTAATTTTGAGGACTTCAAAAGAAGACAGATTAAGTGGAGAACAGAAACAAAAGCTTATCTGGAGCAAGGAATATTCTGATTCCCCTTCCAAAACCAATGTGGCAGGGATTAGGAGAAAATAATAATGACAATGGTGATACACAGAAAGATAGATAACATTTATATAATGCTTTAAGGTTTATAAAGTGCTTCACAAATAATATCTCACTTTATTCTCACAACAACTGTAAGAAGTAGGTGCTATTTCTATTTCCATTTTGAGGATAAGGAAACTGAGGGAGGCAGAGGTTACAGCTAGTACTGGTACTTTGACTTCCATATTCAATTGTTCCATATACATAGATGACTTATAAGGAAAAAAAAACCCTACTAAGTTTTTCTAGTCCTATCACTAGTGCTCTTATCACATAGAGGAGGTTGTCTCAATAAAGCTAAGGCAACCAAATACCGGGCCATCTAAAGTATCAGCATTGACAAGAGGACAAATGAATTTACAGGACCTCAAAAGGGTATGGGAATACCATTTTTCTCCTTCAATTTCATATGAATAGTAAAGAGGTTTATTCCACCCACCAGAAAAGTTAGTTGTTCAAACTGCTATTCAAATAAGCCATTCAAATTCATATTTCAAAGAACATAAGAATATTGTTAGAACAGAGAAATAAGCCAGATTACAAGATCATATATCTAGAGCAGGAAGGGAACTTAGAAGGTTATCAGTCCAGTCTTTCATGTTACAGATGAGGAAACTGAAACCCAATAGAGGTTCTATATCTTGCCTTCCACCACAAAGCTACTAAGTACCTATGAGCCAGCCAGGATCTGAACCCAGGTATTCCTGACTCAAAGGCCAGGGCCTTTTCTATACTTATTACTAAAGGAAAAGTGAAAGGATAAATTTCTTAAAAGTGTGTAAATCATTGCAAAGTAAAAGCAAAATTAAATATAATAACTACTGTACCTTTTAGGGCTGGGATAATGATTATTTTTAGGAAGCTTTGAAATATAATCTCCATCAAACTGAGAAGTATTTCTACAACGCTGCATACAAAGCATCAGTCCCAAGATGACACACAAAACCAAAGAAATCACAAGATAGCTTTGTCGATCTGAAACCTGGAGGGGGTAAGTAATAAAATACATTTTATAAATTATTTAGTCACACTAGAGAAAAATATATAGTCTACTCGGTGAACTTCAGTGATCAATTTGAAGATGAAGGGCAAGCATTTCTCTGAGAATCTACTTTCCAAAGTACTCCTTCAGTACTCCTCAGCACTTAACTGAATTGAAACATATAAAAAGAAGTGGTAAAATTACTTAGATTATTACATACTTATACTTCTCAGTTGTTAAATATATAAGAACTGACAATGCGATCTAGTTAAAAAAAATACGAACACACACACACACACACACACACATACGGGTATAATCTACCTTCAAAGTTTATAAATCATTTTATATCCCATATTATTTCATCGAAGGCTCACAGCTCCCCTCTGAGATAGGTGCTACAGCTACCATCCACATTCGAAAGAGAAGCGGAGGCTCTCAGAGACAAGGTGACTTTGCTTATGGTCAAACCATGTCTCAGAGGCAGGATTTCAACTCAAGAATTCCAGATCCCAGTGCCTACTATAGTACACTACATCAAACAAACACTTTATTAGTTCTTGTTCAGTGTTCAAAATAATGGCCAATAGTTAAATGATAAATTATGTTTCACTGAAACTTAATTTTAGTAAAAGTAGCATGTTCTTTTAAAATAAAGAAGGAAAGGGAGGCAACATGGCTTGGTGGGCACAAAACTGGTCTCTAAATTGAGGGGCTGGGTTTGAGTACTGTAGCCTCTGTGACCCCAACAAGTCACTCAGCCTCTCAGTGCTCAGACCACTCTCTCTGGCTGTAAAATGAAAAAGAATGCTGGGATCTGCATTAGCAGAGAAGCTCCTCACAGATCCACCTCTTAGCACTCAGTCAAAAAAATTGGGTTGCTGGGTTTTATTTAGTTTTTTGCGGGGAGCTATTTTATTAACAAAAAAAATTCTTTCATATTCTTTCTATATAACAAAAGTTTATTAAACATTCGCTAAGTGCAAGGTGCTTAGGTGAGTGGCACCAGGGATACAAGGATGAAGAAACTACAGCCTCTGCTAAGGACAGAGGAAAGAGCCAGAAAAAAGAACTTCTGGATAATGTGGACAGAGGGAGTATTTGAGGAGGGGAGGGGGTTCAGAGAGGGTGGTACTGAAGCTGGCTCTTCATGGGACAGGTAGTATGTGTAAAACGCATAGCAGCCCAAGAAGAGCAGGGAGCAGAGAGGAACCCAGTTCAACCACGACACTGACAGGTGAAGGAGAGTTCAGCTGATGAAAAATTGAATTTAGGTTAAATAGTAAATAGGTAGGGCTACAAAAAACAAAACAAAAAAAACAAAGGCTTGTTTTGGAGTTGTCTAGAATTATTAGGGGGTATGTAAAGTTAAAGAAATGAAATATCCTTTGTTTTGGAAAACAAGTTTAAACATGATTTGTTAGACTCAAAAGTTCATTTGAGAAATATTAACTGGATACTTTTAAGTTATAAAAGCTTGTTAGCTAAATATTTGCTAAGATCTAGATTATGAGACTATGAGAAAAAGCTAAAAGAGGGCATTTAAAATTTTAAAATACCATCTATCCTGGCTTATGATACTATTATGTTAACCATCAGACAATCTATTTATGAAAAAGTTCTTAGATTCTTTGACTTTCATCTTTATAACAATTTTCAGGCATGGACCATTTCACCGTATTAATAATTACCTCACGTTTTAGTTCCACTACTGTTGTTGATAAATTAGAAACTAGCTGTGTCATGTTGGTCAGCTGCGCCTGCAGCAACTGGATAGCTTCAGTTTGCCGTTGATCCTGTTAAAAGGAAGGGACATTTTTCTTCTGAGTTAAATTTGTGGAGATACAATTTGAGTATAACCAATTGTGTTTTATTTTAAATTTCACTATTTGAACTTCTAAGTCATAATGTAAGATTTTCATAGTTTTCAAAACTCTAGCTATTCTGATTGTAAATGTAAGTATATCATATATAGCAAGATACATAGAATATCTTGATTCTGATAAGAATTATTTTTCAAGGAACCACCATTTCAAGAATCTGAACTAGGTCAACTAAAAAAAAACAACCAAAAAAAAAAGCTTCATCCACCTATAGCACTATTCTGTAAATTGAAGACTTATCAAGAATCAAAAGTCATTTTGTAAACTGCAAATCAAAGAACTGTGGCTATATAATAAACAACATATACTCTGGGAGGATAATCTATTTTTTTAAATGATCAATTTAAATTTGCAGTATTCATCCATTTATAAAACCAAATGAAATCCAGTGAATTTTAAATTCTTTAAATATATCTGTTTAAAATTTAAGAGACTCTATTAAAATCCACACTTGTCTTGTTCTTGCTTACAAATATCATTTTGCATATATTAAAAATTACAGATTTTTTCAATCAGCATAATTCTACTTTCTTCCTCCCAACATACTATTTCTCTGAAATTATCCTTTTTATCTCTTACAGCACAATTGTATTCCATTATATTTATATAACCTAATTCGTTCAGCTCCTAACCAATTTATGAGCTCTCCCTCAGATTTCCCATATTTTACTCCCTCAATAAGAGCTATAGATATTTCTGTACATCCTTAGGATTTGTTTTCGCTTAGGACTAATCACCCCTCTTAATCTACTTTCCCTTTAATTTCCCTTCCCACCCCACCCCACTCCTCTCTATCCCTATTTCCCTGTTGAGCGAAATTTATTTTTGTACTCAACTGTGTTTATATGTCTTGACCAGTTCAGATGAGAGTAAGTTTCAAGTGTCAGCAGTTCAAACTCCAAACCCCTCCTCATTTGTATAGATATCTATATGTACACCTTAATTACCCAAGATAATTTTCCCCAAACCTTCTTTTCCCTCTCTCACCAATGTTTCCTTCCCCTCTTCTTCCATACTTCTTTTAAGATCAACACATAGCAGAACCCAGACCTTCTGTCTAATTGGACACCCTCTATGACTCCCAATGATAATAAGATTCACAGGGGACATATGTAACATCTCCCCAAATTAGAACGTAAGCATTTTGTATCCTTGTTTAGCCCTTCATCATTGTTCATTTATGTTTGCCTTTTTATGTCTCTCTTTGAACTTCCACGCTTCTGCTTAGAAGTTATATATTTCATTAAAGTTCTCTATTTCATTGCCCCCTCCAAATAAGATTATACTTAGTGTTGCTAAGTAATTCTGGTTGTAAACCTTTTATCTTTTGCCCTCTGGAATATCATATTCCAAACTCTGTTTCTTCATAGTGGTGGCTGCTAAAACATGTGCGATCCTGACTATGGCTCCTTTCCTTCTGGTTGCTTTCAGTATTTTTTCTTTTACCTGGAAGCTCTGGATTTTGGCTATGATATTCCTGGCAGTTTTCATTTAGGGGCTTCTTTCAGGAAGTGACTGGTGGATTCCTTCTATTTCCTTTGTCCTCATTTCTAAAAGCTCAGAGTAGTTTTAAGATTTCTTGAAATATGATGCATCTCTAGTCTGTTGTTTTAGTCATGATATTTAGGTAGTTGAGGATTCTTAAATATTTCTTTTGTTTTCCAGGTCAGTTGTTCTTGCTATGAGGTAAATCATATTTTCTTCTATTTTTTTTATCTAGTCTTTTGACTTTGTTTTAATATTTGTTGTTGTCTCCTGAAGTCTGGCTTTTATATGGTCTATTTCATTTTTCAGGGACTTTATTTGCTCAGTCAAGGTACTGTACCTCTTATATCAAACTGTTAATTCCCTTTCAAATATTTCTTCCATAGTCCTTATTTCTTTTCAAGTTTCTCCCTCTAATATTCTCATTTCAATGACAAAAACATTTTTAAACTTTTTTTTTTAACTTTTGCTTCATCTCTCTCAGGAATTCTCTAAATCCACTAAATTTGTGCCCCACTGTATTTTTCTTTGCAGCTTTGCTCACATTCTCTTTTTCTAGTTTTGTATCTTGAGTGCCCCTGTTATCATAACATCTTTTTATGGTCGAAGTCTTTTTTTTTGTTTGCTCATTCTTCCAATCTACTGCTTGACTTTAGACTTAATGTTAAGGCTGGGCTACTTACTGACTTCTGTAGAGAAGACCTGGGTGGTCCTGTTGCTGCTTTCTTGGGGTACTAAGTGTTGTGTTTTCAGGATCTCACGGACAGCTCAGCACTTAGCAAAGTGCCTGGCACATAGTAAATGCTTAAGAAATGTTTACTGACTGAATGACTGGGGAATCTGCAAGCTTTTAGCACTTCCAAAGTGATCTGATCCATGGTAAAGTCTTAAAAATGGCTCTGGTCTGATGTATTTGTCTTTCCTAGGTTTGGGGCTCAACAACAGCAGACTGCTGCCAGGTTCAGCCAGTCAGCCAGCTGGGAATTTCTATTGGGTCAGTGTGAAAGAAAGAAATGTAGGATCTCACATCTAGAGTACCAATAGCTGCCCATTTGGTGATGAAGTCTTTGGCCATGGAAACTCATGAAACAAAAATACATAATGACTTTCAGCATCTCAGGATGTTTTGGTTTTTGCAGTGACAGTGTTACAAAAGGAGACAGAATACATTAAGAATCACAGTATTCAGACCTTTTAAAAAATTAACATAAGTAATAGTACTCTACAATTAAGATTCTCATCTCCAGTAGGCATTCTATCAGAAGAACTTAAATGTATCAATCTTGACATTCTTGCTATAAATAAAACCATTAAGAAAACAGCAAGTTGCAGCCACATAAAAGGGATGGTTTGCAGAATTTTCTTGGAATTGGCTTTATCACTTTTACAAAGACAGGAAGAAACAATTTCATACTAGCATAATAAAATAACTATTTGCAAAAAGAACGTCAAGAAAATAATTGCAATTTATCATATTTGTTACAAAAGACAAAGAGCTAGAAAAATTCTTTGAAGATCTTCCAAATTAAATAAAAATATACTTTTCGTGTGGTAATATCAAAGCAAAGGTGAGGACAGTGAAAAATACTGGGAAATATGACTCAAAAGTAAGGAAGCAAAGATGTGAGACTGGCAGACTATGGAAATGCCTCACCTACACATCATGAATACTCTGTAAATAGGTAAGAAGGCCATGTACATAACAAGGGCTATTAATATCCTAAAATAAAATGGATATTTTAACATAGAGGAAACAACTATTACTAGGATAAGAGTCATTCCTGAATCAGCAGTCTTATCCAAACTCAACTAGGCAGCAGGGTATAACAGCTAGGGAACCTGCAGTCAGTAAGACCTGGGTTCCAGTCTGGATTTGCAATTACTAGCTGCGTGACAATGTCACATCATCTCTGTGCCTGTTTCCTCATCTGTAAAGTGAGGAGACTGGATTTGATGGCTTTGTAAGGTCCCTTCCAACTCTAAATCTTTGATCCTATGATTTCTCATGCCAATCCTTTCCCTCTTCTCTGATTCTCTACAGAATCTGTTTCAAACTTCTTCTCTCAAGTCATCTAATACCCTCCCTTCCCATCCCTTATCAGCAAACCCTGCCTCATATTTAGTTGGAAAAAAAAAAGTGAGCCCATGTGTCATAAGCTCCCTTCTCTCCAATTTCACATTTCAGATAACCTAGATAGCATCTCCCATTCTCTCCTTTGCTTCAGCTTCGGAGAATAAAGTAGCTCATTTTGCCAGTTGTAACCCCACTATTTGTGGCCCTGATGCTACTACTTTCTCATCTCCACCATGAACTTGCCTCTTTGATCATCCTCTCATTTATATTTGTATATCTAGTGCCTGAAACACAGGATTTAAAGGCTTGAGTGACTGAATTCAGGTGAATTTCTTAATTCTTAACATATTACCCAAGTGTTCAATGGATCGCTTATAATATAAAAAGGAATGTTTAATTTGTCTATGTTCCCTGGGCCTAGATCATAGGTATTTAATAAAACATGTTAAACTGAACTTAAAAATGCTTAAGCTTAGAACCCTGGATCCTGTTCTTCAGATACTTATAATCTAGTGGGGGAGAGAGGATTTATATATAATTCTACACTTTCTTTTCTGGGGTACTGAATGAGAGGATTAGTTGAAATAATTTTGAAGAAATTGGATGAAATAATTTTTGCCAGTACGCTCGATTTTTAATTAAAATTAAGAGTGAAAAATCAAGTTCATTAAATAGCACTTGTGGGATCCAATAGTTGCGGGGTAGGGGGGGATTTTATGAATACATAAAGTCTTCAGTGTTCCTCCCTATAAGAAGGAATAGATCATTGCCTTTTACTAAGTTAACTCTTTTCTTTAGGTCAGGCCAGAGAAATTTTAGTGTCCAGAAATAACTAAGTAAGAAAAAGCAAAGGGACACAAAGATGGCCAAGCAATTACTTTGTAACTGATTCTGTTCAATCAGCTATTCTCTGCTATATATAATTCTATTTTACATATAAAAGCTAAAGATTAGAAATCAGTAGGTCTCTCCCTGAATAAAATTAATGTTTTCCCTTCATCTAAAGTGTCTACAATGTTAAAGGCAAGAGTGTGTCAAAGGGGGATATGCATTCCTGTTCAGCTTTATTTTATTTATTCCCACTAACAAAAATATTCTGCAGTTCAACTTGCTCTCAAAGAATAGATAAGATAGTATACTAACCATAATATGAAGTAAGAATATGGCAAGAGTCAAGAGAGGTATAAAAGTACAATAGTTATTCAGAAAGGAAAGACTTCTTTCTGGTTGACAGGAGGCATTGGGAAAGCTTTACAGCAGAAAAGGAATCTAACCTGGAACTTGAAATCTGTTAGGATTTCATCAGGTTAAAAATAGGATTAAAATAGGCCAATCTGGGGGGAGAAAATAAAGAGGTGGGAAAGGTAGGGAAGCAGGAAAGACTGAGGATTGGGTATAGTGTAATCCGTGGAAAGGCTTTGAATATTTAAAAAGCATGGATTTATCAACGCTTTTTATTAGCAGCAATATATCAGATGGGCTGGAAGAAAGAGAGATGGGAAGGGAAACTAAACTAGTAAGAAGAGGTTAAAAAAAATCCTAACTTTCATAATAACATGCTTCTGCTGTGGAAAATTAAATATAATTGTATAATAGGCACCACTGCCCTTCAAATTTTCAATTGCTTTGCTAACCACCAAACATACTTTGACAAAACTCATTTGCATCATTATTCTGTATATTTTCCCAAGCAAAATTTTATTCCCTCATCTGAGCAGTATTCTGAGATGTCAAACTGAAAAGACCCAAAGCAACCATTTTTAGGCATAATCATATTTCAAATGTTCTTTTATCAAGATTATGAAGAAACTACATAAGGGAATTCCTAATACTGATGGCCAAACAGCATGCCAAGAAAAAAAAACACACTAAATAGAAGCCTTTAGAGTTTACCAACTAGAAGAAAATATAATGTCTTAATAATTATTTCTCCCATTTTAGCAGGAAGTTATTTACCAAAATTCAGAAGGAGCTTAATGAAAAAACTATAGTAGCTAAAAAGACTACTTACCTGTTCCTCTGCTATTCGAGAAGTGTTCTGAAGTTTTATTATAGTTTTATTAAAGGCCTTTTGCATTTCTTCCATTTGTTTCCGATACCTATGAAATGAATACACTTTTAAAATTAATTTTCCTTTTCCCCTGATTTACTTATTATTATGTATGACCTCTACTTTAGAGAATTATATCCCTAGTTCCAAATCCTTCCTTGATTTTCTCCATCAATGACAACTGTTTTCACTAACTGATTTTTCATAGAACTACTAAAAAATATAAAGAAAAGGTGTCCTGGGAGTCTACTGGATACTGCTATTTAGTAATAGTGATAACATCACACTCCTTAGGGGTCTATGGTTTTATTTGGTTTGAGGTTTACTTGGGGAAGTGGAGTATGCTAGACAGGTAAGGAGAGACAAGGAAAGGTGATTCTGGAACACAACAGGAGGATTACTCAAGTAACAGGAAACAAGAGCTGGGAAAGAAGTCTGGTGTCTCACTAAATACAATTTTTCCTTATTTTGGCCTACTGAAATCCCACCCTTCTTCCAAGGCCCAGTACTGATATTGCCAATACCATGAAGTCTCCTCTGATCATTTTAATCAGAAATTATCTTTTCAAACACTGGAAGGAGGAATGTTGGCCATATCCAAAACTAAATTTTAATTTTCATGTATCTGTCAACAAGCATTTACCTACCTATTATGTACCAAGAATTCTGTTAGGTACTCTGGCCACACAAATTAAAAAAAACAAAAATAAAAACAAAAAACAATCCCCACGTTAAGTAGCAGTAAGGAGGGAGGTGGCTATGGAATATATTATGTTCACAATTATTATTTAGCTTTGCCTTGAATCTCATGTTAGCGGGCTAACAATGCCATGCACATAGGAGGTTATATGTTTTATTAATGCCATTGGCTTTTACATCAACAGTCATTTCTTTATATACTCAGCCCCTATCTTGTGGGTCTTCTTTATAAAGAAAAAGAAAACTAGTTAAGTAAAATCAATCTATATCAACCTGTAGTTACATCTAAAAAGTATGCAATATTCTGAACTCATAATTCTCTACCTTTCCAAAGAAAGGTGGGAGCTAAATTTGCTCATCTCCCATGATTGGGAAAATCATATAATGATCATAATGCTAAGTCACTATAATTAATAGCTAGCATTTGTATAGGACTTTAAGTGTTGCAAAGTGCTCTCTCTCTCTCTCTCTGCTCTCTCTCTCAACATACACATACACACACACACACACACACACACACACACACACACACACACACACATCTCATTTTATCCTCACAACAATTCTCTGAGGTAGGTGTGTGATTATTACCCCATTTACAGATGAGGAAAGTGAGGATGAGAGTAGTCATGTGATTTGCTTAAGCTGAATATAGCTAGTTATGTATGGGAGGTAGAATTTGAACTCAGGTCTTCCTGACCCTCTCTCCAGTGGCCTATTCCATTGTAACACTTAGCTGTGTCTCCTGTACAGCTGTTTGCTCTGCTTCCCTTACCACATGTAAGTACTTCCTGAGTATTCCTAAAGGACATACTAAAGCTATAATAATGTTCCAGATGGGCTAATCTGACTAATGTAGCTGGACCCAGAAGAAGCGGGATGTGATGAGGACTGAAAAAATATTATCAAGACTTTTCTAAGATCCTACTGTTCTCATTCCTTGACAAGAAGCTCCCACACAGCTGACTACTAAGCTGATTGTTCAATCATTTGGTTAACGGTGAGAAGAAAGTTGAGGGCTAAGCTTGAAGGGATGGAGTCAGGCACTGTGCAAGCTCTAAACTCTTGACACAAATGTTATCAAGAGCCTCAAGACAGCAGGCCCAAGGAAACCATGTGAGGCCAGCTTGTACTCAAAAATCTATCATGGAGAAGTCTTCAAAATGTCCCCACAGGGAACTCATTCCCACATTAAGCTCTTCTAAATCTTCCATCAATATGCAGGGTTGCCTCTAATGGTGTGTTACACAGTTAATGATCTTGCCTACATAAAGAAATGTAAGGGAGGGAAAATAAGTAGACGTACATTCTTCCCACAGAAAAGCAAGAATGGCACTCTGCTTTTTATAGTTTAAAAGAAAACCGGAGGGCATATGCATGTGTACACACGGCAAGTGTGTACCCCTTGTGCTTTGTGCCCATGGGTGCCTCAATAGACTGGAAGGGGCAGGGAGAGAGAGATGGCTCACTCTCCCGCAATTCACTCAGAGGAAAATAATCTCGGTTTTTCACAGGAGCTGGATCTGAGGTCTGGAAAGCTTAGCAATTTTGCGTAGCCAGTATCACAGAAGAAGAAGCAACACTGGAAGAGGTCTCAGGAGCTCTCTAGTTCAGCTCTTTACTCCAGAGATGAGCAAAAGTGAAGATCTCACAAGTTTAAGGATTTGCCTACACTCATATGGCTCCATGGAGGTGGGACTAGACATGGGGCTGCCTGAATCCAAATCCACTACTCTGCCTCTTTAATTTCAAAGCATCGGATCCAAAGATGGACAAAGGGAATATTAGGGAAGGTTGTCTTTTTTCACTGTACAATATATTCCTGAAAATATTTGCCTGAGAGTTGCACCCTCCAATTCCCCATTACATTTCATCACTGTCTGTATACTCGTATATCATCTTCTAATGAGACGGAGCCCTTTCGACCTATATTCTGTGTGCCTTCTTTACTCAACTATGGTATGTGAGAATTACAATCAGGATTAATTAAAAGGTAAAATTCTGAAAATAATGCTGATGTCCACTGACTAAGGAATGCTGACACATTATGTGGTACATGGATGTAACAGACTATTATTGTGATGAAATGGTGAATATCAAGAATATGGGGAAATTGCATGAACTGATAAAAAGTGAAGGAAGCAAAATCAGGAATACATACAATGACATCAAAGTAAACAGAAGGCTAACAAGAATAAAATAACTGAAACTGAATGATGCAAAATCATAATGACTGATGACCAAGTCTATCCCCAAGGAAGAAATATCAGAAGGCATCTCCTTCACATTAATATCTGCCTTTCTGATATGAAGGTTGGTTTCCATGAATGTTTTTTCTTCTTTTTCTTCAGGTTGGGAAGAGAAATCCAGGTGATGTAAAAAAGATATAAATTTTAAAAAGCTAAGTATTCCCCATGCAATCCAGTTATTTTGTGTTTACCAAAATGGGGAATTAACTCATTTGTCTTTGCATTATATTTCCCTCAAATGGTCAATAAACAGTTTAATTCTTTATAATTAATGAAATAAACCATTATTCTAAAAGGGATCTGTGTTGATCTCTGTTGCCAAGATAAACTTGGCAAAGATAATAAAATCATAGAGTTCTCACAACATGTATAAGAGAAGCACATATCCACAGGAGAAGGCTCAGTAACATATAGAACAGCATAGTAGTTCTATATCAACAACTCAATTATTCACAAATAACCAAAAATCTCCATCATTCTTCTCCACCAAACAAACTATAGTCGGTGAAAAATAAGAAAACTGATCAGTTTGAGCTTCATCATTATTTTTATTTTCCTTCCTAAATTGCTAAGATTTGTGGCTCAAAGTTGGCTAAGACGCAACTTGACACCCTCAAATAAGTTTAAGTTTCATAATACTAACCAACTGTGGTTAAAATTCCACAATTAAAACTTACCAAGAAAAAAAGCTAATTATTTCATTTTCATCCATCTGTGTGTGTATAAGTAAACTCTGTAGGTAAATACTGGCTGGTACCATTATATCAAGAATTAATTCAATCCTGATCTACAATTTTTTCTTTCTTTCTTGAATGTCCTAAGAATATTCCAGTCCTCAGGGAAAACACTACTTAACCTGCCCTTCAGGTACAACTACTTCGATTAATCCTTCTATGACAATCTTACCTTTGGCTAAGCTCCTCTAGGTACCGGCCACTGAGGGACATGTTGACTTCTAGGGCTTTAATTCGGTTGTTAAGCCTCATAAATACAGACTCCTTTTGGTTTGATCCATGCACAAGGTTTCCATTAGCATACCCTAGATCTGTTGAATTTTGTAATTCAGCATAAAAATCAGGAGCTGTCCTCTGCAAACCACCATGCACAGGGAGAGCAAGCAGCACATCTTCTGCAGCTTGTTCCTCATCTCTTATGTCAGAGACTGGAGAAGACTCCACAACAGGAGGTGGAATGTGCTTGTGTATGTCAGTGGTGGTCACCTTGGCTTCTTCATCTTCACTGTCTGGCACAGAGGTCGTATGTTCGGGCAGCTGGACTGATTCTGAAGGCTTTAAGATCATTTGAACTGAGTTTACATCATCCCTAATGCTACTGTCCCTGACTTCACCCACTGTAATGGTTTCATGGATCACAGAATGCTTTTCTGTAGCAATACTGTCCTCAGACTTTTTTTCTGTTTCTGTATAAACTTCAACAATGCTTTCTTGAGGAAAGAGCTGTGATACTGTCTGTCCCACTTCCTGCTTAATGGGGTCAGGAACCTCAGCTCTGGAGGATGACTTGATTTCTGGAGTTACATCAAAAAGAACTGATTGAGACACAGCTGGAGGATGGCTGGGCTCCAGCTCAATAGCATCCTTGGTATGATTGATCAGATCCTCATGGAAAACACTGCTTACATTACGTGCCACAGCAGCTTCAGCTTCTCTCTCCATCATCTTACTGTCCAATTCCTCACTCAGAGGTTGTGACACAGAAGCCTCTACTGACTCGGTGGCCAGTGGTAATAAGGGCTGAGCTGTAACAGGATAATATGCCTCTCTGCTCCCCACAGTTCTACTGCGCTGACGAGAAAGAGCAACTCTAAGGGAACACCACTTCAGCAGATATTCTGAAAAGCTAGAAATACAACACGCAGTTGCTAGCTCACTGCAATATGTTTGTGTCTCCAACTCAGACCATGCTGGGGACTCTTCTTCTTGTTCATCATTCCCCAGAAGAGTGACAGTTGATGGGCTTGGTTCCTCCTCTTCTTCTTGGACCAGTTGTACAATTGGGCCTTCTTTAGGAAAGTCCAGGGTGGGTGGCTCTGCATCTGGTAAATGACCTTCAGCAGCTTCAAACCTAGGAATAAACATCTCCATTATAAATCTAAAGGCCAAACAGGGTCTCAGAGTTTAAAAAAAAAATCTATGTCACGCAGTAAGAATTCAAATATCTGTTAATATTTTAAGTTAACTTTTCCCCCTTGAAAACACGTGCAATATTTCAAATGTTGTTCAAATACTGGAAACAGCTAATTGTTTTTTCAAAAAATCATTAATACATCATTTTTGTTTGGGAACATTGCTTGATTAAAGGGACAAAATGGAATAACTTTGCGTAACAGTTATATTACTAGAACCCAAGTAACTAATTTTTCAAGTGACTAAGAATAGTATATCATACTAAATCATAATCTTTTACTAAGGGAGGCCTACCTCTATTCCCCCCCCCCCAAGTTCTCAAAATACTTCCATGTATATTCTCATGCAGATATCCCTTCAGATAAAAACTAAAATAAAGTTTAAAAAAAAAAAAACGGAAGACTTAATTTCATTGGCACAGAAAATTTTATAAGAGATAAGCTGAGGAAGGAATAAGGGGAAATATCAAGGGAAAATCACTTCGGGGATAAAATTTTGAGGTATCTTAATATTTTTAGGATGGTTTTCTATTATTTTAAAAATAAGACAAAATGCTGTTGACCAACATTATTCCTCCCCACCATTCTAAGACCAACAATAACTCCAAGAGAAAACACATAAAGTATCATTAATTAAAGAATACTATATTCCAAATCTGATTTCCTTTAATACTTAAGAGTCTATAGCATAAAATGTATCGATTGCGGCACATTAGGAATATCATAAGTTACCAGATGTTCTACTTTTCTCATATCCCACACATGGTATGCACTTATTAATATTTATAAATTTAGATTCATTATAATTGGACCCTTTAACAAATCCTTTGACCTATAACCATAACTAGTCTCAAAAGAAAATAATTTGCAGTAATGGAAAAAATAAGCCCTAAGAATACTAAAAAGGTCAAAATCATGCCTACCTGGCATTATAATGTAGTGAAAACTGTTTTTTGGGGGGGTCTGTTCTTACCATACTGTAAGATTCACCTGCCCTTCTATGTTTTGCTTGGGGATAATCAAGTCTGAGATTTAATAAATTTTTACTAGTAATACCTCACTCACCATTTCAATGGAACTCAAATTAACACCTTGCTGCTTCTGGGCTTAACATTACAGGGTACTATTGTAACTTACTCAGTTGGTGGAATGGGACTTGGCTCTGAATCTGGCATCTGAGGGGCCGCTGTGGTTGGGGCATTCTCAGATACACTCTTATTTCCTATTTTAAAAGAAATTATACACATCCACATTGAGAAGCTGATTAAATAGAATATTTTCTTAAGCTATATCACAAGCACCCTAACAGAAAACTTTACTTTCTTAGGCAATGATAAAGAAAATAAATAGGTTTATTACTACAGCATATTGTCCTTCAAATAATTCTGCACTGGCTTCCTTAACAAAAGCAAAAATTCATGGTTAAACCTAATGATATTTAGCATTTTCCCCCAAATGAAATCACTGGTACTTAAACCAAAACAAATACCATATAGGACTGAGTGTGTGTGTGTGTGTGTGTGTGTGTGTGTGTGTGTGTGTGTGTGTGTGTGTGTGTGTGTGTGTGTGTGTATCACATTTTCCTCCCTTAAATCTGGTAATTATAAAACTGAGTAAGGCACGTAACTGGCACTATTTTTCACACATTTCATTTTAAGGCAAAAGGCAAGAATAAATATTAAGATCAATATGTTAACACAAATAAGTGTTCTAACTTTCCTTCTATCCTGCTGAAGAACTTAAGGAAGGAGAGAAGGAAATGAAATTGTGGGTTTAATTATGCCATTAGCAGTAATTAATGTGAAATACCATATTGTCAGGAGAGTTTAAAATTACAAATAAGGTAAAGGGCAACCAAAAGACATAATATGGCAGACACATATAGACCACTGCAAGTCACCAAAGACTGAGGTAGGGAAAATTGCAAAAGACTATGATTAACAACATGTATATCTCGGAAAAGAAGGTAGGTTTTTCTATAGAATGAAAAGCAGCAGAAAGACAATCTGGTAGAACACTGCTATCTCTGAGATACAGAAAGAAGAGAAAGACCTCTAGAATACTGGACAGATCACATATGGAGGATTTATGGAAAAATACAGATATAAATCATAAGAGAAGCTATGAGAAAGCTGCAACCTGTATCAGTAGAGGACATACCCATAAGCTACTTATCATGGTCCATCAAAGCAATAATCACGTGGGAGGTTTAACTATCAAACATTTATTAAATAGCTATTTTGTTTGTGTTCTAGGAAAGGACCAGGAGGTTGGAAGGATATAAATGATGACTTAGCCCTCATGGAAATTACAGTTTAGTAAGCTGACAGGACAGCAATGTAGATAGGTATAACACAAACTATTAAGTGTTTTAGAGAGTTACAAAACAAAATACCATGTAAGACCTTTAGGGAAACACTGTTACTAACCAAGGATTCAAGGAAGGCTTCAAAGACATGATGGCAGCTTCTGAATTGGGTTTGAGGATGGATATGAATTCAAGAGCTGAAGAGAGGGAGCCACAGAGAACAGGCTGGGAAAAGGGAGGAAGGTATGATAATGCAACATGTATTGGGGGGGGGGTGTTAAAAAGTAATCCATTTTGAAGTAATACTGAAAAAGATAAGATGGTGCCTGATTGTGGAGGGTCCTGGGGTCCTAAATGGCAAGAAAATTAAGAGAAAGGGGTGGCTGTTTGTGTCTGTAACTGATTCCTAAACAGACTATAACAATAGGGGCCTTATTTCTAAACTGTCTTGGTAGGCCATTAGATAGAAAAATAGTTTAGGTAGCAACTGAGGAATCAAAATTATCACTATCACACTCTCTTGACTATTCAAAATAACCTTAAACAATTCTAATAAATGGAATAAAAGTGACAGTTAATGAACATATGTGTCATATGTCTATGCGGCTGTGTGTCTATGTATGTGTATCTAAGCAGGGAAGAACCATTAATAAAGGAATTAATTACAATTCTATTAATAGAATCCTGCTACAAATGCAGAGCTTGTAGTAGCTCTAAAAGGAAATTCTTAAGTATCTTATTTATATTTTTCTTTTTGAAATCTAACTAGTTTATTAATTGGTCTTCCTAGTTAGGCAGAACAATAGCACAAGTAGTATCTGAGAAGCCACATTTGAAAAAAAGATTCAAAACGTGGGTAGGTAGGTACCTTCTGCCTCAGCAAGGTCTTCAGTTTTCGCTCCCAAAATATTTGCAGCAATATTCACCATATTTAGAATGGCATCTAAACAGAAGGCAACCAGTCAGTTATGGAATGTTGTGAAGTGTCACTGTTTTAAACACTTTTCAAATCCTATAGCAACAAAAATCTCCATGTAATTCAAGCATTAGCCAATAGAGTTTTAGTTCAAAAAATACTTGATATTGGACAGTTTATTCATTGATAAGTGCATAGGTGATAAATCATAGTGTGCCCGATCTCAATAACATTTTTCTTTTGATGGATCTGCGACTGATTCCAATTACTCCCAATACCACTCTTCTCATCTGATGTGATACATGTCCATAAACTCCTATATATCCTCCTTTAAACCAGGAGTGGAGGAAGAGAGTGATATTTATGCTCAGTCAGATTTCCTTAGGAAATGAGATTAGTATGCATTAATATCCATTTCCAGTTTTTCAGTAGAGAATATACAATTGTCAACATCTTAATTGCATATGCTTAAGTTCTTGCTTTTATTTTCTCTTTCTCATCTGATACAGAGTTTGATCTTTAAACCTGCGGGCGTAGTTAACGTCAGCTGTAAACAGCTGATTCAAGAATGACTCACTCTGGTATGATCATTTTCTCTTGTCCTTTTAGCTTTGCTATTTTATTCCATGGTTACCACATGGTGACAAGTAGACTCTCTCCTTCAGTAGACTATTCATTATTAGCCTTTGGCCTCTCTTGTTTCTTACTCCTAAACTATGTTTTCCAACATAATTTTTTCCCTCTTCTTCAATTTGTGCAATTTCACCACTATCTTAATCCTCTTACAAAGGATACACTGATTTAACTTGGAACTTCTTATTGGATTCATCATAGACATACTTGCAATACTTTCTCATTCTTTTACAATTCATACTGGTGCCTCAAGTGCAACTATGTTTACAATGATCTTTTGGCAAATATTCACCATGCAATACAAAAGGATCAAGTGTCTCATTTTGTACAAATGATAAAACCCATCTCTGCCACCTCTTTTATTGGTTTCTTCAAGAAGGCTCTCCAAGTCATCTGTCCATTTAGAGTCACATACCTTTTGTCTTCTGGTTTCATTTATAACAAGAATGTCAATATTGATATGATCTGATTATTGATATCATTTGATTATTGGATTAGGATTTCACTTAAAGTGCCAACATTAACTTAATGTTTAATAATGTTCTAAAAATCATGTGATTCTTAGAACACTCGTTTTGTCACTCTGCCTCCACCACTATAAAAGTGAATGGGGCCTATACAGAAATGAAGGCCATTCTGAATTTCTGTTTTATGATTCACCATGTCCAAATAATACGTCAGCTACTGTATGTATGTGTGTATATGTATATGTGTGCATACATGTTTGTGTGTATACACGCATGTGTGCATGCGTGTGTGTGTGTGTGTATGTGTGTGTGTGTGTGTGTGTGTGTGTGTGTATGTGAGAAGACTCGTGCCCATGCCTTCCTTTGAAGTCATGTTTCTATCCAATATATCACATTGCATCTAAAGTCCTTCTTACTAGGGTTTATTGAAATATAGGTGGCTCCCAAGTATATGAATGAGTTTTTGTGTCTGCCTGTCTTCAGAATGGTACAATTATTGAATCTGTGCTAATGTTAATGACTAAATGTGTTAATGACTATAGAAGAAAAGCGCTATGAATGGAGGAGAGCTTCATTCAAACAAATGCTGACTCTCTAAGGGATAGAAAGCCAATGATACAGTAAATTCAATATAATATTCCTTTTATTTTGTATAGCAAGCCTAACAAATTTAAATTTTATGTGGTAATAGACTCCCACTTTGAAAGATCTTAATTTTCTAGAAATATATCAAAACATTAAGCCACATGCTATCCTGTTACTATATTATATATTATATTGATTATATTTAAATGTTAATCAAAGAAATTTAGCATAATGTTGTATTCTTGTGGTATTATGTCTCACTAAGTAGAAACCACTAACCTATTTGAACAAGTTATAAAATCAATGTGGCAATGACAAAGCATGACAGAAAGACAAAAGCAGAAGGGTATTTTAATATTTTCTCTTTATATGTCTACTTTTCATAATTTACCAGAAGTTTTTCCTCACTTATTAATTTCCGAATAAATGGAAATTCTTACAATCTATAGTAGTTAACACACACACACACACACACACACACACACACACACACACACACACACACACAATATGTATCTATGCTACTTTTAAAAACTGAAGAGTCCTGATGGGAGATGGCACCTGACTAATACTCCATTAAATCTCCCTCTCTTTCTACTTCTATGTTAGAAGCAGCATTGCCTCACACAAAGAGGGGCCCTTCTTGCCAAAGCAAACGCCTCTGCAAGCACAAGTGATTCAATGCCACCCTGTCTCTCCCATCACACTGCCCCCTCTATCATCCCAACTCTCTCACTTACCTTCGATCATTTATCTACTGGATATTTCCCTGTTACCAACATTCCTCTGTCTCATCCATCTTCAAAAAACCATCACTTGGATCTATCCATCCTTACCATCATCCCATATCACTTCCTCCCTTTTATGGCTAGACTCCTTGAGAAGACCATCTACAATCAGTGTCTCCACTTCCTTTCCTCTCCCTCTCCTTTTAACTATTGCCAGTGTGGCTCCCAATCTCATCATTCATTCAAACAAAACTGCTCTTTACAAAGTTAATTAAAAGTTAACTTTAATTGCCCAGTCGAATCTCCCCTAAATCCTTACCCTTATTGACCTTGCTGCAGCCTTTGACCTTGTTAATCGCCTATTTCTCCTTGATGTTCTCTTCTATGTTTTGGGACATTGCTCTTTCTCCCGTTCTCCTTCTACCCACTTGACCACTTGTTCAAAGTCACCTTTACTGGATCTTCATCCAGGTCATGCCTGATAGCCATGGCTATTCCATGGGGCTTTTCTGTTCTGGGCCTTCTTCTCTTCTCCCTCTGTACTCTTTCACTTGGTAATTTCATCAGGTATGATGGATTCAATTATTATTTCTATGTCAATAATTCTCAAATTTACTTATCCAGCACTAACCTGTCTGCAGACCTCTAGTCTTACATCTCCAAATGCCTATTGGACATCATGAACTGGACTGTACAGTCTATATCTTAAACTCAACAAGGCCAAAACTGAACTCATTTTCTCCTTCCCCCCGTACACCCCTCCAAATCCTCCCAACTTCCAAACTTCCCTATTTCTGTCAAGAGTACCACCATTTCCCCAGTCACACAGGTTCACAATCTAGATACCATGATCATCATCATCAACTAACTCCTCACTCTCTCCCAACTTCCATATCCAGTAAATTGGCATGGCCTACTGATTTTTTTCTCTACACCATCTCCCACACATACCCTCTTCTCTCCTCTGACACTGCCGTGACCCTGGTGCAGACCCTCATCACCTCACACATGGACAATTGCAATAGCCTTCTCAGTTGGTTTCACTGCCACAAATCTCTCTTCACTCCAGGCCATCCTCCACTTTGTTGTCAAAATGATCTTCTTAAATAAAGTACCAGTGTGACCACATCACCCCCCACCTCTACATTCTCTCTCTCTCTCTCTCTCTCTCTCTCTCTCTCTCTCTCTCTCTCTCGATACACTCCAGGGTCCTGTGGCTCCTCATCACTTCAAGGATCAAACATAAAATTCTTCATAATATCCCACCCCCCACCTCTCTAGTCTTTTTACACCCTACACCCTTCCCCACCCTCAAATACTCTGTCTTCTTGCTGTTCCTTGAACAGGACACTTCATTTCCACTTTAACCAATGTAAAAGTATGGCTAAAACAGAGTACATACATACTCAATTAGTATAATGGCACTTCACTTGCATGTTAAAACCAGTTCTTTCTCTTTACATATGCTTACAGCTCAACATTCTGAGACATAGTCTGGGCTTTTTTCTCCTTTGACTAGTCATTCTGTGTCCATCCTTGCTAGTTCAGTGTATTATAATATTCCTCTCCTCAATATCCTAATCAATAATATTCTCTTCAAAGGTCAATTAACATTCTCCCTCCCTTTCTTTTCATATCAATTTTCAACTGTGGATATAAGAAAGGCAAGAGTGTGTCACAGCAAATGTTAGAGATTTCCAAGTGGGTCACAAAACGAAAAAATGTGGGAAGCGCTACAAAGTGACAGGGGAAAAATACTTACTTGTAGCAGAACCAAGAAGATTTTTTGAAGATTTGTCCTCCCCAGCACTATAATCCAAAGGATAATCTGTTTGAAATAACATAGTTTATCATCATAAAAATTACACCACACCAACAACTGTGGCCACGCACAAAAACTAAAAGTAAAATAACTGGGAACACTGACACACTGAGAAAATCAATCAGCAATTATTTATTTAGCACTTGCTATGTGCCAACAGAGTGCTAAGTACTGGGAATACAAAAACAAAAATCAAACAGTTCCTGCCCTAAAACAGCTAACATTCTATCGTGTGTATCTAAATATACATAAAATAAAATACATGATTACAGGGGAAGGGGACACCACATTGGAGAGAGGAGAGGGGAAGAGGAAGGATTTTATGTAAAAGATCCTAAGTACCTAAGCTGAATTTTGAAGGAAGCAAAAGATCCAAGAGGAAGATTGGGAAAATGGGCATCCCAGCCATGAGCGACAACTAATGGAAAGTCATGGATGTGAGAGTGTCAGTGTCAGAGGAAAGGAACAGCAAAATCCTAAGTTCAGCTGGAGTATAATGTAACAGAAGGTCATACTCTACAGTGCGCTCTTATAATAAAGCTGGAATGGCAGGCTTGAGCTAAACTGTAAAGACAAGAGATTATATTTGAACCTAAAGGTGTCATTAAAGTTTACTAAATAAGGGAGTGACATGGTCAGATATATATACTTTAGGAAAATCACTTTTGTAGCTATGTAGAATGGAGGATGGACTTAAGGCTGGGCTACCAGCAGGAGACCATTGCAATAGTCCAGATGAAAAGTCACTCAAAAACCATTTATTAAGCACCTACTACGTTCCAGACACTGTATTAAGCACTGGGGATAAAAAAAAAAAAAGAAGACAAAAGATAGCCCCAGCCCTCAAGGAGCTCACAATCTAGTGGGGGTGATGAGGGACTGGACTAGGGTGGCAGCAATATAATGAGACAAAAGGGGATGGGTAGGAGAGATAAAAAGGTAGAAATAACAAGATCTGAGAGGTGTGGGATAAAGTTAAGTGTAGAGCAGAGGATAATGCTGAGAATGCAAACCTAGGTGACTATAAAGCAACTATGTGATACGGTAAAAAGAGTGCTGGGCCAGGAGGAGGAAGACCTAATTCAAATCTAATCTCAGACACTTATTAGCTGTGTAATCTTGAGCAAGTCACTTAACCTCTGTTTGCCTCAGTTTCCTCATCTGGAAAATGGGGATCATAATAGCACCTACCTCCGAGGGTTGTTGTGAGGATCAAATGAGATAACATTTGTAACATACTTAGCACAGTGCCTGGTGCATAGCAGGTAATTAATAAAGAACTTGTTTCCTTCCCTCCTAGCAGGAAGATGATATCTTTAACAAAAACAGGGAAATTGGAAAGAGGTTGGGAGCTGGGTTTGACACTTACAGGACACCTAGTCTGAAAAGTCCAAGTATAGCTGGAGATTAGTGACAAACTCAAGAAAAGAGCTAGATATATAGATTTAAGATGATCTATAGAGATGATAACTGAATTGTTAAGAAATAGTAAGGTCACCAAGTAATAAAGTATGAAAAGAGAAGATAAAGCAGGACAGAGCCTGGGGATATGATTACAAGCAGAGGTTTGTGATATGGATGGTGAAAAGCATTAACTCAGGTTACAAAAATCTGTGTAAGCAATGGAACATTTGTAACAATTATAGAACTCAAAATTTAAAAGAGATCTTGCAGATCAATTTCCTTTTCTTTATATATATCACATATATAAGTAAATACTGCCCACTCAATGAGGTTAAGTGACTAGATGAAAGTTACAGAGGTACATTTGAAATATTACATAGAGTATGTTTGAAATTAAACTCAGGTTTCCTGACTCAGCATTGGACAGGGCCCCTGGGGGTTGCAGTCAGAAGATCTGGTTCAAAAACGACCTAACTAGCCATGGAACTCTGGGCATGTCATTTAACCTAGCTGTACCTCAGACAGATCATTCACATTCACACACACACACACACACACACACACACACACACACGCACACACAGAGCTCATGAAGGAAAATTGGAAGTAACATTAAGAAATTAAACAGATACCATTTAATGTGCAAAATAAAAAAACCATTCAACAAAACATACTGGTATACTAATGTTAAAAATCGCCAAAAATAAGTTGAAACCACATATTTTTACTATAAGACCAGGATCACTCAATTTTCTTAAGTAACAAGAAAACATTGTAAAACACTGAAAAGCAAAATGCTTAAATGCATTGTTTGCCTCTATAGGTTACTTACCATAGTCCTCATCAAATAGCTCTTGTCGTTCAGACTGATACTGAGAATCAGCAATTTCTTCATATTCTTCAACCATGCTGGTGCCAAATACCCTAGAAACAGCAATTTATAATGAGATTCTCAATTCAATAATTTTGCTAGCTTAAGAACATATTTTTGACAATAAAAGGCTTTTACAAGGTTTTTTATGATGAAGGTTTCAAATTCATACTAAAATGCAAAATATACTTTGAAATCCAGTTAAAATATTTTGAATAAACTAATGTACTAAAATTTCTTCCATATCATATTTAATCAGCAAGACGTGAACCTAACCCCAACATGAATTTGAAGATTCCAACTTAATGAAATTCTTAAAATCTCACGTTAACAGGGTTGCCTTGCTAGCTATCTGTCTATATCTATCTATACATGCAAACATGAAATAACTCTCTTTAAATAATGCAATTAAAATAAACAAGTTGGTGCTATAAGAAATGATGAACAAGTCGACTTCAGAAAAACATGGAAAGACTTGTATGGTCTGATGCTGACTGAGTGAAGTGAGCAGAACCAAGAGAACGTTGTACAATAACAGCCACGTTGTGCGATGATAATATTGACAAACTTAACCCTTTTCAGCAATACAAGGATCTAAGATATCCCCAGAGGCCTCGTGATGGAAAATGCTGGCCACATCCAAAGAAAGAACTATGGAAGCGGAATCACTATCATTTTTTTCCTCTTCTTTTGAGTTTTGTTTCCTCTTTCTAATGGTTCCTCCTATTGGTTTTAATTTTTACTTACAACTTCACTAATGTGAAAATATGTTTAATAGGAATGTAAACATATAGCCTATATGAGATTGTGTGCCATCTTGGGGAGGGTGGTGGGGAGGAAGGAGGAGAAAAATTTTAAACTCAAAAGCATATGGAAGTAATTGTTGATAAATCAAAATAAATTAGTAAAATTTAAAATAAAATAAAATAAACATGTTGGAATTTTTAAAAAATTAATTGTCAAATATTTTTAAGGCCTTAAACTCTGTGAAATAAACCTAGTGTTTATTTTCTCCCAGAACATGCAATTTGTACTACATTACCTTATAAGGCTTAATGGACAAAAGTGTTCTGATCCAAAATGTGATACCAACTCCACCTAAAGAATAAGAGGGTTTAAAAAATGGAAACCCAGAAATGTTTAACCTTATTACAATTCACAATATAGATCCAAGTTTTACACTTTCCATATTTTTACAAGGTACACATTCCCAGAGAGAAGGTGGGAGAGGAAGAGGGAGAAGGAGAGGGGAAGGCAGAGAGAGGCTTGGAAACTTTTGTTTTTGCCATGCATTAAGATGGTGAGCTGCAATATACCAAGCTCTATGCATTCAACATTCCAAAACAGAAGGTCGCTAACCTTTATGTATTTGATGAACATCTGAAGCAAGAGAAAGGAAAAGAAAAAGATATCAGTACAAAGTCTAGATAACATGCTAAAGGCAACTTCAAATATTTTAAAATTACATTTTATGGAGAAAATACAGAAAGAAATGTACTGTAATGGATAAAGTTGTAGTACTCTCACATTCTGAAAAGAAACTAAAACTATAGCCTTGATTTTTATCATTACTATTTATAATTTTATCATTACTATTTTTAAATGTAATCTAACAACATGTGCCTTAATGCCTATATCAAAATAAAGAAATTTAGCTTTATAATCCTCAAATGTTTGGTTACTTTAGTTAAAATGATCGCAACTGACCAGATTGTCAAATTATAATATTTATAAATCTCATTAATATTTATTAGATGCACAAAAAATTATTTTCCTATATGTGAGAATGTATTTTAATCAGTTAACAGCACATAAGAATGAAATAACCAGTCTCTTAACAGCTACTTTTACCTACATCAGCTACAGATATACATATATAGATGTAGTGTTTAAAGGTTATCATCCCAACATGAAAGATTATCTACAGCTTGCCATCCTATTTTAAAGAAATAATCTCAGGCAAAGTAATGACAAAGTCAAATCTGGTAAAATACAATTTTTTTGATAAGGCATAGCAAGTATCCCTTTAAGCATCATTTAATAATTTTAAATATCGGTGATACTGCAAGATATGCAGTAAAACTGCATTTGCAATACAAAAAAAAAGCTTTAAAAGAACAATTTATATACTTCCCAAATTTTGTCCTTGGGGTGGGTTAAAGAAAATTAAGTATAATCCTAAGATTCAGATTTTTGAACTGGAAAAGATCTCGGGTCATGAGTTCCAAACACATTTTATAGATAAGGAAACTGAGGGACAGAGAGGTTAACTGATTTGCCTAAGGTAACAAAGAGTATTAGGAGTAGGACTTGGAACCAGGTCTGACTCCAAATACAACACTCTTTCCACTGCACCAAGTACACAGTGTAAGAAATTGATCAGTAGAGAACGAGAACCAGAGATAAACTACTCTCACAATTAAGACCCAATTACTCAAAAACCTTAGTGCCCTATTCTGCAAAAATGATAAACACCAATAAACAGTCTTGAGCCTCCCATAATGAAAAGGGGGTAAACTGTTTAAGGACTCACCAACTTGGGTAGTAAATTTTGAAACAAAAATGCATTTATACTGAGAAAAATGCACTTCTACATTTAATAACAAAAGCAATGAAAATAAACCAATAAGCATGTCAATACTTTGCCTTTATTGAATAGTTACTACAAAAAAATTATCAAAAGCAGTTAAGAAAAATAAAATTTAATACTTTTAGATTAAGATTATGAATACTACAAGTTTACCCGTTTGCAGATGTCAATTAAATACGTGCTAAGCAAACAGTAAAACCCCCAGAAGACCACTGGCTAGCTATGAATTATTAAAGGAAGAGCAGAAGTGATCAATGCAAGTGCCATTCAAAAAAAGTCACTATAATAGCCATAATAGAGATTTCAAAGTTTGCAGCTATGGATAGAAAAGTGGAGGAAAGGCAAGGTTATCACAAATCCAACTTAAACTAGAAGTTTACTTATTTAATCAAGAGAGCGTGGAAAACAGACATTAAAAAACACCCTTTAAAAGTTGAACATCAAAATTTCCACAGGATTTCCACATATTTCATCTGTATACGTAAAACTTGGCCAAGAATCTTGCAACAATCTCTTCTTGCTTATATGTTTAAGCTACATCAGAAATTTCTACATTTTTACTTTTTAAGAAATTATCATATATAATAAAATTCCATTAATTCACTAGTGTAAGATAATGTTCCAGTGACTTCCACATCAAATAACTAAAGAATTAAAGTAGAAGAAAAAGAGAGCTTTTTTAAAAATCTTACTGCTTTTAAATGTAACAATATGTGTTTTTAGGTTATAATACGTGAGGAAAACAAATCTGCTTTATCATTAACAGCAAAATTTGTAAGAATAAGATTGGAAGGAGTTTAGATAATAGCATTATGCAATGATGCATAATAAATTTCCTTGGATAATCATTTTCAGATATTGATACAGGAAGCAGAACTATGAAAAGGCAGGCTTGGAAAAAATAAAAACTAATTTGCCACTTCATCATGCCCAGAGATTACAAAATGAACTTATTTAAGCTTTCAGTTTGTCCCATAAAACATCAGTGTCAAAGAACAATAATTTTTTAGTTAAATGATTAATACCTGCATACTTTTTCATGTGTGTCGAATTTTACTTTTTAAATGAGAATAGTCACATTTTCATTACCGAGAACAATATTCTATTACCAACTATTACCTTGACATATTTCGCATACATCTGTTCGTCTAAAGGGAAACTCTGGACAGTCCTCTCATCTCTACCATGAAAAGTGCCCAATTTAATCCATTTGCTTGTTGGATATCTGGAAAACATACACACCCATCCAAATGGGGGTATTACTTAGTATATTATATCACAAGCTATAGATCAAGTTTTTATCTGTTTTTTTTTCCTATCCAAGTTGACATTGATTTACCTCAGTATAAAAATGCCTTAAGTGATTTTGTCTACATGTATGATAATCACCGCTAAAGTGCCTGTAATAAAGTCTAGGAAGCGCCCCTTTAATGGGGAAATAGTTCTTGGGCAGTGTGAATTTACCAAATAGCTACAAGGGTGAGCATAAGATCAAACCAGAGTCATTTCTAAGGGGCTGTCCTTTCTTATTTGTATCCTTAGCACTTGGAACAATGTACACAGAGCACACTTTTAAAAGGTGCTTAATGGTTACTGAATTAAATTGAAATGACGTTAGTATAAATGAATGAGTGGATGATTTTTGTGCTGTATACACAGTATATGGGAAGAGGAAAAATAAGAAATAGTGAGCAGAAACAAAGTTATCATAATTATATCTAAGTCTGGAAGAAATATATAGCATTATAAGAAAAAACAATAGACTAAAACTCAAAACTGCCCACAGTGGTAAACTGAAGATGATTGCCTATACTATACAGTTTTCCTTACTAAAAAGGATTCAACAGACATCCTCCTACCATATTAACAAAAATTCAATTTAGATATACTTCAGAAGTTAACATCTTACTATGCAAAATGAGTCAATTACAACTTTTCTATAAAATAAGGCACTGGCCATGGAAAGCAATGTAAAAAGTGGCAATTTAGGTTTTAAAAGAACTTACCTGTCACTAATAGACACCAGAAAATCTTTAGGAGTAGATGAAAATAATTCATAATTAGCAATGTCAAACTGCTTTACTTGAATTGGCTCACAGAGTTCAATAACAAACCTTAAAAGAAAACACAGACATTACCTAAATAAAAGAATTACCAAAAATCAATTAATATTAAAATAGCTATAAGTTTTGAATTTTTCCTTTAGAATAAAAAGCAATAAAATACATATTTATTAACAAGTCATTTCACTACCTAAAGCAATCAGCCTTAAGAGAATTAATAGTTTGGGAGCTATTCAACAACTTGAATGAATTCACAAGATTTTATCTTGAAATCCTTAACTCTTTTTCCATGAATTCCATTAATTCACAGAAAAAACTTATTTCTTTCTCCTTGAATATATGTATCAACTCCAGAAAATGCTCCTTAAAACAACTTTAAATTTGTGCAGTTATTTACAGAATAATTTTTAAACAGCTGTGATTAAGCACACTCCATTAATCCACTTTTGAAAATGCTAATTAAAAGTCCAGATATCTAAAAACGCTTGTAATTTCACTTCATAAGACATGCTTGGAAGGTATTTTAAAAATATCTCTGCCATACTTGTCTCGTCGGCTATAACAAAAATTCGGTAGTATTTCTGAAGTACTAATACTTACTACACACTTAATAATTAGCCAGACAACATGAGGTATAAAGCAGTCTTTACCCACAAGAACTTATAATAAAGTTACAGAAAAATGTAGAATATGATGAATTAGGAAAGTGTGTTTATTTCCTAAACATACAACATTTGAGAAGTGCAGTCAAGAACTGCCTATGCTTTTTGCTTTTGTTTTTTGGGTTTTGTTTTTTTTTTAAATCTCAGATGTATTTTGAATACAGAAATTTTTTAAAAGGGTTTGGAAGTCTTAATCCGTAACTACATAAATGTGGCAGCGCGGGTGAGTGCAAATAGAGCCAGTTACCAAGCCAGAAAGACCTAGGCTCAAGCCCTACCACTAACACATTTTGGCTGTGAAACCCTAAGCCAGTCTCAATTTCTCAGCACTTTATGTAATTCTCTAAGGCAGAGATTCTTCAGTCTTGGATAATGGATCCTTTCAAGAATCAACCTATGAACACCTGAAAATAATGTTGTTTAAGTGCATAAAATAATATACATACAATTACAGAGGAACCTAATTATACCAGAAATAGTTAATAAATTATTTAAAATACATATTCATGCACACTCTGAAATCTATTCCCATTACAGATATCAAAATATTTCAAGAACAAATTCATTGATTCCAAGTTAAGAATCCCTGATCTAGGTCCAGGTAATTTAACACAATCTATATATCCACATATAGCTGGTGAGATACAGATAACAAACACACATACAAACATATGACTACTATGGAGGTATTTTGCATGACTACACATGTATGACCTGTATTGAGTTGCCTGCCATCTCAATAAGGGTGGGTGGGGAGGGACGAAGGGAGAGAATTTGGAACCCAAAGCTTTAAAAACAAATGTTAAAAATTGTTTTTACATGCAACTGGGAAATAAGATACACAGGCAATAGGGTATAGAAATCTATTCTGCCCTACAAGAAAATAGAAGGAGAACAGGATCAGAGAAGGGGGTGGTGATAGAAGGAAGGGCAGATCAGAGGAAGGAGTATCTAGAATGCACACCGTCTTGGGGTGGGGGAGGGGCAAGATGAGGAGAAACTCGAAATCTTGTGGAAATGAATGTTGAAAACTAAAAATAAGTTAATTAATTTTAACAAACACATATGAGAATAGCTAACCCATAATTCAATGTTGGCTAATGAATAGAAGCAATCAATGGCTAAAAATCTGACTTTAAAATATGCTGTCTTAGCAATTGCTATTCAAAATTTTTAATAATTTCAATGATGAATGTATTTAATGTTGAGAATAAAATGGTTATCACCATGATGATCTCAAAACTATTATAACTCAAAATAACCAAGCTTAAAGTTTAGTAATAAGAACTGCAGGATAATTTACCTTGTAAAATAAAAACCAAACTACATTTTTAAAAGTGGGGCAGGGAGCTCTTCTGAAGAAACATGCTGAAAAGATATTGAAGTAGGAGACTACCAGAAGCTAAATTTAAGCAAAGAATTTAATACAGTCACTTAAAAACAAACCAAAAAAAATGTGATAGCTGGGGAAAAATAAGGGAAAAAAAAGATCTTTGCTTTTCTATTCTGATAATGTTGAACCTTTATTAAAGGGTAATAAATTATGCTCTAACTTGGGCCCACAAATGAAGCAAAATAATACGGCACACAAAATAATTAATTGTCTCAATTTGTATATTTGCTAATTCCCTAGGATTTTACAAGAAGCCACCATGTTATCAACAAATAGGGAATAGTTCTATTTCTTCTTTACCTACAGCAAATCTTTTTTTTTAATTCATATCATTAGCATTTCCAGAATGATGTCAAATAATAGTAGGGACAATGGGTATCCTTGCTTTACTCTTGTGTTTACTGAGAAAGCTTCTAGTATATTTCTATAGCACATGATGCTTGCTTTCAGTTTTAGAAAATTTTTATATTTAAAAAAAAGATAACTCTATGGCTATGGTGGTTTTTTATTTCAAAGCACAAATAATTGTTTCAAAGACTTTTCCTGCATCTATTTAGGTAATCATGTGGTTTTGGATTTTTTTTTTGTTTTAAATATTGTAATACTGATTGTTTTCCCAATACTGAACCATCCTTGTATTCCTGGTATAAATCTAACTTGGTCATAATGACTGATTATTTAGATAAAACACAGCAGTCTGAACGGATTTTACTTTAAATTGTTTAATCAATATACGCTAATAATATTGATCTATCATTCTCCTGTGTTTTATCCTTCCTTAGTTTAGGTATCAGGACTACATTCATGTCATAAAAGGAATCTGGCAGTGTGTGCTTTCTCAGTTTTTGAGAATAATTTGTATAGTAATGGTAATAATTGTTTTTTAAAAGTTTGTAGAATTCTTCCATGAAAACATAAGGAAAATGAGTTTTTTCTTTGGCAGTTCTACTATAGCTAATTCTATTTTTTTTAAATGAGATTTAAGAACTCTTTTGTATTCTCTTAGTTTGGGTAGTTTATATTTTTGAAATATTCTATTTTTTTGGTTAGTACATAACATAGTAGATGCTGATCACTCTTTTTCTTTAAATTTTATTGTGATTTCACTTGGTTCATCTGCTATTTTGTTCATCTGATTTTTAACCATCTTCAGTCAAGTTACAGGCTACAAAATAAAAACCTTCAAAAATCAATAGCACTTCTATGTAATAACAAAATCCAATGGGACTTAACAGAAAGGGAAATCCCATTCAAAATAACTACAAAATGCATAAAATATTTGGAAATCAAACTACCAGAGCACACAAAATAATGCAGAAACAGCCTGGCATAATTTATACCTATTGCAAAATAAGAGACTCTGATGAGGTCTTTAAACCTGAAAATATAAATTCATTCTTCGAAAAAGCAAGGCCAACAGTGAAACTGCTACTACAGATCTGATTCTCATCAATAAAGAAGAAATTGTCACTGATGTAACCATGACTACATCAGAATTTGTGATAAGCCAAGAAGAAAAGTCAAGAATAGTCCAAAATAAATACACAATAATAGAAGGCAGATTTCAAAGTTTCCAAAGAAAGTATAGATAGGATACCATGACCTAA
Organism: Phascolarctos cinereus; assembly: GCF_003287225.1. NCBI lineage: Eukaryota > Metazoa > Chordata > Mammalia > Diprotodontia > Phascolarctidae > Phascolarctos > Phascolarctos cinereus. The sequence continues at coordinate 415,718,492 of NW_027555958.1, forward strand.
TATTTTTCTAAGAAAGCTAGCATAGGATAGATGAAAGACCAAAAGAACGAAATTCTGAAAACAAAAGTGAAACAATTCCAAAGAGAAAGAAAATGGGGAGTTGTCCATAGGGATCGATGAAAATGTACATGGAAGTCACCAAGAACTTACATTTTAAAAATACATTTAAAGAAGATGGAAACATGTGCACGTAATATAGAATGAATAAAAAAGTGTGCCATAATAATAATTAGCTAACATGCACACTTTAAAGTCTGAAAAGCTCTTTACATATATGGTTATTAAACAACTAAGCCAGGATTTGAACTCTGGTCTTACTGATACTAAGTCTAGTAGTCTCACTGCCTCCCTGACAACAAATTCTTGCATGAAGAGTTTCAGGAATCTAAAATTCAGAATATGCCCACAGTGATGAGGAATACTATGGACAATAAAAGGCTCCCAAGACCACAGCTGGAGTGGATGGGGTAATAACAACAACAGCAGGAAGGCAGAACTGAAATGTCCTTATTTTGCTTCTTTTTGTCCTCTGCCATTCATCTTGTCCAGTTTCTGAACCTCATATATAACATACCAAATAAGTGGCTATTTATTCAGAGTTTGTTTTTAAAATGTCCACTGAGGGGAAACCCAATACATCTCAAGGCTATATTCATTTCATTTCAAATAGCTTGAATTCTTAGGAAATTATTTCCATACAACAGGATTAAATCTGCCTCTCTGCAGCTTCACACCATGGCTCAAAGTTCTGTCCTCTGAGGCCAAACAGAAAAAGTATAAACTCTTCCATAAGACAGTCTTTCAGATATTATTTTATCCTCAAGGCTAAACAATCCTAGTTCCTTCATCCACACCATACAAAGCATAATCTAATTATACTGCTGTGAAAACTTGTTAATCAGGATGTTACGGGGCTGGTTGCTAAATTCTAGGTAGATTATATATTAAAAAAGGAAATAAGATTAATCTCGCATGACTTGCTGACTCTTTGTGATTACTGTTTCCTTTTCTAGATGTTCATTAACCATCCCTTTAATACTATATTCTAGGAGTTTTGCCAGAAATCAGTGAAGTTTACTTAACTATATGTAAACAACACTCAGTTACCTCTTTAAAAAGATAATATGCTCACAAAATGATAACAATTTTTAACTGAAATTTTTCTCATTTCCTTTCTTAAAAAAAAACCCTTATGTCATTTTGTTTCTATTTTGCCATCCTTTCCAAATGTATCCCTTGCAACAAGGATTTTACAAAGAGGGAAGAAAAGGCAATTCAGAAAAGCCAACCAAGGTATACACCGAGTTCCCGGCTCTGGGAAGAAGAGACACTAAAGGTTTTTTTAAAAAGGGGGGGGGGGAGAAGGGCAGTAGGATTGCAAAAATTTCCTAAAAATTTATAGTACAGACTAGCTACAGTTTTATTTGTAAGCTAAGAACATTCAACTGGCACAACAATGCTTGTCCACCCACAATTCTCTTTATGCTTACTGGACTGCATTCTTTTGATCAATGTGATCAGGAACCAGGTAAAATAACTGGCTAGAATAAGCCTTGAGATCACCGAGATGCTGATGATAATTCTGATGATAGGCCTATAACTATAAAATTTGTTGATACAGAAATATAATTACGAATTTCTTTAACTTACCAAATTTTAGTGCTACATGGATTCAGCATATATAAGTCCATGTTTTCTATCAGAATTGCAGATGTGCTCTATGTAAAGAGGAAATAATAATTACAAAAGGAAAATACTAGACAAAAAAGAAAAACATTTTTGAACAGTTATAAACCTCTTAATTTTTCACTCCTCAGGTACTTAAGCTTCAGAAAGGATATTAAAATCTAAAAAATAATGATTTGAAACTGAATTAAACTCATGGGTTATAAATACCTCAAAAGAAACACATAAATATTTCTTCCTAAAGCTTAGGGTCAGATTTTATTTAAAGAAAGAACATTTCACATTCCCTTCAAGACATTCAGGATCATAGTTTAAATGTCCCCATCCCTTTTAAAAAAGAAATCCTAAAGGCTCATGTGACATTTTAGCCAAGTTAAAAAAAAATTTTACAGCATCATAATCCTCAAAATCAAACAAACAAAACTCATAAAAGGCCACTTTATACTGAACTTTTTGTAAAAAATGCTTTTAAAAGAATTATATATAAATTTAATTATGAATCAAGACTCAAATCAGTCAACAAGTATTTATAATGCACCTATGTGTCAGTCACTGTGGTGAAGATACAGATACCGAAAAAAAGATAAGCTTACATTTAATCTCAGGGGACAGTGTGAACATATATAAATAAGTACACGCACAATAAATACAAGGTAGTTTAGGGTGGGAACGCATTAGCAGTCAGAGGGAATATGGAAAAGCTTCATGTGGAAAGGAGTCCTTCAGGTGAGTCTTAAAAGAAGTAGGCAATTCTATAAGGCAGGGGGAGGAAGGAATATATGGTACAGCAAATATGGGAGTCAGCCAGAGCAGAGGCACAAAAATGGGAGATGGCACAAAGATGCGTATGAGGAGCAGCAAAACCACAACTGCACAGGTAGACCACAGAATGTGGGAAGGAAAATAATGATAAAATAAGAAAAGACAGTAGTGAGCAGCTTGTGAAGAGTTTTCTTTAACAGTCAAACAAGAGCTAACGAAATCTACTGAGAAGAGAAATGACATGATCACAGCCTGCACTTAAGGAAAACCACTTTGGTAGCTATGGGGAAGATGTGGAAGGAAAAAGAAAGCCAATAAGCATTTATATAGTACCAGCTATGTGCCAGGAATCGTGCTAAAAACACCTTTTACAAATATCTCATTTTCAGGGCAGCTAGGCAGCACAATGGATAGAGCACCGGCCCTGAAGTCAGGAGGACCTGAGTTCAAATCTGGCCTCAGACCAAACACTTGACACTTACTAGCTGTGTGACCCTAGGCAAGTCACTTAACCCTAACTGCCTAAAAACAAAAACAAAAACAAACAAACAAAAAAAACCCCAAATATCTCATTTTCCATGTCAATTAAGATAGAATGGAGTGGGGAGAGATTTGGGGCAAAGAGGTCAATTGGGGGGGCACTGCATAAGTCTGGGAAAAAGTGTTGACAAGGGGCAGCTGGGTGGTGCAGTAGATAGAGCACCGGCCCTGAAGTCAGGAGGACCTGAGTTCAAATTCGGCCTCAGACGGCACACTTGACACTTACTAGCTGTGTGACCCTGGGCAAGTCACTTAACCCCAATTGCCTTTAAAAGAAAAAGAAAGAAAAAGTGTTGACAGCCTGAATTAAGGTGCTATTTTTTTTGAGTAGTGAGAAGGAAAGGGATGTGAAAGATAGCAGGGAGAGATAGAAATATCAAGATTTGACAACTAGTGTATATGTAAGGTAAGGGAGTGGAAGGAGTAGAGAATGATGCCGGGGTTACGAACTTAAGGAAAGAGAAGAACAGTGGTGTCCTGAGCAGAAATAGCAAAGATCAGAAGAGGTGAAGGTTTGAAAGAAATGATAGTATTTTCTGTTTTAGGCATGTTCAGTTTGAGATGCCTATAAAATATGCAATTTTAAATGTACAGGAGGAAGTTGGTGATGTGGGACTGGCATTCCAGAGAGACTAGGAACGAAATATACAGTGGAGAGAAAAAAAAAAGAGATTAGGTATGAGAAGAGACTTGGAATGTACACATGACAGGAATAAAAAATGGAAAAGGAAGTAAATATCATTGGGACCTCAAATCAAATTTAAACTTCTTTCAAATAACCATGTAACTATACTGATTACTCTAAAAACTTAACCTTCTAAAAGTTAAAGAAATTTAAGCTTCTAAAGAGATTACCTTGGCCTCTGGATTAGCTGCTAATATTTTGGCACCACATTCTACTGAAGCATAATTGTTCCGGTTTTTCTGGACTTTCTTGGTTGAATGTTGACCACCATTGGAAGATGGATGCATTGACTGACCTGTGGATAAACATTATTTATAAAGAACAACTCACCATTCTTAAAAGCTAAAAGCATTAACTCTACCTGTCAGTTAAGAATAGGAATTACTGGAAACAGGAAAGAAGAAAATAACAAAAAATCTCTGCTTATATGATCAACCCAAATTATTTTGTCTACACAGTTTTAAAATTCATCTAGTATTCTTTTTAGTTAATTAGCAATATCAATATTCCATTCAATTAAGACATTTATTAAATTTCCATAATGTACACGGCACTGTGCTAAGTTCTAAGGATATAACAATGATAGGGGAAGTTAGGCAGTACAGCGGAAAGAATGCTGTGCCTGGAGTAAAGACATGAGTTCATATGCAGTCTCACCTACAGTGTTGAGTGCACCTACCTCCTGTGATGATCAAATGAAATGATAATTGGAAAGCTTGTGGCATAGTGTCTGGCACATAGTAGATGCTATATAAATATCACCCATTATTATCTTAAAACAAAACAGACTCTACTACAAGGAAATGTATGTGTAAGCTCTGCAATTCCTCCACTAGAAAATCTGTTATCCATGGGTATAGTGTTCTTCTGTATTATATAATCTTTTACACATGAGGAATGGCACAGTTACATATGTAACCTTAACACTGATAATTTTCAAGGATTCTTTAACTTAACACTTGGGTCTTTCTACTCTGGCTCAAGACAGCAGAAGAAAGAAAAACAGTTAACTATGACAATGAAAGCCAATCTTCATACAACACATACATTTGCACATATTTATATGTATATAACAAATATACTTCAGACAAGCTGGCTTTAAAGCAAAACCAATTAACTTACTGTTGACTCAAACTGTAAAGTATGAGTCAATGAGGAAGCAGTAGAGAAAAAGAACTCAGAGAGGGACAACTGCAAGGCAGAAGCTACTCAGATGGGGGCACACATAATATCATTTTTATTCTTGCAATATCACAATGATTTTATAAAACAGCTCTATACTACTTTTACTCAAATTTCAACATCTCCCAAATACGGTTCCAATAAAACACAAAATGCTTAACTTACTGTTTGAATGTGGTTTTTTCCTATAAAAACCCACTGCTGAAATGTATGCAATATCTCTGAGATAGTTTGAAAAGTTTTTGTCCCAAAAAAATGTAAATTAATAATTGTTTTAAGTTAACACTTTTTACTAGAGAAGTACTTAGGGAACTCCAAAATTAAGATTTCTATAAGCAAAGTATTAAGAATAAGATTACTTTAAATACAAGTCATTTTATGTCAATATGAGAAAAAAAATAAGGAATATTTAAATAGTCTCCACATAAAAAGTGAATAAACTTGCTGCTTACTTTTTTCTTTCTCTACTTCCATAACTTTTTTTTTCCATTCATCAAATGTTGGAATGTCTCCTGGATCTTTGGGGCTTACTACAGATGTGGGGTCAGCATCTCCAGATTTTCTGTAATCTGGCATCTGAAAAAAAAAATTCCACACAACCTTAAATTTGTTTCAAGAGGTAGTCAATGCCTACTATACAGTAAACTCTTCTAGGTGCTAGGTACATGAATATTAAAAAAAAAAATTCCTCCACAAGCTAGGTATATGAATTTAAAAAAAAAAACCTCCACAAGCTTAAATCCTAGTAGGCAGAACAAAAATATACACACAAAAATATCTTTTAAAAGTTGTTTAAATATATATTCTATTCTCTTTCTACAGTCAACTAGAGTGGCACAAAAGATAGAAGGAAAGATCATTTCTAGCTAAGGGGAATCATGGAAGGCTTCCAAGAAGTCTGAAATAAGTCTTAAAGAAAGAGAATTTCAACAGGCAAAGATACAGGGAGGGTAAATTTCAAGACGAGGAAATAGTATGACACTAGAAAAGAGCCAGCTGTATAGTTTGACTAGAGCATGAAGGAATAGATGAAGGCGACCAGTGTTTAGTTGCTATAAAAACAGGTTAGAGGAAGAAGACCCTGAAGACCAGGCTAACAACATCATATTTTATTTAAAAAGCAATGAAGAAACACATTTGCACTAGTCCAAATTGATCAAAGCACTCTAGACTATTTTCTTTGAAGTGAGTATTTATTGTTTTTACTTCTTCAAGTAGCACATTCTTCAGTGTTCAACAATTTTAATATATTCAGTGCTGAGAAAACAAATAAGATCATCACATGGCTGTATGAAATCTTATCTGATGGCTCTCAGATGTATTTAAAAGTAATGGGGAATTCCGACAGTAGACGCCTTCTTAATAAAAAAATTTCATTATAAAATTTTAGGGAAATTTCAATTGTAAGAGTGAAACGGTCAAAAACAACAGAAAATGGAAAAAAGAAAGCAAAACTGGGGATCATAAGACCAGAATTACAGTCCTGGATCTAACTAGCTGCAGGGTTTTGTGTAACACCAACTTTTTCAGTTTTGGCACCTATAAAACATACAAAAGATTATCTTCAGTCATCCCTTTTCAGGTCTTAAATTGTAGAATTCTAAGGATAGTATTAGATTATTATGGATTATTAAGACAATCAGGCTTATTAAAAAAACCCAACAGGTTATCTATGTTTGCCTTCTTGCAAGATTTTATATATTTCTACTATTGTGTTTATTATAATAGTTAAAGGTGGTAACCTTAACACATCTACTCAAAAAGTAGCAATTAATACAACTTCAAACATTTATTATTATATTTTCTTTCTTTTTTAAAGAAAGCAGAAAAATTAAAGAGACCAGTAGAGGGAAAAAAACTACATGAAACAGTGCTTGCCATGATTAAATAAATTCACTACCTTAAAAGATATTTGTTAAAGACTGAGATTAAGAGCTTGGAGATATGGGTGTTGACTGAAGAAGCAGTGACCTCATTTAACTAACATAAAAGCTACTTATTTTTGCTTTTTCAAAAATCAACTAACTAAAAACCAAATTTAAAAAATTATAAATCTAGTTAGCTAATTCGATCAAATTATTTATATCTGTTCAAAGAATAGCATTATATATTAAATATTACTTATATATCTATTAAGTAGTATTATATATACTAAAAGAAAGTGTGGCACAGTATAGAGAGAGATGGAGTCAGAAAGCCCTGGGTTCAAAACCTGCCCCTAAAGCATAATGCCTATGAGATACTGGACAAGTTGCTTAACAGAAGAGCTTCCAGGCAATTCTGTAAGACCAAGTTACAGAACAGTTGCTGATATATGGGTAGAGGTAAATTCCTCAAATATACCAATTAAATCACAGGTTTGGATTCTCTCCCCCTCAAAAAGAAAAAAAAACACTAATGAAGAAATCAAAGAACCAGAGGGAGGAAACATCATGGAGAACATCTGGTGAAGGCCAAAAGTCAGAAACACAAACAATAACATCATCTGAGTATTAATACAAATCACCTGAACAGAAAGAGGAACTGGATTAAGAATTTGTAAGAGCAATAACTCAGTAATGATGGAGAACATCAAATTCCCAGTCCTCTGCTGGAACTCTCCCCTTCCCCCTGAAACAGAGTAGCTAAACTTAAGGATAACATCATCACTGAAAACAAAGCAAGGACCAAAAAATAATTTTTATCCTTTAACTTGGAGGGACTGATTACCGGGGGGAGGGGGGAGTTTAAAAAAAAAGAGAAGTCACCACTCCCTCTAAAAACCTGTGACAAAGAAGAACACCAGGCAGAGTCTGACATTATTATTGTTCAAGTGGGAGAGGGCAGGGGGAGGAAGGAAAAAATGCTTGAAAAATAAACATTTTTTTTCAAGAAAATTTTTCCTATTAATACTAGTACAGGTTCAGCCAGGTGGCGCAGTGGATAGAGCTCTGGCCTTGGAGTCAGGACGACCTAAGTTCAAATCCAGTCTCGGACACTTACTAGCTGTGTGACCCTGGGCAAGTCACTTAACCCTGACTGCCTCACCAAAAAGCAACAAAAACAACAACAAAAACAACAAAACTAATATTGCATGTGTGTGTGTGTGCACACGCACGCGCGCACGCGCATATGTGTATACACAGTTAGCAATTCCATTAAAAAGAAAAATCTCTCTACACTGATAAAAGTAGCTACTTAACTTACGGACAGTTAAGAAATAAATGCCAAGGAAATTCAATTTGACAAATACCTATCGAGTAAATACTATGTACAAGGTACTGATTGTTACTACCTGCTGTGAGTGGTAGTAAACAAAGATGAATAGGCTGTCCTCTCTGCCATTTATCTCCATAGATATAAATGATAACATCATCTTATACTGGGTTCCCACCTCACACTTATCAGATTGGTAAAAATGACAAAGAAAAAATAATTGTGATGGGGCTGTGGAAAGACAGAAATACTGATGTACTGTTGCTAGAGCTGTAAATTGTCCAGTCTTTCAGGAAAATAGTAATTATACCTCAAAAATCACTAATCTGTGTACTTGATCCCTCGCTGGGATGGCTAAACTCCTCAGGAAGGGTGTCTACAGTGTGTGCCTCCACTGTTTTCCTCTCACTCTCTTAACTCTGCAGTATGACTTTCAACTCCCTTATTCAATGGAAACTGTTCCCTCTGAAGTTACCAATAAGCTCTCAACTGCCAGCTGAATGGCCTTTTCTAAATTCTCATCCTTTTGGACCTTTCTGCATCTTTCCACATTTGTCAATCACTCTCTTCTCAATACTCATCGCTCTAGGTTTTTGTGACACTACTATCACCTCCTTAGTCTTCTTCACTGGAGCACCTGTCAACCATGACTGTCTCATAAGACTTTGTCCTGGGGTTTCTTCTCAATTATCATCTCTACATTAATGATTTCCAGATCTGTTTACTCAGCCCTGATCCTTCTAATCTCCAGTCTCATATCTCCCAAGTGCCCATACTTAAAGTCTAAAGTATTGTAACCAAATGAAGACAGTATTTCAAGGAAAAACTAGAGCATTTCTCTGATATTCCAGCCCTTTAATCATGAGTGGAAGCACCAGTCATTGTGCTGTAGTAGTACCAGGGTATTTGTTTCATAATTTCCTTTAGAAAACTTTTGCTTAAAGAATCTTTAAAAGCACTGGACTGATTTTCCAAGGGAAAACAACTCAATTGTCATAATACCTGACCAATATCTATAATCCTCTTTCTTGATATTACATTAAAAGTGTTCTGGGTTTCAACTTCAAGCTAACAGGGAACTGGGGGATACTGTTTGTCAAAATTGTTAACTTTCAAACCAATCTACCTAATACCACAATGCACAAACAGCTGGATAAACAAAATCAAAATCATCCTTGCCAGTCAGTGGCCTAAGTTATCTGTCAATCGACTCTCCCTGTCACTGAACATGTGGCAAAAAATAGTGACTTGACTAGCATCAAAGACTGACTAGCATTAAAAAGACTGACAGACATCAATGTTTTAGATTACAAAGATTTCACTTACCTCTTTTAAGTTCTCTGAAGCATTTAATGCAGATTTTTGAAGATTTGCATCCTGCTTACTTGGTTCAACTGATTCAAATTCTGATTTAGTCATCATTCCCTTGTCTTGTGAAGAGGAAGCATTTTCTATATGCTGACCAACAAGACTATATATATGAAAGTAAAACAAATTTTAAGTGATAAACACTGGCTGGATCATATACACTACAAACTAACCATGAAATGAACATATTAAAATGATCAAGTCCTTTACAAAAAAATAGCAAATTAAGTACAACTTTCCATACTCACCTTTCTGGTGGACTGACAAAGGCTGACTGTTCAACATGCTGGTCTAAACCAATGGTCCCATGTTTTTCAACTTGGGGGTCTGAATAAAGGCTCCTACCAATATTACAATCAGTTTCAGACTGCTCGATTTCACTCAAACTAGCAAGTGGGTTATCAGCACTGGAATTTTCTATTTCACTGAAGTAAAGAAAAAATGAAAATAAAAACATTCTAATCACTGAAAAAGACTAAACTATTCAAAAAAAAAGTCTAGCACAATGCCATAACTAAAGGCAAGAGTTGTGAGAAAGAAAAATGATTGAATCAAACAATTATACATCATTTTCTAGAATAAATGCATTTCCCTATTTTAATTCACATAAAAAAATTCAAAATTTAATGTCTTCTCTTTCCATAAAATTCACAAACAAGTACTTTAAAAGAAAAAACTATAAGTACTTTAATTACCATAGATAGCATACTGGCAATAAGCAATCTGATACATTATGCATACTAATTAACTTTGGATTGCCTATGTTTTTATTTCTAGATCAATAAAATTTTACTGTGCTAAAGTTGCCATAGTAAGAGAAATCATCTATCATTTTAAAAATAGCACTACAGTTTTTATAACATTTCAGACTTTTACTTCTAAAATATTAAAACCCCTAACATTTGATTTCTTGGAAAGAAATAAAGGATAGTCAAATACATCTCATTATTTGTGGGAAAAGACTTTACATTTACTACTTCCACAAAAAAATCTTTATTATACGTGTGTTGTCTGATGATGACGATGATGATGATGACACTGGTGATAATGACAGGGCAGGCACAGAGACAGGGGACTAAACCTGTGATTTCAATGATATATACAGAGAAATAAGGAAACATTCTTAGTCCCTATGCAGGACTACACCTTCTCTGAAAGAGAGTTGCCTAGGCCACACGGGCTCACAGCCAGCAAGTGACAGAAGGAGGACTGAGGCCAGCACACTATGCACTAGCAATAATAAACAGCTGACATTTCAAATTTGCAAAATACTTGACATATATTATCTTATTTGATCCTCACAACCATCTTGTAAGGTAGTTACTGTAGGTATTTTATCCCCATTTAATGGAAAAGAAAACTAATGATCAGAACGGTTAAATTATTAGCATGGTCATACTAGTAAGTGTTCAAACAGATTTTGACTCCCAAGTCTACTACTATCCTATCCACTACACCACAGTACAGCTAATCATGAGCTCCTTGAGGTCTAGGGCCATATCTTCCATACATTTTTATATTCCTCCCCATTGGGTCTGCTAGAATAGCATCTTTTTTTAAAATGCCAAAGAAATAATAGAGAAAATACACACAAAATACAGAAAAAACGGGAAAATGTTACAGCTTTATTAAAATTAATGCAACCAAAAACCAAAACAAGGTTGAAAATATGTAGTATTACAGTAAGACTGAAATCTTATAAGAATACAGCAACAATACCTAATAGAACTGACTGGTGTATAATTCGCAAATTCTAGAAAACTACAGCAAAGAGATTACTCAACATAGTTAATAAATATACTTTTGGGGGGAATTTACTACCTTCACTTTCATTTGAATATCTAATTTTTCAAATTATAAGAAAATCAAAAGATAAATCACAGACTGGCATTATTTGTCTAAATTAAATTTGTGGATAAAGTTGCTTCATATCAAAAATACAAATGATTCTATCTTTAGTTGATCAAGAAAAAAATAAAATTAGTTATACTTAGGTTTCAAGACTGGAGTGATCTCTGAGGTAGATGAGGTGGAAATATTCTCAACATTTTCAATATTTGCAGCTATACTAGGAGAATCTCCATTGATGTCAACTGATGGGAGTGTCTCAACTACAGGTGAACTTAAAATCCTTGACTGTGTATCCTGTTTTTTAAAAAAAAAAATTAATATTTATATAAAATCACAACCTCATTTATTCTTAATAGGTTTTTATGGAAAATATTTTCTAGGCTGACATTTATAAAAATATTTTTTCCCACAAAAATGTTCTTCCTTTCCACTTTACCAGCCTATTTAAGTCTTTTCATTTAATTTCATATTCTACTTATTTTCACATTACATTTACAAAATTGTAAATTAACCCAAAAAAATCCTCCACTATTCCTATTTTTCCAATAGTCCCATTTAAAATTTTTCTTTAATGTATAGTGAAGAGTTTCCTCTTAGCAAATCAACATTTATTGAATCTGTGCAAAGCATAATAAAATGGGACTGAATGTGGTGGGAGGCAGAGAAGCAGATAGTGTTACAACCAATCACCATCCTTACTTGCAAATTAATTAGAGTACCTAACAATCTTCTGCTTGAACCCTAATTTGCCAATGTACCCCTTAAAACATAGCACCCAGAAATGAACATAATGGTCCACATAAGATGTCTGTACAGCACAGAACTGCAAACTATGTAAACTCTATGCCTATCTAAACTCTGTGCCTCAATTTCTTCATTTGTAGAATGAGGTTTTATGGAATGGGAAAGGTAGAGAAAATAAATACTTCTTAACTGAAAAAAAATCTATTTAATAAAAAAAAGACTCAATGACATTTAAGTTACCTTACAGCTCTTAATCTATGATCCTATGACTTAAGACACTATGCTTCCATATATGCAAGCTGTTTGCTTTATTCTACGAAAATCCTACTCTGATAATTCATGGAGGGGTCTTACAGGATATATAAGTAGAACGTAAGTTCTGATAGGGCTCACCAAACTAGAAACACTTCCAAAACATTTTCTAACTTGTTTGAGGACTGGTTCGCTGAGGCCCAATCATATGAGGGTTGTGCAGCAGGTAATTTTTCTTTATTTATTTTTGTAAACAAACCAAAGAATAGAGGAGGAAAAGTGGTAGCGAAATTCATGAAAATTATCTACTAAAGTGTAGAGAGCTTTGCTTTCTAAATTCATGGAGGAAATAGCCATAATGATGAAACTGCAGATTCCTGAAATATTTAAGATAACATTAACTCCAAATCTCTTTTCACAAAACTACTGTCAAGACGGATCTTCCCATTGCTAGAATTTTTTAAATTATTTATTAAACCCAAATGCAGGGCTTAAATTTTTTATTGATAAGTACTGAAATGCAACTAGTTTTTAATAGAGAAAACAGAACCTAAAAGTCTTTCTTTAATTTTCTTCCCTTGTTATACTTGTTAATTTTATTGAAAGAATTTCACAGACTTTTCACTGAATGGTATACTAATTACTTATAATAGCAGACTTGCTCCATAAATCCATACAAATCTCAGGAAAATACATATCCAATTGGTGATAAGCCATACAGAGAAACACAATTTCTTGATATAGGAGGCTTTTCCTCTCATCTTCCCAAATATCACTTTCTTCATAAATTTCCTCAATTTTTCTATTCCACTTTACAGGTGGCAGCCATCCTAGCTGAGTTCTCACAACAGTACTTTGAGAGAGATGGAGTCAAATATTGTGTCCATTTTAAGTATGGAAAAGATAAAGATCAAAAAAGGCAAATAACATGTCCAAGTGACAAGTTTATAAATGGATTTTTTAAAAAGTTTTCTAACTTTACATTTATTATCTTTAACTACAATACCAAGACTGCTTTTATGAATGAAAAGCATAGTTTAAAATTCAGTTACTCATGTGCTTCATATATTACATAATAGTAAAACAGAAGCATAGTAAATTCATAGTTCTTACTCTGAAGGTTAAAAAAAAAGAGGATGACAGACTGGTTTTTGCATTGGTCACTATTCTTACTGTAATAATCTTGTCCTTTGTCACAAATGTCCTTTTAAGTATGATGAGGACTTCAGCTGACTTCAAAGCTAGATACGAATTAACAGTGTGATATGGCAGTCCAGAATTGCAATGTAACCTTAGGCTGCATTACATCACAGCATCCAGTACTAAGGAAGAGTCCTACTGCATGCACTCTGCATGGGCTAGAACAGGGATTGGCAAACTTCCACAGGCCATATCTGGCTCCCCACCGGTTTATGTATGGCCCATGAGCTAAGAATAGTTTTTACATTTTTAAACAAAGTTTTATTGTACTAAAAAATGTACAAACCATTCTTGGCTCAGGGTCCGTACACAAAAAGACAACGGGCCAGATTGGCTCACAGTTCATACTTTGACAAGTCCCGGGTTGGAACACATTTGGATACTGTGTTCTGAGCACTACATTTTAAGAAGGTCAATCATCTACTCAAGAGTCCAGAGAAGGGCGACAAGGATGATGGATGAAAAGCCTTGAAACCATACCCTATGAGGATCTATCTGTTGAAGGAAATGAGGATGTTTAACTGACAGAAGAAAAAAAGCCTTTGGGGAGTATGGGAGGTTGGAAGTAGCAAATGATGAAAACTCTTGTCAAGTATTTAACGGACTATCATGTAGAAGAACGATTAGAGCTTTCTCAGCTTCAGAGGGCACAAGTAGAGCAATGAGTTGCACAAAAGCAAATTAAAATTTGATAAAGAAAAAAAACTTGCAAATGATTAGAGCTATCTAAAGATGAAATGGGATGGGATGCCTCAAAGGTGAGTTCCCCATTACTGAAGGTCTTCAAGCAGACTAGATAACTACTTGTTATATGGAAGGGGTTTTAAAGAATAAGCTGGCGGGATAAGCTAGAAGCATTTCCAATAAGATCAAGGATGAAACAAGGATGCCCATTATCACCACTATTATTCAATATGGTACTAGAAACATTAGCTTCAGCAATAAGAGAAGAAAAAAAATTGAAGGCATTAGAATAGGCAAAGAAGAAACAAAGCTATCACTCTTCGCAGATGATATTGATGAAATGCTTAGAGAATCCTAGAGAATCAATTAAAAAACTACTTGAAATAATAAACAACTTCAGCAAAGTTGCAGGATATAAAATAAACCCACATAAATCATCAACATTTCCATATATTACCAACAAAGTCCAACAGCAAGAGATAGAAAAAGAAATTCCATTTAAAGTTACTGTAGACATTATAAAATATTTAGGAGTCTATCTACCGAAACAAACCCATGAACTATATGAACACAATTACAAAACACTTTTTATACAAATAAAATCAGATCTAAGTAATTGGAAAAACATCAGTTGCTCATGGGTAGGCTGAGCTAATATAATAAAAATGACAATTCTACCTAAGTAATTTACTTATTCAGTGCCATACCAATCAAACTACCAAAAAATTATCTTATAGAGCTAGAAAAAATAAATAACAAGAAAAAATAAGAAGAAGAACAAAAGGTCCAGAATATCAAGGAAACTAACGAAAAGAAATGCAAGGGAAGGTGGCCTAGCCATACCAGATCTTAAATTGTATTATAAAGTAGCAATCATCAAAACTACTTGGTACTGGCTAAGAAACAGAGTGGTGGATCAGTGCAGTAGGTTGGGTACACAAGACAGAAAAGTCAACGACTATAGTAGTCTACTGTCTGATAAACCCAAAGACCCCAGCTTCTAGGATTAAGAACTCACTATTTGACAAAAACTACTGGGAAAACCGGAAAAGAATTTGGCAGAAACTAGGTATAGGTCAAAATCTTACACCACATACCAAAATAAAGTCAAAATGGGTACACTATTTAGATATCAAACTCTAAGCAAACTGGGAGAGCAAGAATACCTTACCTGTCAGATTTATGGAGAACAGAAGAATTTATGACCAAACAAGAGATAGAGAACATTATGAAATACAAAATGGATAATTTTGATTACATTAAATTGAAAAGTTTTTGCACAAAGAAAGCCAATGCAACCAAGTTTGGGAAGGAAGTAGAAAACTGGAAAAGAATTATTACAACCAGTGTCTCGAATAAGGGCCTCATTTCTAAAATACATAGAAAACTAAGTCAAATTTATAAGAATACAAGTCATTCCCTAGTTGATAAATGGTCAAAGGATATGAACAGGCAGTTTTCAGATGAAGAAATTAAAGCAATCTATGGTCATATGAAAAAATGTTCTAAATCACTATTGATGAGAGAAATGCAAATTAAAAAAACTCTGAGGTACCACATCACAACTATCAGGTTGGTTAACATGACAAAACAAGAAAATGATAAATGTTGGAGAAGATGTGGGAAAACTGGAACATTAATACATTGTTGGTGGAGTTGTGAACTGATCCAACAATTCTGGAGAGCAATTTAGAACTATGCCCATAGGTCTATAAAAATGTGCATACCCTTTGACCCAGCAATACCACTTCTACGTCTGTATCCCAAAGAGATCATAAAAATGGGAAAAGGACCCACATGTACAAAAATATTTACAGCAGCTCTTTCTGTGATGGCAAAGAATTGGAAACTTAGGGGATGTCCATCAATTGGGGAATGGCTGAAAAAGTTGTGGCATAAGAATGTAATGGAATGCTATTGTGCTATAAGAAATAATGAACGGGCTGACTTCAGAAAAAACTGGACTCATATGGACTAATGCTGAGTGAAGTGAGCAGAGACAGGAGAACACTGTACACACTATGAGAACAGCCACAGTATGGGATGACTACCTTGGATAGACTTAGCTCTTCTCAGCAATGCAAGGATCTAAGACACCTCCAAAAGTCTCATGATAGAAAATGCTATCCACATCCGGAGAAAGAACTATGGAGTTTGAATGCAGATGCAAGCATATTACTTGCTCTTTTTTCTTCTGTTTTGTTTTGTTTCTTCTTTCTTGTGGTTCCTCCTATTGGTTCTAATTCTTCTTTACAACATGACTAGTGTGAAAACATGTTTAATAGGAATGTATATGTAGAGCCTATATCAAATTGCATGCCGTCTAGGGAAGAGAGGTGAGGGGGGAAAAATTTTTAAACTCAAAAGCTTATGGAAGTGAATGCTGAAAACTAAAAATAAATTAATATAAAACAAAATCAAAAATGCAAAAAAAAAAAAAGAGTAAGCTGGACTCCCAACTCAAAACTGTGATTTTATATTTTTCATTGCTTAATGAGTTGGCTTGGTCAAAGAACAGATTATCTAGTGTTCACTCTGACATCAATAAGCATATATGTATTTATGCTGGTACTAAAGAAGACACTGTTACTGAGACTAGAATCAGCATGGGAGACTCTAGAGAATTTATGGCCCAATGGCATAGCCTCCAAGAATCAGAGTTAGCTCTGTACCACAAAGAGACAAAACAGTATTATTTTTATGGTGAAAATATGGAAATGGAAGCAGGCTATCATGGATATTCCTCAGCCTTACTACTTAAAAGGTAAAAGAAAATGTAAGATCCCACTCTGCTTATTGTTTGCTGATTCTAAAGAAACATTTAAAACAGTAAGGCAAAATATAGTATTAAAATTTGTCTTCCAACAAGGTGTCTCTATTAATAACAAGATGCATCAGATTATTTGATACCTTTGAGGATTAGTATCTTAATTATTAATATCAAGTAAGGCATAAGACAGGGAGATACAGTCATCAAAAGTTTTTGCACTCATTGAGGATGTCCAATATATAGCATAAATGGAAGACAGATTTCCTGAAGATCATAAGGTTTCCCATGTAACCTCAGTTTATGAATGTCATTAGGTTAACTGTATCAAATTCCAGGACACTGCAGAACTTCCTTAGAGAGATCCAAAGGCATATGTATGTATGTGTATGTATACATATATGTATATACACACACAGAGGAAAACCTCAACGAATTTTGAATAACTGTTGTCTGGTTGATGTGAAACAATTAGATGTTAAATGAGCTAGCCCATTAAAATTAAAAAATTTAGCCTAGAATAAAATGGGAATAAAACAGGTAATATTGCATATGGGAAGTTATGTAGTACTTTCAATGATTGTGAAAGGTTATTCCCAAAACCCATCTTCCTTAATGTTTTTCCAATAATTCCATATGGCAACAAACCATGAATTAAATCATTCTCTTAAGGAATCAGAATTGCAGGTTAAAAAAAAAGGAGAGTAGACAACTCACGATGGAGACAAATAGGCTACAGCACATCACAAACTATAAAACGGCATAAAAAAGACATAGCAAATGGCCCTGTCATGCTGTGAAAAGAAGGGATAAGAGACGGCCATTCTATGCTCTACACTAGTACAGCATGATGTCAGGATAGAAGCAGAATGCCCTAAGTACAAAACACCGGCCTCCTAAGAAGAGGTTACAGGAAGATAAGGGTTGTACAGGATTAGAAAGCATGCATGTGTTTTCATCTGTACCACTAGGGGGAGTGCTCACATAAATAAGACTACGGATCACTGAAAATTTGATGTACCTACCTCTCAATTAAGTAGTTAACTTGCAAAAAATATTCAATAGTAGCAACAACATTATTTTTTAAGTCATGTGTTGGTGCTGGTGATTAGTATGTGCCAAAAGCTGTGCTAAGCAGGGAGAATACACATTAAAAATAGCACCTGCTTTCTAGTAGCTTAGATTCTAAGAGTGGAAACACAAAGTGAGGGAAAAGCACTAGCAGCTGAGGGGAATGAACTAGGGCAGGCCTCCTGCAGAAGGTGGCACCCGTGGAGGTGAGAAAAAGCATGCCAGGGATGAGGGACAGCCAGAGCAAAGACAAGTAGAAAGGAGATGGAGCTTATGTGAGGAAGTAAAAGTAGGCAAGTATGGCTGGACCATAAAATGTGGAGGGAAGTAATATGAAAGCAGACTGCAAAGACAGAAAGGAGCCAAGTTATTAAATGCCAAACAAAGTCTCTATATTTGATTCTAAGGGGTAATAGAAGTTACTAGAGTTTACCAAGTCAGGGAAAGGGGTCAGAAGGGTGATATGCTCCAATTTGAGCTTTAAGAAAATCCCTTTGGGGGCAGCTAGGTGGTGCAGTGGATAGAGCACCGGCCTTGGATTCAGGAGGACCCGAGTTCAAATTCCACCTCAGACACATAACACTTACCAGTTGTGTGACCCTGGGCAAGTCACTTAACCCCATTGCCTAGTCAAAAAAAAAAAAGAGTATGAGGAGTGATCAGAGATATAAGAGGATAACCAATAGACAGCTATGTCAGGAAAGCCCAGAGAGGAAAGAGTACACGGAGGAGGACAAACTGGCCAGCAACATCAAATGTTACAAAGAGATCAAGAATGATAAAGATTAAGAAAAGGCCATGAGGTCTGGTAATCAAAAAAATCACTGGTAACTTTGGAGAAAGAAGTTTAAATTGAATGATGATGAAGTCAGATTACAGAGATTTGAGAAAATAGTGAGGAAACAGAAGCACTAAGTATAAATTAGTTTTTAAAGACTGGCTGAGATGGGGAGAAGACATAAAGGACAATAGCTGGCAAGGATGTAAGACCTAACATGGGTTTTTTTGTTTTGCTTATTTTTAAGAATGGAGGAGGCCTTGGGTGGGTAAGTATTAGGGGGAAAAAAGCAGTAGATAAGGAGAAAGAGGTTAAGAGTAGGAGCAATCTGAGAGCAGTGGTTCCCATTTCATTGTTCAGAAACTCCTTTAGGGTTCACAATGACAGTGCAAGAGGTGTGTGCTAAAAATGCTTTAATAGCACCTTAAGTAGTAAATAAATTGCCTATTTAAATAAATAAATTTTCCTCTGTGGAAACAAAAGTGCATGTTTCGAGCATTATAGATTTGTTTTTCAGCAATTTGAAATTATCATGACTGTGCACACAAAAATGGTGTTTGTGCAGTGATTATATCAAATTCTGACCACTTCAAAGTAAGTGAAATGTATTCTTGCACCTTCTCAGCCTGTCATCCAATTCTTTCTCAACTTTCAAAAAAAGAACTCAACACTTGATTACAAACTGATTCCCAACAGACGGTCAGGAGCACGCATTCACACACTCTAATTTACATTCTGTACACTGCACCAAAACCCCCTCATTTCCCCACTACCTTCTAACTAACTGCACCTCCTTAGCTGCGTAATCATCGGTGATCAAAATGTATAGACATACGAGTTCTTGGAGCACAAACGTCGGGCTGTTTGAAAATCATGACTGCTGGTCATGCACATCACAAGCCATCTTAAAACTATCACAGACCATCACAAACGCTCTGTAGAAACAAACCTTCTATTGCCTCTCACTGCAGTAGTAAGGCTGCTTTCCAACTTAAACTTATCCTCCGTTGGTTTATGTTACCATTTTTCTATCTGGCGGACTTTCAAAGCACTGGTTGGCAACACTGGTCAGTTGTTCAGAGTTGCTGTGAGTGTTGCGTGAGTGTTGCCAATGTGCCAAGGGCAGAAGAAAACAAAATCATGTCCGAAGAGATCCTTGCCTTACAAAAGTTAGTTTGTATTAAATACCATTAAAAATGATGCAATATGTGCAATTCAAATTTTAAGTATAGTTATCATTTAACGCAGTGCTTGTCATTAGCCAGCAGAAAAGTAAATATTTTATCATGTCATTAGATATTCACTTGATTAGGTGACTAAAAATTTTAAAATGAATTCCCATCTCTCAACAGAGAGCCAGTAAAATTCTCCTACTATTTTCCATCACAAATTTGTATGATCATGCAATTTCATTTTATTCCTGTTTCAAATCACAGAAATAAAATCAACGCAGAACAAGATTTAAAACTGTTTGGTGTTGAGCCAAATATTGCAAACTGTTGTTCAAATTAAAAAGTCTAGGGGCAGCTAGGTGGTGCAGTGGATAGAGTACTGGCCCTGGATTCAGGAGGACCTGAGTTCAAATCCAGCCTCACACACGTAACACTTACTAGCTGTGTGACCCTGGGCAAGTCACTTAACCCCACTGCCTAACCCCCCCCAAAAAAATACAAATTAAAAAGTCTAACACTGATTATATTATGTTAATAAGCTGTCAAACTAATTCATTTCATTACAAATGCTGTATTTAACAAAATTTGTAAAATAAAGAAATTTAATATGGAATCTTATAAATAATAGTAAACTTAAGGTCTTGCTGGATTACTTCTTTTAATTCTAGAATGTCCCATACAAAATATGAATAATTATTTTATAATTAGTTTTATATTACTATGCCATTTTTTCATAATTACAGGTAGAATATAAATTTACAAACGTAAAATTCTATTTTGGAAACTTTAGTGGTAAAAGTTATCAATGTACTTACTGTGAGGAGTTGATGAATTAATCTAAGAAAATGTAAATAGTATACTAAATTACCTTAGCATTCACTATACACTTGTTTAAAAGGGTCTGTAGATGAAAACATGTGGGAAACCACCATGCTAGAGAAAGGAGGGGATGGCAGCAATGAAATATATAAATAGGTGAAGAGGGTACTTTTTCAGAGAGTGGATTAAAGGAAATGATAGTGGGTAGGATGTCAGAACAGAGATGAGATAGATAAGAAGAGGGACTTCAGAGCAAATGGCCTTGAATTTTTTTTTTTAAGATATGAGATAAGGTTGAAGCCAAGGATGTTGTGGGAGGGCTTGAAGAGATTACATAGGTTTTGGCACAGTCACCACATAGAGTAAGAAGGAGAACTCATTTGGCAAGAGTAGAAGTATTGCCTTGTTGCAGTGAGAACTCAGGTGAGATAAAATAAATTTGTAGCGGATCCAGTCAGCATGGTTTTTTGATTTTTCTTGCTCCACTAAAGAGAACATGAATAGAAAGAAAAGCAGCAGTTGGTGCAGTAGAGAGAGCACCTGCCCTGGAGTCAGGAAGATCTGAGTTCAAATCCAGTCTCAGACCAGACACTTGATACTAACTGTGTGATCCTGGGCAAGTCACTAAATTCTAACTGCCTCACAAAAAAAAAAAGGGCAGCAGTTGGCAAGAATAATCCAGGGTTGGGGCAGCTAGATGGTGCAGTGGATAGAGCACCAGTCCTGAAGTCAAGAGGACTCGAGTTCAAATCTGGCCTCAGACACATAACACTTACTAGCTGTGTGACTCTAGCAAGTCACTTCACCCCAACTGCCTCACCAAAAAAAAAAAAAATAATAATCCAGGGTTGAGATTTAGCAGAAATGACTGGCAAAAGGAGGAGGAGCACAGGATGGTGGGCACTGAAATGATTCACCAAGTAGATGAGACTGGTAAGTAAGTAAGACTAGAACCATAACAAAGGTTGCACCAGGCCTGGGAAAGTACTGAGGGAAGGAAGAATTTTAAGTCACGGTGTTGACAAAATTTTTGGAGTCATTAATGCATAGGAAGAATGGAATGACAAGATTAGGATTAGATAGAAAAAATTCATTGTTCTTAAACACCAAGAGGAAGATTCATGGGTAACAGCATGATCAAGGATATTACTATTCCTGCGTGTAGTTGAAGTAGAAGAGAGGAACAGGTCTTGAGACCTGAGTGTACTGAGGAATTTGGATGGAGGGTGAGATTGTGAGCCAGGCAGTGATCTCCTTAAGAGAGTAGGAAGGATGTCCTGGGTGGAGGGGTCTGTATAGACCCACTGAGATACAGATGGGTTGATAATTTGAACTGAGTGAAATTTATAGGAGGAAAGGTCACTGAGTGATAGCAGTGGAGGGAGGTTCTGCAATTGGCAATAAACAGCACAGAGTATAAAGACTACCCCTGCCACAGAGAGCAATCATAATCTGAGCCAAAGCTAAAGGAAAAATAGACCTAATTAAAAGAGATAATCAGAGAAACTACATTTCCCTAAAACGTTCCAAAGACAATGAAGTAATATCAAAATTTTTTACAATAAGTTTCTCTGATAAAGGCCTCATTTCTTAAATAGGAACTAAGCATAGAACTGAGTCAAATTTATAAAAATAAGAGCCATTCACCAATTGATAAATGGTCAAAGGATACAAACAGGCAGTTTTCAGAATATGAAATCAAAGCTATTTACAATCCTTTGAAAATATGCTCCAAATCACTGTTTATTTGTTGTTGTTCTTCATGACTCCATTTTGGGGCTTTCTCAGCAAAGAGTGGTTTGCCATTTCCTTTGCCGGGTCATTCAAACAGGGTTAAATGACTTGCTAAGGATCACACAGCTAAATAAGGCTGAATTTGAGCTCATGAAGATGAGTCTTCCTGATTCCAAGCCCACACCTGCCCCCACTACTGACTGGAGAAATGCAAATCAAAACAACTCGAGGTACCACTTCACAGGTACCTATTAAAAATGATAAATGTTAGAGGAGATGAGGGAAAAAATAGGTCTGCTAATGAGCTGCTGATGGAGTACTGAACTGGTCCAACCACTCTGGAAAACAATTTAGAACTATGACCAAAGGGCTAAAAAAACATGCATACCTTTTGACCCAGGAACACCACTATTAGCTCTGTATCTCAAAGGGATCAAGGAAAAAGGAAAAGGATCTATTTGTACAAAAACATCTATAGCAGCCCTTTCTGTGGGGGCAAAGAATTGGATATTGATGTTCATCAATTGGGGAATAGCTGAACAAGTTGTGGCATGACTGTGATGGAGTACTATTGTGCTATGAGAAGTGATAGGGGATGGGGGTGGGAGTGGTTTAAGAAAAACATGGCAAGACCAACATGAACTGATGCAAGTGAAGTAAGAAGAACCAGGAGATCACTATGCACAGTAACAACAATTTTGTAATGATGGTCAACTGTGAAAGACTTGGCTATTCTCATCAGTACAATAATCCAAGACAATCCCAAGGACTCATGATGAAAAAAATGCTATCCACCTACAGAAAAAGAACTAATGAACTGAGGGCAAATTGAATTATAATTTTCTTACTTTATTTGTCTTGCTTTTTTGGGGAAACATGGCTAATATGAAAATGTGTTTGGCATGATTCCACATGCATAATTGATATTATATTGCTTATCTTCTTAGTGGGTGAAAGGATGGCAGGGAGGGAGAGAACTTAGATCTAAACATTTTTAAAGAATGCTAAAAACAAATAAGTAATAAATAGGAGGGCGGAAGAGATGAGGAGATTCTCCCACGGCAAATGAGTGAATCAAGGTATAAAAGATGGTATAAAACCAGTACTAGAAAGGCTAGTCAGGGAAGCTGAAAAAAGCTAGCCATTTGTGGGGAACAAGATCCCAGTGAGTGCTAAAAGATGGAAGGTGCATGAAAGATGAAAGAAGGGAAGAGGTCTAAAATGAAAGAAGTTTGTTAATTATGCATTGGGAGTTTTAGAAGGAACCCTGGAAAGGGTGGCCAGATCTGGAATGAAAGAATGAGATGACAATGCTGAGGGAGAGGAGAATGGGAAACTGGACAACAGTGACAGGTAGACAAGCTTTGTTCTTCTTAAGTCAGAGTTTCAATATCATCAGGACAGGGAAAGCAAGTGGGGGTGGGAATGTTAACCATTTAGGAATAAGTCCTGGCTGAGTTACAATGGCTAGATGATGTTCCACTGTGATCAGAAGGTTCAAAATCTGCAGAGACCACACGTGCCCAGTCTCCCAGGAGGCAAGGCTCCTGGATCCCCAGGAATTTAAAAGCCTTGCCTTGAAGCTGGGGATATAGTGCTATTCCTGGGGACACTGGGAATCCCAGCCTCAAAAGAAGCAGTACTGATATTCCCATCTCAGTACCTTTCTACTGGCTGTCCCTCATGTCTGGACCCAGCTCAAGTGCTTCCTTCTACATGAGTTCTTTTCTGATGCCCCAGCTGCTAGTACTCTACTCCAAAGAACCACCCTGAATCTATTTAGTATATATTTTCTATTACCTATATATGTACACACTGTCTTCCCTACTAGACCACAAGCTCCATGAAGCAGGGACTATTCTATTATTGTCCTTGTATTTCCAGTGCTTTCCACATGATTCACCAGGTACATCCAAGAAGTGCCCCCCACTATTTTATTATTACTAGTTCTCTGTTAGCACTGGCCTTTTCATGAAAGTCAAATAAACACATCACACCAACTGAAAAATTCTGAGTAGATTGTAGGCAATATATGGAAGTGCATATTATTTACATATTATTAGGAAGTGCAGGAAAAATTCACAGCACTGTCATGATAAAGTCTCCTATGTTGTAACTTTTTAAAAAGCAATATTTGTAGTGAAGCTCTTATTATGCTGTAAAAGCATAGTAATTATAAAATCTAATGACTAAACAAAAAGTTTATAGTTAGATGTAATCTTGAAAAGGCAGGTCACTTAAAATCAAGATGATGCAGCTTTTACCTGTTCTTCAATGCTGTAGTCATCTACTAAGGTATTATGTTCTAGTGGACTAGGCATAGCTGAGTCTACATTTCCCAACAATTCTGTATTAATGGATTTATCAGTTTCCTCCTATAAAATGAAAGAAGAAGAATACATAAAAAAACTGGTTGTGATTATGTTCTTAATAGAGATCTTCACTAACTACTTCAATACAACACTTCATTCTCATACTTCTCAATTAAATGCTAAAAATTGTCTGTGCTCTATTGGTTTCTTTTAATTTATTTCCACATCTTCTTTCTTCTTTCTTAATCTTAAAAATCTTCTTCATCTTAAAGATCTGTCTTTCACAACTTCCAGGCACATTTTCACTTATGAGGCTATCACTAACTATCATACCTTCATTTTACTCCTTTATTGAGAAGAAAAGGAAGCATCAGGGGATGCTGCAACTTCCTTTGGCAGATTTTTTTCCCTCTAGAGACCTCAAGTTGAATCACTCCTCAAAATGCTCTTTCAAATTTGAAAGCAGAAAGTACTACTATTAAATATTCAATTTAAGTTTTAATATTTATGTTATATCAAATCTGTCATAACCATGTTTTTTATGTATACCATGATACGGTTATACATCATGTATACCATGATAAGGTACACTATAAGGGGCTTCACTGGA
Source organism: Phascolarctos cinereus (assembly GCF_003287225.1). Classification (NCBI taxonomy): domain Eukaryota; kingdom Metazoa; phylum Chordata; class Mammalia; order Diprotodontia; family Phascolarctidae; genus Phascolarctos; species Phascolarctos cinereus. The sequence continues at coordinate 415,743,904 of NW_027555958.1, forward strand.
GCTCTTTAGAAAAGAAATGTATTAAACATATTTATATACATTTTATAGGATTGGAATGTGGTTTTACTATTTTAAAATTAGGTTTACAGTTCTTGATATGTTTCTGTGACATATGGATCATATATGTTTTAGCAGATACCAAGTCAGGTTGAGAACAAAGCTCTCCACAAAGCTATTTCCATGAGGAAATATGATCCATTTTATAATACAATTTTCAAAGAAAAAAGGAAGTAAACAACAGTTCATTAAAAGTGCGTACTATGTTGCAGGCCCAGTTCTAAGCACTCTACAAAAATATCTCATTTGATTCTCACAACAATCCTAAAAGAAAGCCTTATGGGAAAAAATGAAGCCTTGTGGGGAAAAAAAAATAGGGACTACTAAGATTCCTATTTTTTTTTAATTCTGGCTTTAGAATTGAATACAAACTTGGAAAAAAACCTTTTAAATGCCACTTTAAAATGTGCAATAATTACACTAACAGAAAGCCCATATCACATGAAATACCACTCTCCCACTCCCAAAGAAAACCTTCTTCTAAAATCAATTTTCTGTTCTTACTTACTTAGGAGATACTGAGGAATTCCCAGGAGACAGTGACTTTAAAAAAAAAAAACCTTCAATCTAAAATCTGAGTAAGTTTATTAAACTGGAATTACTTAAAACAGACCTCTCTGGACGGTTAAGAATGCTTAAATAAGCTTACTTTAATGGGAAAAAATGTATCATTTCAGTACTTTGGGCATTGAATCTTTGGCTTCCACTGCCTTTATTATTAAAACTATAAGGCCTTAATACTGTAAGACTCCAAGTGAGAATAGTTTTACTAATTTAGAAAGTACCCATAGCCTTTTTTTTTTGGCTTTTAAATGAATTTGTAAATTATTAATCACAACTGCATCTGCACACATTTGAAACTTCTAGACCTGAAGAGAAAAAGTCCCCATCACATTGGGGGAATTCTCTATGGAGGTTTTGCAGAAAGATGCGGACAAGAGTTATACCACTGCAGTAGACATGGATGAGTTTCCACCTCCATCATTATAAGGAATACCCACACACAATGGATGAAGTCACAGATCCACTGAAATATCAAAGTATATGTAAGGCATAACTGATTCAGCGTACAGAATATTTAATAAATATTCATTATGCCAAGTCATTAAATGTGCCCCTTACAATAACTCTAAAGCCCAATAGGTTGGTAACTACGGGACTAAAAATCTTTAACTGATTATTCAGATTAAAGTTAGTAGAAATACAAATTCTCTAATCAAAAACAGATGGCCTATTATTTTTTTTAATTTACTTTCAAAAAGTTTTTTTTTTAAGAAAAAATCTCAAAAATTATATACATTATCTTTATCTATTATACCTTTTTCTGGAAATGTTCATCTTCATTTTCAAATACACAGTTGTCATTTTGAGAGTAATATGAAGAAGGTGAAGAACTCTCTTTACAACACACACGCCAACTGGGAAACCTGTAAGATAAATTCACAAAAAAATACTTCAAAACATGATCAGCAGAAAAAACTAAAATCTCAATTCATAAAGACTACTAAGTGATTTCCCTGCCTCACATCTCTCTTCTCTCCAATCCATCCTCCAGAAGTACTAACATGACAGTCCTGAATATGTCAGTCCTCTGCTCAATAAACTCCAGGGGTTACCTATTACTTTATAGGGTCAAATACAAATTTCTCTATTAACCATGTGGCTGCAACCCTACCTTCCCAAACTTTTTATAGATTACTCAATCAAGCAACCAATCCAGAAGCATTTGTTAAATAAGTAAGCACCTTCTTTGTGCCCCAAGTACCATATTAGGCACTGGGGATAAAAAGACAATTAATGGGGATAAAAAGTTAACTATTAAGAGAAACAACAAGTGAATATTTAGTAAGTTCCTACCATATATGAAGATACTGTTTTTGATGGAGGGAAACACTAGTACCTGGAGAGATCAGTAAAGGTATAATTTGCAAAGTGGTTCTTCAATTAAGTTTTGAGGGAAATAAGGGATGTGAAAGGCAGATGAGGAAGGAGTACATTTTCAGATGGGAGAAAACCAGTAGGAAGGCATGGGACTAGTACTGTATGAGTGTAAAGGGGAATAACGCAAAATGAAGCTGAAAAGGTAAGCTGGGGTCAGGTTGTAAAGAACTTCAAAGGATAATGGAGTTTGTATTTGATGGTAAAAATAATGGGAAACAATTAGAGTTTAGTGAGTAAGAAAGTGTTATTATCAAACCTGCATCCAAATTCATGCACTTTAAGCTACAGCCAAATTGGTCTTTTTGTTGCCCCTCACATAGGTCACCCTTATTGCTGTCTCACACCTTTGTATATACAGGCTCTCCTGTATTCCAAGAATGAACTCCCTCTTCACCTCCATCTCTCAGAATCTCTTATTTTCCTTCCAAACTGACCTAAAGAGCCTCTTTTAACGTGAGACCTTCCTGATCCTCACAGATGCTAACCCTCCAAAACTGCCTTGAGTTTATTTTGTATAACCTTCTCTAGGTACACAATCTACCTGGACAGAATGTAAGCTCCCTGAAAGCAGAGACTTTCATATGTCTTTGTATCTTCCACCACACCCAGAAGAAATCCCAGCAAACTGTGAGTGCTTAATAAGTGCTTATGGACTGAAGCTACTATATTGGTGCATATTTAAACTGAAGGAATAACGCCCTGCTGAAAGGCATGTACATCAGTTCAGTGTCACCTATCAAAAACAGGAGACAGGACCTTGCACAAATGTAGCCTTGAATCAGTATTTGTTATATGAAGAGATGAACCAACTTTATGTGAACATACAGACTTTCCCAGTAACACACACATAGCTTTGAGGTTTAAAGTATGTTTATTATTACTAAGCTCTCAACTGAGGCACACGAACACAGGCAATACAGTAAGTTTTCATTGTTCATTTTACTGTTCTTTAAAGGTATTAGTCCCAAAAGAAACCCACCTCCAACATTTCCCTAGCTGATCCCAGAATACAGTGCTGATGAACAAAAATTAACTTACCAAGGACTAAAACGTGCCAATCCTTCTAAATCACTCCATGTTTAATAATTCCACGAAATCAAAAAATGTATTAAACTTCAACCCTGTCCAAAGCATGGCATAAATTTAAAAATGATATGTGTATACATACTACATGCTATACTACAAAATGACCTGTTTCATCACAAAATCTACTGTTATGGTTCAAGTGCAAATCAAAACTTGAGATTGAAAATAAGTAATAGAATGGGATGAGAGAAGGAGCAATGTGGTAGTGGAGACAGGATGTAATGGGTTCACTTGAACAAGCAGAAGGGTTAGCCTTGGTAAAGAATAAGGCTACTTCATCATGTGAGACAGGGATAAAGAAGAACATGATAGAAGGCATCTGAGAGATAGAGGATCAGGAAGAATGGAGAAGAGAGTTCACATTAAATGGCCTCAATTTTTTCCGCAAAATATGAGTCAAAATATTCATGCTGAGAGGACAGCTACGGAAGACTTAAGAAGGGATAAAAAAGTTTGGAAGAACTGCTGTGGAGAATGGGATAGTGAGTTGATAAGATGGGTGTCACAGGAATAACTAGTAGCAGTGAGGGCTCATAGCAGACCCATTCAGAACAGATGCATTATGCAAGATTTTCTCCACCTTCATTCAGCAGCTATAAAGCCTCTAGTTCGTCTTCCCATGCCCTTGCATGGCATGTATATACGTAGTAAGAGAGAGAGAGAAAAAAAAAAAGAATGTTTTTGACCATTTGCCAAGTGCTTTTTGATGTGGTTTATTTTTAAAATTCAGCTAACTCCTAAATTTTGGGTTGGATTCATATAGCCAAAGTAATTTTGTGCACCCTGTTTTAAAAGTTTCCACTTAATCATAGAATCTTAAAATTGAAAGGGCATTAAGAGGTCAATATAATCCAACTTGCCACCACATACAGCCCTCTCCTCTCCCCTCCCCTACCCTTCCCCCTCCCCACACATATAAATAAAGTGTGTGGGGGATAAGGAATATCAGACAGGGGGTGAGTGCTAAATAGCCCTTGGTTGAATAGTTCCAGTAATGGGAAACTCACTTCCTAACAAGATAGTTTATTTAATAATCTGTTGACAGTAAATGCCTAAATGAGAGCTTTCTATAATTCAATTTAAATGTTTACTGAGCGTTTACTATACATAAGATGTTGTTCAGTTCAGAGTTCAAGAACAAAATTAACCTACTACCCAAAATGACCAAAACAGGTTCTATTTCTAGACAAAATACTAAAACTAAATGGAGTCACTTGGGGCAAATTATACAAGGCCATATCAATTTAAGAATTTTTGCCTTCTAAATGTAATGTATCCATCTATTTAAAAATTTAGAATTTCAATAATACTACCAAAGGAATTTCTACTTAAATATTTAAGGCATCAATAAAAGAAAAGGAAATAAACAAAAATAGTAAAGACTACTAGATAAAAGGTATTCTCCCTCCCAATCATACCTTCTGCCCCACACTCTGACCTGGGACCATTTATTTATCTTGTATACAACCAGTCATCTATTCCTGGATAGCAACCATCAGGACTTATACTATAAATTGAAATAGTCATTGCCTTTCATCAGTTACTGCATTTAACTTGTTAAAAAGTTATGACTGCTTCACTTTTTAAATTTTTCTTTTTTATTATTAACTTATAACTTATCATAAACAAACATGAACATTCCAATAATAGAATGTTCCAATAGCAAAAAAAAAAAACACACATGAGATAGCATATGAAACTACAAATTTCTAGATTAAATACCTGGCTTATCTCTTTCAATAGTCATACTGGTTAACTTTAGTATGTATTACATTTTTCACTAAATAAAGGTGTATAAAACAAACATCTGTATATTAAATCATTTCTGCCCCTGCTTTCCAATAATTAGAGATATGTTCCCTTAGGATACTGTTTCAGCCCTTAGCAAGGCATCCTAGACCCGTTGGTGGCAGGAAAGAGGGGGCCTCAACAGAGACAGTTGCTAACTGACAGCTTTGTTTCTCTTTCCTTCTCAGCTAAGGGGAAAGAGGTAAGAGAGAAGGTAAATTTTTGGTAATCATCTAATTTTTTAAAATTTTTTAAAGAATTCTAACCAAGTCCTATTCTGATATCACATCAGTACTGTGGAAATGATCTTGGATTCCTAAAGATTATGCCAACAGAAGACAAGCTATGGTAGGCTCTAACAAGGGGCAAAAGCTTTGAATGTAAGCCAAGACAGACTTTCCTTCTAGTCAGCCTACTAAAGCAGCTCATCAGAAGAAGGATGCCCACCCCGTATTTTTTTTTTCCTGCCAAAAGCAACTTATGAACCAGTATGCTACTCCATGGAATAGTTGCAATATGGTCAGGTGAGGGAGTGCCTATACCAATAAAATCATATTCACTTAAAGGAATAGTCTAACTTCTCAATACATCATCTATTTAATTCTCCCACACAACCTCTGTAAGAAAAGATAGTCAAACAGAGATCATCAATCCACATGTAACCAGGGCTCGAATAGGCAGGGCCAGATCACCTAACATGGAGGCACCCTGAGGGGCCTCTGGAACGTGTCCTGATTGCCTAACATGGAAGCCGCTGTGTCCCCTACCACCATGGGTTGGTATAGCCTCCTTTGATTGGAGGCATAGCCAAAAAAGTCTCTTTAATACTACTGAGACTGAAACAGTAGCTCTGTCTTGCTCTCTTTCTGAGATACTCACTATGCACATTCCTGTTGCATCCAGAGGGTGAAGATCACGGTTTACTCACAGCTCAGATGCCAGCAACTGAACAGGTGAAAGGCAAAGGACTTTATTCCTCTGCTCCCCCTCTCTTTTTATTCCAATTCCAAATGGGCCTGGGGGGTGTCTGTTTATTTTCTCTACAGTTTTCTCCTCAGTTTAGAGGTGCCTGCAGTGATCTCCTCTGACCTGGAAGTTCAAGCTATTGTACCCACGGAACTAGGATTCCAAATAGGAAGCTGCAGTCAACCAGCCCAAAAGAGAAGCCCAGAAAAGCAGGGTGCCTGAGACTGGAGTTCTACTGTGAGTTTTGGACTTAGAACTGAGCTCTGCTATGAACCTAAACCCCTCCCTGTAGACTGAAGTGGTACCTACCAAGGGAGACAGGGATATTTATGCCTGTGTGTTGGAAGAGTATGTTTGCATATTTGTTATTATATCTTTTGAAGTAAAAATTCCTTTGTAAAAGCTATTCTCTTAGTGGCTAAATAGAACTGGAATGAAGGGGCCAGAGGGCCTAAACACCCCCAATTCCCTTAAGAACACCAGAAAACCCTTGGGAAAGGGAGAAATGTGATACACCTGGCCTTCACACCTGGCTTGGAGTACGGTGTGGGGCTTGGGTTGTCAATATTATTCACATAATTGCTGAACTTTGTACATCCATTTTTTTAAGCATATGCTTCTAATTCGACATCATTCCCAGGATTCTGAGAATTCCAACTAAGTCTACAAAATAAATGTTTAAGCAGCCACAATGACCTCACCATTAAGGCACGATGATACTTTTTTTGATTAAACGGGTGTAATACAAGCTCCATAGAATTATAATTAATAATAATATCTACTATTTATATAGTGCTTTAAAGTTTGCAAATCACTATGTGTATGTGTATAATCATTTGATCTTCACAAAAACACACTGAGATTAAGTACTATTGTTATCCCCATTTTACAGTTGAGGAAACAGGCAGAGGCTAAGTGATTCGCCCATCTGAGGCTGCAAGCAAACTCGGGTCTTCCTGACTCTATCCAGGGCTCTGTTACCCTGCTACTCTGTTACCTACCGTTTCCTAGCAGCCCCTCCTAAGGTAGCTTTGACTATCTTTTCTCACCTTCAAATCTTCAATTACTGCTTAATCAACTATCTAAGAGTTATATTAGCTTATCAGTATCAGAAGAATTAAGAGATTAGTGTCCAAAAAAACAGCTATCAACCATTCCTAATGAACAAAGTAATACAAACACTAGAGTAATGAAGATCCGTGCCAGGTAATTTGTACTAATGAAGCTCATGTTTTCATGCAAGGATATGCCAAAATCCTTAAAAGTGCAGGTGAACCTGTAAGATATGGACATCTTCAGACTACTAAAAATCTACCAAAAAAATGCTAGAGGGATTTTTTTTACTTTCAATGGGACTTAAAGTCTTGTCCTCATTGAGAGAATTATGAACTTTGAGAAATATATTGCTATACTGAGAAGCAGAATTGTTCTGGAATTAAAAGAAATTTCCAAATGGGATGAGATACTGCAATATAGAATTACATGATATCACATGTGACAAACCAGAGTTTGCCCCAGCTCCTCCCCCATTCCCAACCTGACTGGGTTCCAATTTCCCTGAGGCAAGCTTCTGGTCTGGGGGCATAAGAGGTCCCATCCAGGCAGAGTCAGAAGCTTCTCAGAATTGATGGCCACAGGAGTCACCTTACCCTTATGACTTACTGACCAGACACATTTCCAGGTGGAGATGAGTGGAGCTGAGTGCCACTCTATCACTGATGCATGTATGCGTATTCTTACTGTATTAGGGCAAAATAAGTCTCCTTTGTTCAGTGTTCAGTGACCTGTAAGTGCCTCATTTCATCCCAATGCTGAACATGATTTAATAGGGTGCTGTTGTTAGAGTTGTACCTTTGGTGGAATCTTGGCAGGTTGACACAAAAGATGGCCTTATGTCTCACATCACAGTTGGGTTGGAGGCAAAGCCCTACAAATACAAGGATGCCAAAGCAGATGACAGGACAGTGCCTGAGTCCCTGTCACCAAAGTCCTCTTTGACATGTGAAAGTCCTCTCTGTGGGACTGGCAGTAGGCTACTGCTCAGGCAAGGGGATTAGTTCAGTGGTTGCTGAAGAAGGCTGCCTAGAATAGCAAAGAAAATGCCAAGGCCAAAATTCCCTGGATGTTGTTGACTGTGCTGCATAAATTGGACAGCCAGCATAGTAAGGCTAAAAGTTAAAACTGGGTTGGTGAATTCAGTTGCTAGATGACTCAAAGGTTCTGGTTTCTTCCTGTTGTTGTTGAGAAAAGACTTGGAGCAGAAATTGGGGAACTCTCACCCCAGGATATGACTCCCTGCCCTGAGGGAGCAAACTGTGGGCAGACCCTCTCCAAGGAGCTGAGGTGGTTTTAGGAGTGTTCAAAGGGAAATCTGAGGAGTCCCAAGACTCCTCAAGAAACTCTGGTCTAATGGAGCCAATGCTGACAGTCTCTCTCTGCTGTAGACTTTCAAAACTTGAAGAAAATCTAAGTACTCCTTTTACAGAGACAATTATATTGGAGGCCCAAAAGGAAAATGCTCTTTTTCCTCCAAGATGGGGACTAAAGATATATTCCCCTTGCAGCCAACATGCAGAAGACAGGGATCAGATAAGGTATATTTTCCAAAGGAAATGGGTTTGTGGGGCAGCTAAGTGGTGCAGTGGATAGAGCACCAGCCCTGGAGTCAGGAAGCCCTGAGTTCAAATCTGCCCTCAGACACACTTAACTCCAACTGCCTTAAAAAAAAATGGGTTTGACAGATTGGACTTAGGTGCCCTCTCCCACCCCTCCAAAGGCCTGCCACAGAAAGAAACGACAATTATTCCCTAGAGATGGAAGAAGCTCTGTGTTACCAGAGAGGAAGCTACCTGGCAGCTTTCAGTGGACTACATGGAGCTGAACAAAGCCACTGTGTTTATCTTTTCAGCTATTCTTGATCTGGTCAATGCTATGGATCAGGCTGCCCAGGCCAGGTTAAATGGTATGGGGATATCAACCTTGCCAATGCTTTTTTTTTTTCCTCCATAGCTGTGACTGAGACTAGTCAGGAACAGTTTTGCTTTCACCTGTAAAAGAATCCAACATACTTTTCACCATGGCCACCTGAATTCTCCTTCACATTGCCATATTATGGTGGCAGAAACCTGAAAGAAGCCTCACTCCCTGAAGGATATAGTGAACACCACTACAGTGATGACACAGTGTTTACTGGGCCAGGTGAGACCACAGAGAGCAGCCCAGGTGAGGAAGGAAAGATAGAAAATCAACCCTGAGAAAATCTAGAGTACACACTGCTCAGTCAAATTTTGGAGAATACAGTGAATGGAGAAAACCTAAAGGATTCCAAGCAGAATAAGCTACTGACACTTGCTTCTCCACAATCTAAGGAAACACAGGGACTTAGATTCTTCAGGTTGGAAGACTATACATTTCCCATATATCCTGGATATCCTCATTTAAACAGTTACAAGTCGGACTCTTACAAGTGGGGCCCAGAACAAGGCTATACCACAGGAAGACATAAAATCATGATTGCCTGGGTCCCTCTGGTGATAGTGCTCTTCAGAAACAGGTAGGCTAAGGTCTCCAGGCCAGACCTTAGAATCCTGCCTCCTCTGCTAGATCATTGGCTTCCCACCTCTAAGGACTTGGCTTATTAGGAATGTCATTTTGCCTGACTGACTGATGGCTACATCCACACTGCAACAAGAGAGACATATGCAACTGGACTTCAGCAGCCACTAATCGAGTAACAGGAGATACCCGTGGGAGTAGGGGTACTGGCAAGGACTTCCAATTGGCTGAACTCCAGGCTACACAGCTGTACATGTGAGAGAGCTTGAGGGATGAAGCAGTGAAGATCTCCATCTATATTAGTTCCTGGGCAGTGGCCAGAAGTCTGGCCAAGTATCTTGGCCTGGAAAGCACAGGACCAGACAATCAAAAGCTCTTCCCTTTTGGGTCAGGACCAGTGGAGGCACTCTGCCAATGCCTTCCACTACATAGCTATTTGTGGGACATGTCAGTAACCATCAAAGATATATGTTAAACAATCAAGCTGGAGCCGTTACAAGAATAACAGATGCTGAGGAATGGATCCAGTGTCAATTTGGACATTTGAGTGGTGACACCACGCTGTGCTGGGCACAGGACCATCTGATCTTCCCCACTAAAGACAAATTAGCTATTTCTAATGCAAGTGACCTTAAATGGCAAAATGGCACTCTCTCATCTCACAGCAAGAAGTCTGTCCCTACTATTAAACAACAGCATCATTATGCATCTGACTGCCCTCCCAACCTCCCAAGCCATGCCTGTGACAAATCAATGCTACCCTGGAAAGGAGAAGGGGTCTCTTTTCCAGTGGTTTCTTATATCTAGACTCCAGGAAGGATTACCTGATAAAAACGTAATCTTTGGGATATATTTCAAGCTGATCCTCTTTGGTACTTCCTTATTCCTATCCCAGCAAAGGGATGCCTTGGCCTCAAGATCCTTGTCCCCTCAGAGAAGGCTCCATATAGGACTCCCTCAATTAGCAAACTTCTTTTCCCTCTGAAATGATTCAGTGAACATCTTCTCAGAAAGGTGTGGGGGACCCAGATGTGGTATTGTTTTGTCTTGCTTTCTAATAGCACAGAAAAGATGAAACTATTTGCTACATACTTATGGTGAGTGCATATTTACCTAGAAGAAGGCCATCCCAAAAAAACAAACAATAAAACAAAATGAGGGGCAGCTAGGTGGTGCAGCGGATAGAGCACCGGCCCTGAAGTCAGGAGGACCTGAGTTCAAATCCAGCCTCAGACACATAACACTTACTAGCTGTGTAACCCTGGGCAAGTCACTTAACCCCATTGCCTAGTTAAAAAAAAAAAAAGAAAGAAACAATAAGAAAGCCATCCCTTGGTAATTCTCAATCACTAGATGAAGGTAAAGGGGAGTCCTTATTTAGCCATTATGGAAGAAGGGAGTGGCTCTTCAACATTCAACAGAGGCTTCTAGGGAGCAAAGCTAGATGCTTTTTGCATATTCTTACTATGTTACGGCAAAGTAAGCTTCCTTTGTTAAATGTTTAGTGACTTGCAAGTGCTCATTTCATCCCAATATAGAACTTAACCTAAGAATATGCTGGTATTAGAGCTGTGCCTACAATACCACTTGTGTTGTCTATAAGGAGCACTTTTTGAACTGGAATCAAAGTGCCAAATCAATGAGAGAATGGCTAAAATGTGGCATATGAATGTAATAAAGTATCACTGAGCTGTAAGAAATGACTAATATGATGATTTCAGAGAAAGCTGAGACTTGTATGAACTGAAGAAGGTTAAGGGGAGCAGAACCAAATGAAAAGTTTACATGATGATCACAATGTAAAGAAAGGAAAGCAACTTCAAAAAACTTCAGTACTCCAACCAACACAGTAACTAACCAATACTCTAACGAGTGACTTTAAAGCATTCTTCTTGGACTCTTGGCAGGAAGGGAAAGTTTCTATATAGGGGTTGGGCTAGTGAGTAGTACAGAAATGCCCCCCCAAAAAAACCACAATTTTAAAATTCATAGAAACCAGAAATTCTCAAGTGCACAAATTCCTTTTAAATATACATTTTTTAAAATAAACTTTATGAATAGCACTTCTAGGGCTGTATCCCAAAGAGATCACAAGAATTGGAAAAGGACCCACATGTACAAAAATATTTATAGCAGCTCTTTCTGTGGTGACAAAGAATTGGAAATTGAGGGGATGTCCATCAACTGGGGAATGGCTGAACAAGCTGTGGTACAAGAATGTAATGGAATACTACTGTGCTATAAGAAATGACTTCAGAAAGGCAGACTTCAGAAAAACCTGGAAAGACTTGTACGGACTGATGCTGAGTGAAGTGAGCAGAACCAAGAGTACGCTGTGCACAGCAACAGCCACGTTGTGCAATGACTAAAATTGACAGACAGCCCTTCTCAGCAATGCAAGAATCTAAGATATCTCCAAAGGTCTCATGATGCACAATGCTATCCACATCCAAAGAAAGAATTGTGGAGTTTGAATGCAGATCGAAGCACACCATTTGCAATTTTTTTTCTTGTTTTGTTTTGTTTCCTTTCTGATGGTTCCTCCTATCGGTTCTAATTCTTCCTTACAACATCACTAACGTGAAAATATGTTTACTAGGAATGTATATGTAGAGCCTATATCAAATTTTGAGCCATCTGGGGGGGGAGAGGGAGAGGGAAAAAAACTTAAAAGCTCAAAAGCCTATGGAAGTGATTGTTGATAAATCAAAATAAATAAAAAACAAAAAAAATAAGCTGTATGTAACAGAAATTAATTGTTTCTTATACATTACACTTGGTTGTTCTTTATATGCTGAAATGTTGTGTTTGCTTTTGGTTTAGTTCATAATAAAAAATAAAGCACGGAAAGCCTGAACTAAATTGAAATCTAGTTTAAATTGGACCCTGTGCCATTGACCAATAGATTTCAGTAAGCAGTACGACATAGTGAAAAGAAAACTAGACAGAGTCAAAGAGTCATAACTTTTCTACTTTAGCTTCACTTATACAATGAAAGAGTTGGGCTAACTGACATTAAAGGTCTCTTCCAGCTATAAAACAATGATCCTAAGATCTTTAATTTTAAAGGAATACTGTGAAATACAAGCATTTATGACAATCAAGAAAGAAAGTCTATAAAATGAGTAACTTTTTAGGTCTAAATAAATCATATAAAAGTTTGGAGCAATCTTAAAAGGAAAAATTCAAAGACGCAGTTAGTAAAAGCTGGACTAAAGTCAACATACTCTACGTTTTAGATTTTTTTTAAAAAATTCTGTAAGATTTTGCTTTTTCTCTTCATTTAACATGGGAAATATTCCTTATCAAAATAACAATCAAGCAGAGTCTGGATAAGAATCATCACAACAGCTGAACTAAGCATTTCTAATAAGTATAATACTAAAAAAAAAATCACACATTTCCTCACATAAAACAATAAAGCTAGTAAAGATTATTTAAATGTAAAACCAAAATTAAAGCTTATTATCACTTTTATTTTAGGAAATACACAAATATTCACAGTAACTAATGAATGATATTCATTCATTTACTATTCAAATATACTAAACCATGTTGGAAGGAAATTCATATCTGAGTATCTTAACAAGGAAAGGCGGAAAAAATGAATTCAGTATGCAACTAAAAAAAAAAAAACCTCAAATTTTCCCAAACACAAAAACAGAAATTTTGAAAATCCAAAAAGAAAGAAAATTGACTACTGCACCAACACCAAAGAATTTATTTTTAAAAGATCAATGAAAAGCTATTAGCTAATTTAAAATGAGAAAAACCAAATTCCCAACATTTAAAATAAAAGAACAAATGGATAAGAAAATTACTCTAAGTCATCTTAACCAATTATATAACAAAACTCAAAACATAAATGCGATAGACAACTACACACAAAAATATGAAATACCAAAATTAACCAAATGGGGAAAAATATACACAATCCAATATCTGACCTGGCTACCGACTGATACATGGGCTAAGGGACAGTGAGGATCCAAGGAGAACGCTAAGATTATAAACCTGGGAAAATCTGGAGGAATGTTTCAGCAGATACCAGAAAGTTTAGAAGTGGAATAGGATAGATAAGTTCTGTTTTAAACATGTTAAATTTGAGATGAAAAGAGGAGACTTGGGTTTGAAGGGGTGTCTCATGGAAAAATATTCTGGTTGACAATGATAGAATTATAAACAACATGTCAAAATTCTGAAGCAAATTTATGCTCAACGTAAGAAAAAACTTCCTAACAATCTAAACTTTCCCCAGAGTAGCATGGATTTCCTCGGTACACGGAAGTTTTCAAGGAGATCACTGGATGATCCATGGTAAGGTATATTAATTACACAAAGGATTCTTTTTCTGGTATCAGACTAGAGGTCCCTTCCAATTCTAACACTGCAACTCAATCCAGGAGGAATGAGAATCTCTTCAAAAATAAAATTCTGAAGACACAGAGAAAAAACACGGTGAAAAGGAATGGAATTGTCTAAAAAGACAAATGTGTTTAGGCAGGGAACCCATCGATCAAATCAGATTTAAACATAAACACAGGTACACACACACACTCTTAAAGGAGAAAAGATAATACAAAAGCACAGCACAATCTAGGAAGAACATACAGAAGTACTAAAGCTTGAACTTCCCTTATTTTTCACCTGGCTGTACTACTCTAGGACTTCTCTGACTTCTCCACTATGCACCCAGTCTGGGACCTAACCCCACCCCCTTTTCAGCTTCTTTTTTTTTGTTACTGCCTTTCCCCATTAGACTGTATCTGTATCCCCCAACCCTTAACATATTGCCTCTCACTGAGGCACTTAATAAATGTTTAATGACTACTGAATTCTCCTGCCCCCCTCCTAGTTGTTGGTACTATTTCTTCCATAAAATTGTCTTTTTTTTTTAAACTTATCTAGTTACAACACTGAATTCCTGTAGGAGAATAGAAACTCCTTTACACATGAATATTTTTCTTTGTAGTCCTAGCACAATGCCTTGCACATAAAAGGTTATTTAATAAATTGCGTACTAAATTAAACCTCCCCCCAATTTCAGTTTTGGCTACAGTGGCGTTTTTCTCAGAATCCACTAAAGCATGAGGTATGCCTATGCTGCACTACAAAAGTCTCCTTTCTTAAATTCTTAATTATTTTGCATTTGTGTTAATATTTCAATTAATTTTGTAATGGGTATTATTTTTTAATACGAACCACTGAAAATCCAAAAAGAAAAAGAAAACTTGAAATCACAGCTTCACTCGCTGTCTGCATTACATCCAATATTTGCTTTTCAAATGAGTCAGCTAATAAGGAAAGGGGAAAAAATTAAAAGTATAAATAGTTAAGTAGTTAAAATAAGCCTGCATTGGTTTTTTCTAGGTATAAGTAGAAAAAATATTTAAGTTAATATTAATAAAACTGAACTGTTAAAAAATTCAATTAATCTATACAGAGGTATATATTGGCATACTTACACATACTTATCAAATTTCTGAATAAAACCATCCTCTCTTCCATGTGACCCCTTCTCTTCATTTGCACAGCTGCTGCCACGGTTGAAGCCTTCATTACCTCAAGCCTAGATTATTGCAACAACTGCAATTTTGCAATTGGTCTTCCTGCCTCAAGTCTGTCTTCATTCCAATTCATCCTCCACAAGGGAGCATAGATTTGACTATGTCACTCCCCTAGTGAGGCAACTAAGTGGCACAGGAGGTGGAGCACTAAGCCCAGAGTCAGGAAAGTCTGAGTCCAAATCTAGCCTCAGATACTTACTGTGTGACCCTTGGGCAAGTCAGTCAACCTGTTTGTCTCAGTTTCCTCAACTGTAAAATGGGGGAAATAATAACAGCTACTGTATCTCAGGGTTGCTGTGAGGATCAAATGAGAGAATATTTGTAAAGTGCTTATCACAATGTCTAGCATATAATCGGTGCTTAATAAATGCTTATTCCCTCCCTACTCAACTCTAGTGGCAATAAAATATAAACTTTTTTTTTAAGTCCTTCAGAACCAGACCCCTACCTCTCTTTCTTGACTCACTTGCCATTACTCTCCTTCCTCTGTACGGTAAACTGGCCACTCTCTTCATCTCTGAGACTTTGCCCTGGTCATCCTATGTGCCTGGAATGTATTCACTTATTCCCTTCCACCTTGGAGTGTCTTTCTCTTTTTTTAAGATAAAGATCAAGCACCACATTCTGTATGAAAACTTGCCTGATCCTCCCAACTACTAACTCCCTCCTTTCCAAATTACTTTGTATTAAACTTCTTAGCATTTATTTGAATTTTTCAGTTTATGTCTATGCTGTATATTATTTGTATACGTATTTTTCTACTCATTAGAATGTAAACTCTTAGTGACTCAGGATTGTTTCATTCCTTGTACTTGTATCCCAAAGCACACAATTCTTGACACATAGTAGGCACTTAATACTTGTAATGAGTATTAATGCACAGTTCTCAAAACTTCTACATAGGCCTAATCACACTACCCTTTGATTCCCTCCACCTCCACCCCCTTTACACATACACTCTTCTCTCACCTCTCAACTGTAAGTGTTCTGCTTTAACCTTTCTATACTCTCTCACACTCAGCAAAGGCTTGCATTATCAGGGCTTTAATTATCCTAGAAGACTGGCAAATTTACATCATTAGTTCTTAAGTCTCACCTACCTTTCAGAGTTCAAAATTTCCTACAGAAATTTCCAAAAGAATATTTCCATTGGTTCCCCTTCCTACCTACCCCCCATTTCTTTTTCTGTTGTCTCCCAGGCTAGAAACTTTGCCATCATTTTCTAATCCCTTTCCATCTCTTACAGTATAAAATCACAGGAATATCGAGCTGAAACAGACATTAAAGATCATCTAGTTCTAATCCAATCTCCTTACTTTACAAAGAAACCAAGGAAAAGGGCTTGAATGCTTTCCCAAAGTTTCACAGTTGATCAGTATCAATCAGAAAGGGTCGGATGTTCCATACATTGTCAGAGTTAAATTTAGTGGATGGGGGAAAAGCATCTAGAAATGACTGTGATATAAAAATGTAAGGGTATCAATAAAATTTGAAGTTATAAAGGAAGAGGAGGGGAAGAAGGGAAGGGGGGGGGTGAGAGAGGAGACATAGAAGATGACCACGACGACCAGAACCTAGGTCTCCTAATTCCCAATCCATTATACTGATCACACTATATCTACTCCCCTTTATTACCAAATCCAAAAATTTTTTCCTTCAAAATGTCTCCAATTTCCCTTTCCCCACCAGCACCACTGCTACTACCCTAATTAAATACCTTTTCCTCCATGCCTATTTTATTTCAACAACCTAACTGATCTTCAGTTTTCTAGTCTCAAAGTTTGATTCATCTTGCATACTGATACTAATCTTCCCAAAACTCTGCTTTCACTACTGTCATTCTCCTGCTCATACTGAAGAGTACACTTTAAAGAGTTATTGTAGGTTCAATTTTAAACTACGATAATAATAGCTAACGTTTATACAGCACCTACTATGTTTTTCAGGCACTATGTAAGCACTTTACAATGATTATCTCATCTGATCCTCCCAAAAGCCCTGGGAGGCAGGTGTTATTATTATAATACCCATTTTACAGATAAGGAAACTAAGGCAAATAGGTTAAGTGACTTTTCCAGAGTCACAGAGCTAACAAGTGTCTAAGGCCAGACTAAACTCAGGCTTTCTGGACTCTAGGGCCCCACACTGTACCCACTATGCACCTAACTGTCCCTTTACCTGGTTTTCAAGACCCTTCACAAACTAATCCAACCCTGTTTATAAATTCTCATGCCCTAGTACATGCCAATATATCCCCCTCCACTCTAGTCATGTGTATATTCACTGTCCACCATACTCATTCTCACCCTCAAAAAGCTGCTCACAACTATAGCACCTTTTATCCCATAAACTTATCAATTCTTACCTAACTCACAGGTAGGTTTAACCTCAAGGCCTAACTTGAGTCCACATTTTCCATCTAGCCTTCCCTGACAACTCATTTTCATATAACACTTCACATTTAACCATATATTTGTTTTACATAATTCACCTCTTCAAGTAAATAAATTTTGTCTCTTCTATAAAATTATAAGCTCCTTAAGATGGCAGATAGTTTTATACTTTATTTTCTCACAAAGCCTATATTTGTTTCAATAATAAATGCATAGTGAGTAAATAATCTTTCACTTTTTGAATTCTAATTCTAAACTCAGACAATTACACTAAATATCATTTTCAAAATTACATATTTGTACCAACATACCTGTAAGATGAAAAAATGCCTACTGACATCAAAATCATAACTACAAGAAGAAAACATAAAGCTAGCTTACTATCTGTGATCATATGCATGTTACAAAATATTTTAAAGTGATAAAGTAGGTATTAAATAACTAAACAGGCATGATGTATATACAGAAAGGGGGGAAAAAAACCAGACTTTTAACAAAGTTCACTTAATTATGAAAATAGAACTAAAGCAGAATTAAGCCACTGTTCTACAAATGATATTCATTCATGAAACAAGTCCAAAAAAGCTATAGTCCTAGGGATTAACATTTTTTGTACTGCAAATTCTCAAAAGCATGTTTTCCATTCCCTTGTGATGCCTATAATTTTGTTGTAGGCTTATTACATATGCCTAACACTTCTTTTTAAATCATGAGTTAGAGACTGAGAAGCTGAGTTTAGGTTGCAAAAAGTACATTTCAAAAAAAAAACTAATTTTTGTTTCCATTTGCTAATAAAAATTGAACAGGATTTAAGTATGATAAATATCAATGCGTCTATTTAAAGATGGAGGAACAAAATCCTTACAGCACAAAAATTTCATTAGCATGGATGTCAGATTATTCACAGGAATTCATCAATCTTTAATTGGGTTGATATAACTGGGAAAGTATCTCCTACAAAAATCGTATTTACAGAATTCAAGGAGCAACTAAAAAAAATAATCACTAGAGAAATGCAAACTCTGAGGTACCACATCACAACTATCAGATTGACTAATATGGCAAAACAGGAAAATGGTAAATGTTGGAGAAGATTGGGAAAACTGAAACACTAATGCATTGTTGGTGGAGTTGTGAATTGATCCAACCATTTTGAAAAGCAATTTGGAACTATGCCCAAAGGGCTATAAAACTGTGCCTACCTTTTCATCCAGCAATACCACTTCTAGGTCTGTGTTCCAAAGAGATCATAATAACAGGAAAAGGACTCACATGTACAAAAACATTTATAGGAGCTCTTTTTGTGGTAGCCAAGAATTGGAAATTGAGGGGATGCCCATCAACTGGGGAATGGCTGAACAAGTTGTGGTATATGAATGTAATGGAGTACTACTGTGCTATAAGAAATGATGAGTGGGCAGACTTCAGAAAAACCTGGAAAGACTTGTATGGACTGATGCTAAGTGAAGTGTGCAGAACCAGGAGAACATTGTACACAGCAACAGTAGCACTGTGTGATGACCAACTTTGATAGACTTAGCTCTTCTCAGCAATGCAAGGATCTAAAACAATTCCAAAAGACTCATGATGGAAAATGCTATCCATATCTGAATGCAGAGATTGAAGCATGCTATTTTCTCTTTTTTTTGTTTCTTCTTTCTCATGGTTTTTCCCTTTGGTTCTAATTCTTCTTTACATGACTAATGTGGAAATATGTTTAATATGATTGTACATGTATATCCTATATCAGACTGCATGAGGAGGAGTAAGGGAGAAAAAATTTACAATTCAAAATCTTATAAGAGTGAATGTTGAAAACTAAAAATAAATAGATAAAAACAAAACAAAAAGTAATCACTCAGTGTCCTACTGATTTAACATAACTAGGTAATAAGTACCTACTTTTATTTCTATACAATCCTGTAATAATGCAGATTTTCCTTGTTTAACAGGCCTAGCCTTTACTAAAGGATGTATGCCTCTGCTCTAGATAAATTCCCTCTAAGCTTTGTGACTTTTTTCTATAGGTATTACCATCCCTACTTTATATGAGAAAACTGTAGTACTTTTGTAAACTGTAAAGTGCTAAATCAATGCAAGCTACTGTTTCTTACTACTGTAACAATAAGTTTGCAGAATCCTTCTTTATAGTAAATTAACTGTAAGTGATGTGCAGAGAAACAGGTTGAGTGTTGGGGGATGGGAAGCAATGGAATAATTTCTAAGTTTCGAATAAAAACATTGCATACTCTAATAGCTTACTAGAATGTAATACTGTTTGGACATACTTTAAATGTGGTATTGGAAATCAAAAGATTTATAAATAATACACAACATAATTAGTCAAATGGAACAGGTAGATTTGATCTAAACAGAAAATCTGAGGATTTTAAGTAAAGCCTAAATAGTTATTGCACAGAAATCCTAGGCCTCATCCTGGCTGGGCAAACATAATTTGTCACTTGGACCACTCCTAAAACCTTTCTGTGTCACTTGAACAATTCCTAAAACCCTTTTCTGATGGGGTATGGGCCCTGGGAAATGCTCCCCCTTACCCCCTCAACTTCCCCGGAGCTTTCCCACCTGGCCAAGTCTCAGGCCTTTGCCTGGGGCATTGGCCCACCCCAGAATAATCCTTTCAATTATCCTTTCACTGTGGCTGAGACGTGCAATTGTCTGTCATCTCAGACCCAGCCCAGCTCGAATAAAAGGGAGGTCAGTTTCTTCCAGAACACCCCAAGCTATTTCACCACTCAATTTCATCTAGACCCCTTTGGGTACCTCTGGTCACCCCAGCCTATTGTGCACTCCCATCCAAATCTTCCCACCGATCTTTTCCCTATAAAAAGAGTCCGTCTTATCTACCAAAGAGTGGATTCTTAAAATCTTGCCCACCACAATTGGTGTTTTAATAAGGGGAATTGAGTCAAATTCTTTCAAGGTAACCCCGAACCCCTAGATCTCAACATTCCATTTTGGTAGAACCCAGTGTCTCCTAACTCCCATTTTAAGCTCCTACAAATCACTAATGATAAGAGAAAAGCAAATCAGAACAATCTCGAAGTTCCACCTCACACCAAACTGGCAAAAATAACAAAAGACGAGAATTGTCAACAGTTGAGAGAACATAGGAAGATGGCCACTGTTGCAGGAATTATGCAAATATTATGACTAATATGATCATCCCCTTTGACCCAGAGATTCCACAGTTAGGCACATGTCCAAAGGTCAATAGCAAAAAAGAAAAGGTTAGAACAGTGTCTCAATCAGCAAGTAAATGTGTACTAAGCTAAAGGCAGAGGCCAGAAAGAAAGGCAAAAACTAGGTTCCTGCCCTCAGGAAGGTTGTATTCTAATAGGAGAGGCAACGTAAAAATAATTATGTACAAACAAAACAAATACTGTGTAAAGGGAGGGCAGAGTCAGAGTCAGCAGGTGGGGTGGCCAGTGTAAAGAACAGACAAGGAAGGACAGGACTACAGATCTGTAGAGGGGATTACAGTGTAAGAAGAAAGGACAAATGGGAAGAGGCCAGGTTGTGAAGGGTTTTAAAAGTCAAAGGATATTATATTTCATCTTAGAAGAAATAGTGAGCCACTGGAGCTTATTGATTTGGGGTGATATGGTCAGACCCGAACTTTAGAAAGATCAGTTTGGCAGCTGAGTGGAAGATGAGCTGGAACAGAAGGAACCAACCAGCAGGCTAAGTCCAGGTGTGAGGTAATAAAATTACTAGGATAGTGACTTAGTTGAGTAGAGAGAAGGGGACATGAAGAGAGGCTGTAAATGTACAGAGATTGTAAAATGCAAAATACTAAATCAATTAAACGGTAGGATTTGGCAAAAGAATGGATATGTGGGTGAATGAGAATTGGGAGCTGAGGATGACACCACGTTGTGAGTCCGGTTGACTGGGAGGAAGAGGGATGGGGTTGGGGAGAAAGATAACAAATTCTGTTTTGGACATGTTGAGTTTAAGATGTCTATGAGATATCCAGTTCAAAATGTCAAACAAGCAGCTGGAGATGAGAGACTGGAGGTCAGGAGAGATGTTAAGGCCAGATAGATAGATTTGAGAAATATCTTCCTTGAGATAACTGAGTCCATAACACTGACAGGGTCACCAAGTATAGTACAGAAGAAAAGAGAAAGAAGAGCACAGGACATGGCCCTAGGGGAAGACCCAATGTAAGCAAGCACAACCTGGACTGAAGATCCAGAATAGGAGACTAAGAAAGCACAGTCAGATAAGAAGGGCACCATAAGAGAGCAGTATTACAAAAACCGGTATCCAGAAGTGGTGAGAGAGTCATCAACAGTGGTAAAATGCTTATGACAATACTTTTTGTAGTAGCAAAGAAAAGGAAACAAAATAGATGCCCACCTAATGAAAAATGGCTAAACAGATCGTGGTGAGTGAATTAAAAAAAAAAAATCACCGTGCTATGAGAAAGGATGAACATGAAGACACATGGTACAACTTAACAAGAACTGATGTAAAGTGGTATAAACAAAGCAAGGAAAACAATATGTATAAAACCTACATCTATGTAAATGGCATTACAAAACAATCAACAATGAATGTTGCAAAACTATTAAAAAAACAAGTGTGGCCCTAAAGAAGAGTTACTGGAAGATACCTCATTCCCTGTCCTCCTCTGAGAGGTAGGGGTCCACAGGTGTGAAATATTGCATACAATGTCAGATTTTTTGATACATTGGTCAGTTTTGTTGATTTTTTTCCTCTTTTACTTCTTTAAAAAAAAGTTTTGTTATAAGGGATGGCTCTCTGGGAGGGGAAGGGACAGGAAAAGGAATATAAGGGGTAATCCAGGCAATTTAAAAAATAATAATAATAAAAATGCATTTTTGAAAACTCCTTAAAAGGGAGACTTTTTTTGTATCCTGGAAGGTAGTGAGGGTTTAACAAATGCTTGCTGACTGACTCCAAATTCAGGGCTCTTACCATTATACAAAAGAACAGCATATCTGACAATATCTATCCATGGTGACCCATGAAAGAGAAAAATATAAAATATGATTCTTAGTTTTGCAGAGCCCCTTTCTCCTTCCACATGACAATGGAGGAGGGGAAGATAAAGGAAGAGATTGTATTAATACTAATAATGTTCTTAGATTATCTGAAAACATTTAGCTGCTGGAGCTCAATTTTATCTTGGTCCAATAACCACCAAAACACATTGCTGAAGGACCTGAATCACATGCATATTGACATGGTGAAGTTAAGACAGAAGGATACAATGCAAAGAGCATCCACTCTGAAGCCAAGGTTCAAATCTTGCCTCTTTGCCATCTGTTTGGTGGTAAGCAAGCCACTTACCCTCCTGGCTCTCAGTTTCCTCACATGTAAAATGAGGAAACTGGACTAGTCTGCCTCTTGGGTTCACTCCAGCAATACAATCATACTAGAGCATTATGACACAATGCAAAGCTTCTCATTCATCCATCCCATGAGAGGCTATGTTAAGAAAGAGAAAGGCCTTGAAAGCTAGGGTCCCCAAGAAACAAGGCTCAGGCAAAGGCCTTTGTTTTATTTGTTTTTCCATTCTAAGTAAAAGGAATGAAGTCTCCACCCCTGATTGGGAAAGTAAACTACAGAAACCTAAAAACAGGAATCTAAGCCAGATTATTCAGCCAGAGGAGCATAAAAAAATCTTCCAGCACCCAAACCCAGGGGACTCACCTGACAGTCATGCTTCATCTGGACAGGAACTTTGTGCAACTGATGCTATGTAGGAACTCAACTAAATTTTAAGCCTACTCTTTCTCCTCTCTTCCTTCCCCTAACCAACCTGGTACAGGGGAAAATGTGACCCAGGGGTAATGGAGGAAATGTTTGTATTGTACAATTATTCTTGCTATTTTCCTTTCTTGAATTTTGTTGTTCAGTCGTTTTTCAGTTGTGCCTGACTCTTCGAGGCCCCATTTGGGGTTTTCTTGGCAAAAATACTGGAGTGGTTTGCCATTTCCTTTTCCAGCTCATTTTACAGATGAGGAAACTAAGGCAAACGGGGTAAAGTGACTTGCCCAAGGTCACACAGCTAATAAGTGACTTCCAGACTCTCTCCACTGTGCCACCTAGATATTTCTTGAATATCCCTTCCTCTTAAAAGCTACCTGATGTTAAGTGGTTTAATGGAACTAGAGTGCTGGTCATGGCCTACCTAACAAACGAGGATGGGGGCTTAAGCTGATGGAAACAAAGATACCCTAAATCCTCAGTGTGCCCTTATGACACAGTAAGGAGCAACGTAGCAGGCCTGACTCAAGGAATGGGGCCAGAACATACACACTACACTAATACATATGCACAGATTGTCTGACCCACAAAACTTTCATTTTTGTCTTTTTTTTCTCCAGTACCTAGCAAAGCTTCTGCTATGTCGGAGGTGTTTAATAATAAATGCTTGTTGCTTTCTTAAAATAAAAACGCAAGAAGAGTTCAAAGGTTTTCAAAGAAGAGAAATCAAGTTGTCGGGTTTTTTCTTCCCCATGCACAAAAAGACAACAATAATCATCGTTTCATGGGATATATGATCATCTCTCCTTATCCTGTTAATGATACCCTTAACAAGCAAGCATCTCACATAAGGAAAATTATAGTTTATGTACTAACATCTTTCTAAGAGGTGGAGGAGAGGAGAAATTCTCTTTCTCTATTATCTATAAAATGAGGTGATTGGACTAGATGATCTCCAAGGCCCCCACCCACTCTAAATCTTATGATCCTAAAAAATAACACATGGGGAGCCAAAAAATAGTACTGAAAATAAATGTGTGTAAAGTATTTTGCAAGCCTTAACGTGCTACAGAAACATGAACTATTAGTTTTGGTAGCTAGTATGGTACTACGGTACTGTGTAATGAGCCCTGAACCTGGAGTCAGGCGATCTTGGTTCAAACCCCTCTTATTACCTATGTGATCTTAGGTGAGACAGTCTTCCTGGACCTCAGTTTCCTTCTCTCTAAAATGAGAGGGTTGGACCAGGTGCCACTAAGATTCCTTCTGGCTCTAGAACTATTATCCCATGGGCCTCAAATCTTACCTTCCCTATGCAATTTGAACAGGTACCTTAATAGCAAGAACAACGTTAAGGATCTCAATTTAGGTTTATTAGAGTAATGAACTTGGAATCAGAAAATCTGAGTTCCAATCCCTGCTCCAATTACTAACTGAATGACCACAGGAAAGTCACTTCACCTCTGAGAGCCAGTTTCCTCAACTATAAAACGGAGATAAGAGCAACTACCTCAATGTAGCTATGAAATGTAAAACAATTCAAAAATGCTAAAGAACTACATAAATGTCAGCTATCAAATGGGAAGTTAAATACTTTTTAAAGGTCTATGTAAATCTATTATTGACACAAAAACATTTCATACAGCTCTGTGTTGTTGATATGCAGCCCAGCCAACAGGTAAAATTTGTACAATCCTTTAAATATCTACATCCCTCACTGGCCACCCCCTGCTCCCCAACATGCTCACATAATCATCATCTCTCCCTCTACTCTTCAATCTCTCCCTATCTACCACCTACATTCTCTACTGCTTACAAACATCCCCTGGTTTTCCTTCATTTTAAAAAAAACACTCACCAGACTTTATCATGTTCTCAAGCTATCATCCTATATAATCTATTCCTCCTCTTTTTTACAGCCAAAACTCTAGAAAAGGCACCAATCCCTTTTGCCTTCTTCTTCTCTACTCATAATTTTTTATTTACATTTCATTTTTATTATGAACTTAAACATGAACATTTCAATATACAAAGAACACAGGCAGTATACGAAACTGCAAACCTGTTAACAATTTGTTTTTTAAAAAAACATACACTATATTTAACACAGTAGTGACAAGGTAACCCAGTTTGAATAGGCTTCCGAATTTCTTTTCTTTTCTGTGTACTTTTTAAAGGTTTGATTGATTTTTTTTTTACATCTATCACTAACTCCACCAATTTAACCCTTCCACTTCAAAAATAGAAGCCGCCTTCCTTTTTTTTTTTTTTTTGCTTTTTGATGAGGCAATCTGGGTTAAGTGACTTACCCAGGGTCACACAGGTAGTGTCATGTGTCTGAGGCTGAATTTGAACTCAGGTCCTCCTGAATCCGGGGCCGGTGCTCTACCATTGTGCCACCTAGCTGCCCCAGACGCCTTCTCTTGTAACACACATAATCAAGCAAAACAAGTCAACACATTGGCCATATCTGAAAATGTATTTCTCTTATATATCTCTAATCTATCACCTTTCTGCTAAATAACTAATGGCATGCTTGATCATTAGTCTTATAAGTTCATGAACATCAATGGCTATACCAGAGTTCTACAGCTTTTCAATACTGTGTTGCTTTACACAGTGGTCAATGTGCAAATTATTCTGGTTCTTTTTTTTTCCTCATTCTGCATCAGTTCATTCAAGTCATCTAGGTGTTTCTCTAAATTTGTAGCATTTAAAATGTTTTTATGGTTTAACAGTATTCCATCATATTCATACAATTTATTCAGCCATTCTTCAATTAACGGATATCTTCCAATTCTCAGTCTTCTACAAAGTCTTCCAATTTTGCCACTCAATTGAAACTGCTCCCTCCAAAGTGACTAAGGATCTCTTATTTGCCAAATCCAACAGCCTTTTTTCAATCTTCAACCTTTTTTGTGTAGCCTTTAACACCCTCTTCTTGCTACTCTCATCTCTAAATTTTCTCTTTTGTCCTGGTTCTCCTGACAGCTCCTTCTCAGTTTCCTTTATTGATCTTCACTCAGGTCATGCCCAATAACCATGGCTGTTTTGGGCCCTCTTCTCTTCTCCCTTCGTACTATTTCAGCTGATGATCTCATGAACACCAGTGGATTTAATTATCATGTCTATGCTTCTCAAATATATTTATCCAATGTTAATCTCTCTGCTGATTTCCAGTCTCCCATACTGGACATCTCAAATACATTTTCAAAATGAACTTTATCTTTTCCCCCAACCAAACCCTCTTCCTCTTCCCGTTCCTAACTTCCCTACTACTACTGAGGGGTACCACTATCCTCCTAGTCACAAGCTCTCAACCCAGATGTCATCCTTGAGTCTTCAGTCTCCCTCACTCTCCATATCCATTGTGGTGAACCTTCTTAACATCTCTCACATAGACCCCTTCTCCCCTCTCACACTCCTACCACCCTAATCACCTCTTTCCTGGTTTACTGCAAGAGCCTGCTAATTGGTCCCCCCGGTCACAAGTCTCTCTTCATTCTAGTCTATCCTCCCCTCAGTTGTCAAACTGATCTTCCAAAATTACAGGTCTGACCCCAGAATCAAATGTAAAAATCCTGTTTGGCACCTGAAACCCTTTGAACCTTAATAACCTGCCCCCACTACCTTTCCAGTCCAATTAAAATCTACCTTCTATAAAGAAGCTTTTCTCCAATTCCTTCCTCTGTCCTTTAATTTTAGTGACCTCCCTGTTGATTATTTCCTATTTATCCTGTATATATTTTGTCTGTACATACTTCTTTACATACTGTCTCCCTCAATAGACTGAGCTCCTGGAGAGGAGCCTTTCTTTTTTTAAATTCTCCAACATTTATTAGCACAGTGCCTGGCACAAAGTAGGTGCTTAATAAGTGTTTACTGACTGGGTAGCCTTCCTTTCTCTCTTGGTGAGCTCATCAATTCCTCTTGGTTTAATTATTAATCTCTATAAAGATTACTGAGGGGCAACTAGGTGGCACAGTGGATAGAGCATCAGCCCTGGAGTCAGGAGGACCTGAGTTCAAATGTGACCTCAGACATATGATTCTCACTAGCTATGTGACCCTGGGCATGTCACTTAACCCCAATTGCCTCCAGCACAAAAAAGATTACTATTGGTCTCCATATCCAAGCCCAGTCTCTCATTTGAGCTTTGGTCCTGCATTACCAAATGCATATTGGCCATTTTCAACTAGATAATAAGTATCCTCAACTTAACATTACCTAAAACTGGATTCATTACCTTTCTCTCAAAATGACATTCCTTTTTTAAACTTCTCTGGTCTTGTCAAGTCAAAAAGCATTTGTAAAGTGCTCACTATGTGCACTGGGGATACAAGGAAAGGCAAAAGAGTCCTACCTTCAAGGGGATCATAATCTAATGGGGTCTACTATGTACAAACAAGATATATACAGAAAAAATTGTACATAATCTCAGAAGAAAAGCTAGTGCCTTCCCTAAGGGGTAATCACGAAAGGATTCTTGCAGAAGGAGGAATTTTAGCTGAGACTTGAAGGAGGTTAGGAAAGCCAGGAGGTGAAGGTGAAGAAGGAGAGCCTTCCAGGCATGGAGGAAAGCCAGTGAAAATGCATTTGAGTTTAGAAATGGAGTGATGAATACAAGGAACAGTAAGAAGGCCAGTACTACTATGATCCAGCCTCCTGGATCATAACAGAATGTGAAAAAGAGAGTAAAGTACATAAGAAACCTGGAAAGCAGTCAAGTAGAACACCATCTCCTTCCAGTTACTCAGATTCACAACCTTCAATTCATGCACCACTCCTGACTCTTCCTCAACCAACATCCAATTCGATCCTATCATTTGCCAAGTCCTGTCCATTCTACTTCTACTCTCACATCCATCTCCTCTTTACTCACACAGCCACCATGAGTCGGGGCTCATAACACCTCTCACTCACCTGGACTAGAGAAAGAGACTCTTTAAAAAAAGTTTCGTATTCTAAACTTGAAACACCAAAAAAGTGCATTTCCATACTTAGAAGACAGAAGGATTCTCTACAAACTGGAATCTCCATTTCACACTGCTTGCTTTTATTAAAGTATATAACAAATTCTACATGTTACTCTCTAAATTGCAATGTTTGTCTCTGCTTCCATCTGATCTTTCTTTTGTCCTCTTTGGTGCATTTTTTTTAAAAAATGTTCAATATCACTCTTATTTTTGGCATCGTAGTCACACAATTACATGGGTTGTTTTCTTTTTAAACCAAGAAAAATTCAGGAAAAAAATTAGATTTTTTTTTTGCTTTAATTTTCTAGTCATTTTTCCCTATGATTTCACATCTTGATGTCTGATTAGTTTATTAGAGGTCCCAAAGATGGGAAATATGCAAATAATTGAAATTTAGGGATATAATCAATTTAGGCTTTTCAAAAAGCCTAACCAAGTACATAAAAAAAAACCAGAATCACCATGAGATTGCAGGTTATATAGATATTGTGCTCAATAGCCAACTAACTGACTTAAAAGACAAAAATCAAAGGACAAAAATGAAGATTTTCAAAGAAGCACAAGATTTGGGTATTATTATCAGTATGGTAAGAGACAGCTAGCCTCAAAACCAGAAGACCTGGGGTTCAAGTCCAACCTTTGACATATATTGGATCTACAAAAGGGTATCATTTAGCCTTTTGGGACTCTAGGCAATTTGTTAAGACTATAAATTGCAGAGAAAGCATTGGTAATGAAATCATGGGTCCAGCCCATATCTCTTTACTTAGCATCTTCATAAAAATATTTGAGCTCCTGCCTTGGAATCAGGAGGACCCAAGTTCAAATTTGACCTCGGACCAGACCCATGACACTAGCTGTGTGACCCTGGGCAAGTCACTTAACCCTGACTGCCTCACCAAAAAGCAAAAGAAAAAAAAAATTGCAAAGAAAAAGTAACTAAAATTCTGACATGTCAAGGTGACATGAAAAGAAAAAACAAAGTTCTTTTAAAAATTTGTACAAACTGAAAGGTAACAGATGGATTTTTGAGTTGTAATGAAAAGAACACAGATTTGGAATCAGAAGACTTGTGTTAGTATGTTGAGTATGAGTAACTACCTGAATGATTCTCAAGTATTTTCCCCTATCTGGGCCTTAGTTTCCCTAATAGTAAAATGAAGAGACTGGCTTATAATGATCTCAAATAGCCTTTCCAATCTAAATCTTATGATCCTACGACACTAGATGATACTTATCAATTTTAAAAGTGTGTACTGACTGACTCACAAACACATAAACAAACACACACAGAAAATTCTGAGTGTAATCCAGTCAAGTCCTAGGAAACTTTGAATCACTGCAGGAAACTGGCCTAATATTCTTCTATAAGAGAAAAAAAAGTGTTGGGGGGGAGTTAAAGATTATCATAACAGTTCACATTTACATATAATGCCTTTTGGGTTTACAAAACTCTTTCCTAACAATGAGATAGGTAGTAAAATAAGTAATTTTCCTATAATAACACAATTTAATAAATGTCAAAGCTGGATCCAAAATCCAAGTCTTCAGATACCAAATCCAGTACCACTCTATCCTGCTGCCTCTCCAAGAAAGCCAGGTTTATACAAAACTTAGGCATATCAATTAGAATATTTTATACAGCCTGGATGCAATGCAAAGGAAACTAGAAAGATGGTAAGAAAAGGTTACCCCTACAAAGACATCGCAGAAACATGGCTCTTCGGGCTGCAGGAACAACTGTGTGTAAGTGACAAACTCTAGACCTCATTCACAAAATAAAAAGGGCTGGACTAGATGGTCTTGAAGGTCCTCTCTAACATCTATTCCTCTGAGAGGAAACAATCAAAATCAACAAGATTACGACGTGCATAAGCAAAGAACATAGACTGTTCCAGCAAACTATATGTAAAGTTAGGTTTAGGGCAAAGGAAAAGTTCTATGACTTCACCCAGTGGGTAATATGTTTCAAAATTTATGTAAATATTCACTTTCTAAAGAAGTGATATAGATAGGAAAAAAAAAACAAGAACACAATTTACTAAGAGAAACAACTATAACATACCTATAAAGTTGTCATCAGAAAGTACAAGGTCCACCAATGACTAGTTCTTTGGACACTTCATTGACAACTTGATCCCAGAACCATGAGTCTCATTGGGAATGACAATTTTGTTGTTTTGGAACATTTTGCTCTCTTTTTTCTTATAGTCTCTCTGTATTTCCTTTCCTCTCCCAAAAAACCAAAGAGCCATTGGAGAACAAACAAGAGCAAACTAATAATGAGCTGAACAATCCTTTATTCAATGATTCCATAAGCCTAAATAAGGCAACTTGTTAGTAAGGCTACTACCAAAGGATGGTCAAATTGCTTATATATCTCCAATTTTGGCTATCCAAAAAACCAAAAATCTCAAAACCTACCAAGCAGTGTCTTATGCCAATAAATTTCTTATGCCTTTACTTAATTTTAATTCAAACCTATCATCTTTTATAGTTGAATGGAAACTTCAGAAATAGGAATAACTGCACTAGTGAAAAACTCAGTCAGCTCTTGGATACCAGGCTAACCTTCCTCTGCTATCTAGCAAGCTAGCTCTCTTCTCACTATAATACACTATTTTTGTGTACTTAAGAAATAAATTTTAATAATGGCAAAAGACAAGAATTAAGATTTTATTCAACCCTAGATTATCTATGATAATGATAGCATGATAAATTTAAGTCAGAAGGGGTTTGGAAACATTTTACCTTCTAGTTATAACTTCTTCCACTATTCAAACTTTTATTTTTCTTTTTTTTTGAAGCTGTCAAAACTAAAACTATCAAAACTAAAAAGATACATTTCTAGGTACAGAACAACCAAAACTTTAAAAAACAAAAGAAAACTGAAGGGTTGGAGTAGAAGGTAAAAGAACTCTCTAATCTTTGCTTCATTTCTAAATTTGAAACTCCCCCCAAGCAAAAAAATTTTCTTTATGCTTTACCTTTTCAGTCTTCGATATCTTCAGAATCCAAATAATATTAGGAATTTACAAATGTATGAGTCTTTCAGAAACTGTATTAAGCTTTTTATTTCTATAAATAACAATCCAACTAGTGTTACTTTTACCCTAACATTATTGAGAGTCTTATATTATGAAATATCTTCCACATTCACCGAGATAGCCCTCTCTTGCATTCATTCTCATTCTCTCATTCATTTTCTCTCTCTCTCTCTCTCTCTCTCTCTCTCTCTCTCTCTCTCTCTCTCTCTCTCTCTCGAATTCTTTGGGGAAGGATAAAAGCATAGAACAAGACTTCCAAGAACATCTGAATAAAGTGCTGTGCATAAAACCCCAGAAATCAACAGGCATTTATTTATTATTAAACACCTATTATGTGTCAGACGCATTGCTAGATAATGGCAACACAAAGATAAAAGCAAAAGCAGTTCATACCATAACATTCTTCAATAAGATCTGTAGCCACTCTAAAGATATCAGTCTAACAACCTGCACAGGAAAAACTAAGTGGATGATGAATGACTGCTACTGCCTACATTTTGGGATGTCCTGTGATCCCTCGGCCCACTGAATGAAATCTAGTAGTGAAAATGTGTAGGACAAACACTGCAAATAGGCAAACGTTGGGCCAGGAATTTAAGAGAAGAAAGACAACAGCAGAACTAATTTCCTCAAAAGTAGCAATATAATCCTCCACGCAAATCCTCATTTCATCTTTTATCACCAGTATTTCCAATGATGCTATATAGGGAGAA
This sequence comes from Phascolarctos cinereus, assembly GCF_003287225.1. Classification (NCBI taxonomy): domain Eukaryota; kingdom Metazoa; phylum Chordata; class Mammalia; order Diprotodontia; family Phascolarctidae; genus Phascolarctos; species Phascolarctos cinereus. Next base: position 415,775,753 of record NW_027555958.1, read on the forward strand.
GGCATGGTTTTGTGATCTTCACCTGTTGGAGAAATACCAAAATGAATGAGATCATAGGCCAACTGAGTATTCAAGCACAATGTCACATGGGGGAAAAAGAGCTGGGGTATAGAGTCAAAGCAGCTGGGTTCAAATTCCAGCTCTGCCATTTAATACCTATGTGACCCTGGGTCACTAGTGGTGGCACTGGATGGAACACTGAGTTCAAATCTGTGTGACCCTGGACAAGTCACTTAACCCTGTTTGCCTCAGTTCCCTCATCTGTAAAATGAGCAGGAAAAAGAAACGGCAAAACACTCCAGTATCTTTGGCAAGAAAACTCCAAACGGGGTCACTAAGAGTTGGACGTGACTAAAAACGAGGAACAACAATGACCTTGTTCTAAAGTCTCAGTTTCCTCAATTGTGAACTGAGGGGACTGGATTAGCTGACTAAAAGTGAAAGTTTTCTTCCTTTGGTCCTATCAACCTTATCCGATCAAAACACATACATCATAAAAGGGGAGTATGAATAACAGGACCCAGAAACATTCTTGAATATGTTTCGAGCCCTCAAAATGCAGTCCCTGAAAACGTAAAGCCACAAAAAATAACGTAAAGGAATACTACCCCTTTAGCTTCTAGGTACTAGGGCAAAGACCATCAATCACCGCCAACCCTTCACATCACAACAAAAGTCTCTCTTCAGGGCACCAGAAAGTAACCCAAGATTCCCCAAAACACGCTAAACCCTATCATTCGCCGGATGCCTCGTATTGAACACCCGTAACGTTCGGATCTTTAAACCTCCCATCCGGAGTGTTGTCAGGTCTACAGAACCTACTTATTAAGAGCCTGCTATGTGCCAGGCATGGTGCTGAGGGCTGGGGATACAACGCAAAGCAAAAAAAAAAAAAAACTTGCTCAAGAGGGGATGCTTTTATGAAGTGGCCTTCAAACTCCATCAAAACACGGGGGGACTGTCGAGCTCCAGCAACGTGCGTGTGCCATTCTACGGGCAGCACTCCGGGCACACACAAGCTTGCTTCAGACCCCGGTGCCACGCTGAAGGCACTTTCTAGTTCCTGCTCCCCAAGGGCCTTCCCCCTCCTCCCCCCGCCCCAACACTCCGGACTGGGAGATGCAAGCACGGCATATCCGCACCCAGGCACCCGCTGCGAGTTCTTAGTGAACTCTGGGGGGCACCCCGAAGTCCGGGGACTGGGGGACTGACGGCCCGGCGGAAAGCTGAGGCCGGAGCGACTCACCAGACCAGGGAGCAGAGGAAGAGGCAGGAAACCAGGGCCAAGGCCCGCCGGTACTTCTTCATCTTCTCCTCCTTCTTCCCCCGGCCAGAAGGCGGCACATCGTCCCCGCAGCCACGGCTGCCGGAGCCAAGATGGAGGAGCCGGAGCCGGAGCCGGAGCCGGAGTCGGAGTCGGAGCAGGAGCAGGAGAGGAGCAGGAGCAGGAGGAAGGGACCGAGAGTGCCGAGGGCGGCGACGCTGCGAGCGGCGGGGAGAGACGGGAGGGGGCTGCGCCCGCGCCGCCCTCTGCCGAGGAGTGACAGGCACGGGCTGAGGGGCTGCTCAGGGCCGGGGGACTCGGGAGGCGGCTGCTGCTGCCGAGGCTGCCGAGGCTGCCGCGGCTGCTGTCGCCGGCTCACTCGCGCCCGCCTCCTCCAGCAGCCGCCAACGCCGCTGCTGCCGCCACCGCCGCCGCCGCCGCCGCTGCCCCATATCCCCCCCGCCCACCCCGAGCCTCGCTCCGTGCTGCTCGCAACCAACGGCTGCTCCGTAAGCCACTCGCGGCAGCCAATCACCAGCGCGGCCGTGACACCTCACGCGCCGCTGAGCAGGAAGGAGACGCGTCACTCGTCTCCACTCCCACATCCACCAGCCTCAGCAGAGGCCACGCCCCCTCTTAAAGCTCCCGCTCCGCCCAGAGAGGGGGCGGGGCGGGGGAGGGAACAAAGAGCCGAGTCGGAACCGTTCCCAGTCGCTCCGCCCATCCCCCCCGGTCTCCTCCTATTATTGGTTCACGCTCAGGAAATCCTGGAACCCTCGGACCTGCGCTCGTTTCCTCACTACATCCTGTCCGTCCCTACACCACTTCAGATTTCGCGCACGGCCTGCTGGGAGTTGCAGTTTTCGCCTTCCCCCTCACCCTTCACAGCCTCGCTCCATTTCCTGGCGGCTGGAATGCACGGTTTCGGCGTCTCACTTTATTCCTTCATCCCCAAACAGTAAGAACTTGTCCAATACAATTTCCATTTTACTAACTAGTTGATTTCTGATCTTTTTTTACACTAATTCATTTCACAAGAGTCGTGAGTTCAACACGAATACCAAGCTTAACTCGAAAAGCTAATTACTGTTTATTTCTGAAAATTAAAGTACGCTGAAGGGCAAGTCCGTCGGGCTGAGACTTGATTGGCTGGCAGAGGCAGACGTCACACGGGACTGTCCTATCCTGACTGGGTAGATGGGAAAGCCCTTGCTTTTGCCCGCACCCTCGGAGGATTTCCCCAGTCCCAGACTGGCAATGGAGAGGTTTGGGTGTCAGTTCGACGGGACCTCGTGGGGCCCTCGAGACTATGTACTCCACTCCCTTTCTCTCCCACGCGCTTCACTTAAAAGTTGTGGAGGAGCCAGCGGTGAGGTCTTGCCCGGGATGGGCTCTTCCAGGGCAGACCTCTCTCTCGCTTTCTACTGCGACCGTAGAGAAGCTATTATCATCCAGGGACGCATGATCCAGGGGTGATTCGCACCCCAAGTTGGGGTAGAAGAAAAGGGGCCTTTTCTTCCAACCCCGTATCTGCAGGACGGCACAGTGAAAAGTATTGGAGTCGGTGTCCCAAGGACTCTGGGTTTTGAATTCTTGGCCCTGTTGCTTACCGGCTGTGTGACCTTGAGCGAGTCGCCTAACTCCCCAAAGTGTCAATTTCCTCCTTTGTAAAATGAAAGAATTCTGAGACGTGATTTCCCAACAGATCTAAAAAGGACCCCAGCATTGCTCCAAAATTTTTTGTTCTGTTTGCCCAAAAGCACCCAACTGAAGGGTATGTTCTATGGGGAAATCCACACACACTTTTGGAAGCACCTTTTGGTGGTGTCAAAAGAACACTAAGCCCAGGAATCAAAAGACCTACGTTCTTCTGTCTTTTCTGGACTTCACTTCAGAGTGCTTAGTAACAGCTTAGTGCCACAGTTTCCATTCCTGAAAGAGATACATTTTTAAGGTCCCTTTTCGCCTTTTAAGAGTCAATGAAATATATGTATCCTCCAATAGTTTCCTTAGAGGTCTAACTAGGGAGCTGAAGTCAGTCAATTAGCATTTATTAAGTGCTTACCTACGTGCTGGGAGTACTGAGGACGCAAAGAAGGTCAAAAAACCAGTCTCTTGCTCTCAGGGAACTCAGAATCTAGAAGAACTTCCTGTCCTACCTTTTTATGGAAATGAATTCGACAAAAAAGTGGATAAGGGGCACAGTTAAGATAGACAGTGGTTGGAGATGGAGGTTTAAAGCACACTAAAGAGGGGTTATTTTGAATTAGTCAAAAATATTTTTGTTTCATATTTTTAAGCGTAAAGATATAGTTGAGAGTGTAAGAAAAGGTGGTAGATTGGAGTAGGCCATCAGTCTTGTGAGCTAACCAAAGACGGCTGACCTGGGCTCTCCCGGTGCAATTCAACTAAACATTCTCAGGCTTCATTCCCTCAGCAAAATAAGGGAGATGGACTTAATAGTCCCCCTTCTGTCTCTATCTAGATTCCTTAAATGCTGATGAGTGTGAAAAAAGGTTAACTTGGAGAGGAGACCTAGTTTTGTCATCAATGCTTGCCAAAGAAGAGGTTCAAAGGATTACTAGTACCAGCAATTTGGATAGAAATATCCCTGCAAAGTTTTGGAGGGATTTTTTGCTTGTTTTTAACTAGGTCAACATTTTCCAAACCTTTTCATGTACGAGAAATGGGAGTCCTTTGAGAAAAGTGTAAGGAGAAGCATTTTCATCCTAAAATATTGTATATGAAATTACATGTTAATAAAATTGGATCATAAATTTAGGGCTAGAAGGGACTTTAGAAATCACCTAGTCTCCACAGGGAAACTGAGGTTCGGCCACATATGTCTCAGAGTTTCCCTATGTTGTGGTGGAAACAGTAGCAGGAGAAATTTCTCCTCCATTCCTGAGAGGAAACAGCAAGATGTGTGTAATGCTTCAGCAAACGTACCTTCCAGGCAATTAAGGCTGCAGCACTGGAATGCAAAGCCTTATGTTGCAGACACTGGGATTTCAGGGTTCATCCAATATGCATGTTGTTAAGACCCCTTTACCATCCATAGACTATTACTGAGCCACAACTTCGGGGAATGAAGAAGACAAGTAAGACTGCTTGCAGTTGCTTCTAGGTTTGAGAAGTGTGTGGTGGTGTGCATGGATATTTACTGCTTGACCTAGCACTTTGTTGTTCACTTTACCTTTTGTTTTGGCTTCCTGTACCACTATGATGTCATAGGTTGTTTTTCATCTTGTTTGGAGGGTTTCAATGGAAATGGAGCTCAGGAGCATGAATTGAAACAGATACCTGACCTGAGGTTCCTTAGTGTAGATAGTGGAGGGATTTATACACAGCCTTGATAAATTTAGATAAATAGATTCCCCCCCCCCAGGCCTATTTACCCTTGAGCAAATCTGGCTATTGATTCATTCAAGAGTTGCTTTCTGAACACCTGTGAAGCATTCATGCCTTGGGAGGAGGGAGGGGAAGAGGAGGGGGAAGAGATGCAAAGAGTTATTACCTGCCCACCAGGTGTTTACAGTCAAGTTAGCTAAGCTGTTCCCAAATAAGTACAATCTAAGATATCATAGTAACGATAACAATGGCTAGTATTTAGTTAGCATTTTAAGGTTTGTACCTGTCCCTTTTCATCCTCCACAACAAACCTGGAGGTAGGCTGTACCTTTATCGCAATTTTGCACAAGAGGAAACTGAGGCAGACAAAAGTTAAGTGACTTGCCCAGGATCACACAGCTAATAAGTGCCAGATTGGAACTCGGGTCTTCTTGACTTTGAGTCTGAACTGTATCTACTTTGTTATTTAGCAGCTTTAATCAAGATAAGTGTCCTGTAAGAGGGGTAAATGTCGAATTCTGTAAGAGTTTAGAAGGGAGAAGAGCCAGGGTCCTACTACCATTGTGATTGTGGAAGACTTTATTATACAAGAAGTAGGATTTGAGTTCAGGTTGAAGGGATGAATAGAACTTTGATAGGTAGTAACTGGAAAGGGATAAATAATGGTCATATAGCAATATTGTCATGGGATATTGGACTAAATCAGAAAATTAGGGCTTAAGTCCTGACTCTTCAACTTCTTAACTGTGTGATCAGGTATGTCACCTATACTCTGATCCTCAGTTTCTTCATTAGTAAGACAAGAATAATAACATTTAACCTACACGGTTTCCAGGAAAGAGAAGCACTCTTTTGGGACCGATACTGAGATAACACTGCAGTCACTTTAATACCATCTTAATGCCTGTTTAATGCTCTACCAGCAGAGCCCAAGCTCTGACAAATTCTACAGCTGCAGTTATATTACATATGTATGTATACATATATACACACATGTATATATTTAGTGATTATCACTAAAAATATACTTATTTGTACATACATATATACATATACATACATTCATGTATGCAAATGTACATATATATGTGTGTGTGTATATATATACCCACAGTGAGCAATGAAAATGACAAAAGTTTTAAATGACTTCCAAACCTGTATTTCCCTCCCACTTCGATAGTAATAGTGGTGCCTGGAGAGGGATGGAGGACACATGAAGGGCATGGTATGGAAGTCCAGAAAGAAGTAAGGCCTGAAACGGAATGAAGGATGCCTAGCCAGGGCTCTTCCTCAAAATGGTGGTCCCAGGAGGAACTCAAAAATAGGAAAGGGGGGGGAGAAGAGAAGGAAAGGGAATGTTACTGGAAGAGAAGTTTGAAAAGGGAATGATAGATGTTATAAGGAAAGAAAGCTCCAAGTGCTAAGGTAGTTGTTATCATGCTGTTAAAATGTCCAAAAAAACTGAAGTAAAGCCAAGAAAGGAATGAAGGCTGACTAGTTTGGCACAGAGGAAGATAAAAAACATATCTTTCTTAAGCCATCTACAAACAACTTGACTGTTGGTATTTTTAACATGAGATTATCGTCCAGTGACTAATGTGGTGACACACTAGAAGAATTGAACCATATCGGTAACCATCACCAAAAATAAACACTCAAATATAGAAATAAGAACTTTAAAGATTCAACAAATCATAAACTTTCCCTATTTACAAATTTTTTTTAGCAAAAATGTGTACATTAACAATAAAAAGAGGAACAATCATTTTATTGGTTTTGGTGTCCTTTTCTGAATGAACATTTTTATTTTTTGTTCTCTATCATATGGGCAAACTGTCCTTCTTTATCTTCTTCACACAGGACATTCCATTTTCCTTCTTACTGCCCATTGCAAAGACTATATCCATGAAACAGTTTGCAAGACTGTTGAATAGGCATTTAACTGTCCAAATATTTCCCTCCACAACCATGCCTTCTAGCAAACCAGAGCTAGGCTTGGCCTCATCCTCTAACAGCCAGTGGTCATCTCCAGTAATTGCTAGAGTCATTGCCAGGGGTCACTTCCTAAGTGCATTTGGAGCCCACTGATAGGACACAGAAGTTCCCAACCTCCGTATCCAAACTCTCACAGGAAGCTGAGGAGGGAGAAAGGTGAGTTTGGGGAAAAGTGAGTTCTGTATTAGATAGCCAATTCCAGTAAGGCCTCATGATGCCTGATAGCCGCTCAGAAGAAGCTACAGTAGACACAGACAGAGAGAGAGAGAGAGACAGATAGAGTGAGAGTATCCTGGAGCCAGCTGCTCAGGAGAAACAATTGTGAAATTTTCAATGTGATTATTTATAGATTGGAAATCAGCAAATGATAACAAATCAGGATTTGATATGTTGTTTTGTTGATTGTCCAGGCTTAAGAAAGTGATGGAGAAAATCTTAATAATGCAGATTAATCTTAAAAATGTGTTATGTACAATTTTTTCCTAGACAGCTGATAATTTGATAACTATCAACTTAAACATGCAATATGTTGCCAGCTACCTATTGGACATCTCTACTTAAATGTCTCATGGGCATTTCAAAATTATGTCCAAACACAGAAGTCACGTGGTCTTTACCACCTAAACTTTTCTTCCTAACTTTCATATTTCTGTCACAGATAACACCATCTATCTAGTCACTCAGGTTTGCAATTCTGGAGTCATTCCCGACACCCCATTTACCCTCAACTCATTTATCCAATCAGTCGCCATGTCATTTTGGTGATTCTACCTCCAAAATAGTTCTTATATTCTTTTGTTCCTCTCTACTCACATAGTTCATTCCCTCATCACCTCTGACCGGACTATTGCAATAGACATCTTATTAATTTCCCTTCTGTAATCAACCATCCATCCATCTGCCAATGTGATATTCCTAAAGCACAATATGACCATGGCACCTTCCTGCACAAGAAATTTAAGTGACTCCCTATTACCTCTAGTATGAAATTTAAATCCTTCTACTTGATATTTCAAGTCCTTCCTAAAGTGTCTCTAAACTACCTTTCCAGATTTTTGTGTATTAGTTTACATACTGACTCAGGAAGACCTGCCATGGCTTCAGATACTTTCCAATTATGTGGCCATTGGCAGTCACTTCACCTCTATTTGCTTCAGTTCTCTCAACTGTGAAATAATAGCACCTACCTCCCAGGGTTGTTGAAAGAATTAAATATGGTAATATTTATAAAGCACTTTGTAAACCTTAAGGGGCTGTGTAAATGCTAACTATTAATATTGCTTACGTCCTGCATTTCCCTTCCAGTCTATTCATTTGTACAATCTGTCTCCGTGACAAGAATATGCTTCCTTCTCATTACCACCTCTTATAAATGTTAGTTTCTTTAAAACATATAGGGAGGCAGTGTGCCAGAGTGGATAGAAAGCTGTCCATGAAACAAGGAAGACCTACCTTCAAGTCCCACCTTTGAGATATACTGGCTGAGTGACCCTGAGCAAGTCACTTTAACTCTCAGTATTCTAGACACTTTAAGACAATAAGCTGCATTGAAGGTGCAGATCTGCGTTGGTAGAGTTTCTTTATATAGAAATTGCGTATACTAATGAAATCACACATATAGACTCCATTTCTTAGAATCTTTCATTTCCTTTAGAGTTCACCTCAACCAATACCCTCTTCAAGTCTTTTCCTTATTCTTCCAGTTGATAATGCTCCTCTAATCTCATTGTATTTGTAACCCTGTCCCAAAGCCCATTAGTATGGGCCTCTCTTCTTATTGGTGGAGATAATGCCCTGGCCCTATGTGAGGGTGGGGTAGAGTTGTGGAGAGTAGAAGAGCTCCAGCCTTTACTGACATCCTCTTTGGGAATCTTCAAGCACAAGTCCTCTTTGGGACTTTTAAAGCTTCAAGTAGTCTTTGGTACTCTTCAAGCATTGAGTCAATTCAGGTGCTTTTGGCTTCTAGAGGGAAGACAGAAGAAACCAATCCTACTTCAGGTTGCTGAAGGAAAAGACCCTGAGAAGAGATGAGAAGAGCTAGCAGTCTTCATCATGTCGCTATCCCAAATAGCTACAGTAGAGACTTTGAGGAGTTTCATCTTGAGCCAAGACACTGTCTCTTGGTTGAAGTGAGTCATCTCACTCCCAATGGGAGAGCTCCTTCATTTTGTATTGTCTGGCGTATATTCTCCTGAATATACCTTCTCTGATTTTTTGTTTTGTTATGATTTGGATAAATGTTTCTTTGCTTTTTGCTCTGTGTGTTTGTTGTGATATTTGGTGGGAAAGTAGTCAAACCTTGGATATAAATGTTGGATCACCCTTTCCCCCAATAAGCATAGGAAATTAGAAGGAACCTGATCATATCCCCTAGACCAGGGGTGGGGAACCTGATGCCTCTAGGCCTCATGTGGCCCTCTAGGTCCTTAAGTGCAGCCCTTTGACTGAATCCAAACTTCACAAAACAAAGGATTTGTTTTTTCTTCACTGATGTTTATGGAAGGCAAAGCATATAGAAGAAAAAGAAAACTGATCTGAGAAGTAAACAGTTATTTAAGAAGGTGGTATCAAGGTTATATCTAGATATCAGGATTTTTGGACCATGGCTTAAAATACCAAAGTTTGGTTTAAAAAAATGCTTTTACTTAGTATCTTGCAAATCTAATCAAAAGGCTTTAAAATAAAATCTGTTAGGAAGGAGAAACAGAAGAGGGGAACATGGGACATGGGGATAGTATGGGCTAATTTTGTATATTAAAACAGTGCAGGCATTTGGGAAAATCCAGGAACCAAAATTGGGAAGCATGGGGAAGAACATTTGGGTGAAGATGAATTGAAAGAGAAACTGAAGCCATCTTGTCAGAGTACAGTATGGAACTTGTAGAAAGAATGAGGAAATAGAGGGAATTCAAGAGCAGATTCCATCCCTGGCATAAAGGCAATAGGTATAGAATTTATGGGCAACTTCAATTATCAAGACATCTGCTGGAACTCTTTCTGCCAAAAAGCAGACTAGTCAATCATTTCCTGACCTTCTTTATGAAAATATCATTCCTTAAAAAGTAGAGGAACTAGTGAGAAGGGAAGTCCTATTCCTGATCTGAATTTATAGAAGAATTTGCAGGCAAAAAAAAAAAAAGGAACTTTTGGGGAGAACTAGCCCCTTCCTGCTAGAGCTTGTGATAGAGAAGAAGAGAAAAGCCCAGCATAGTCTGACATTTATCTTACAATTTGAGAGAGCCAGTTTCAAAGGTTTGAGAGGAAAGCCATGTTGGATCCTATGGAATAAAATTCTACAGGAGAAATGAGCCCTAGAGTTATGGCATTCTGAGCCAGGCCTAACTTAGGCTGGTCTGGTGGTTCAGTCTCAAGATTAGAACAAAATGAGACTCTGGTACACCATATAACATTTACCAAAAGGACTTTACTTAACCGTAGCATGGAAAAGATTTTCAGGAAAGAGTGTTGATTCAGATAAATGCAGGCAGGCCCCCTTGTTTCCATAGGAAGATAGTTGACTCACAACAACAAAGAATTTCTCAAGACTGAGGGACACTTACTGCTTCTGAGCTGGACTTTTTATGCTTTAGGAGACTGGGATGGAAGGTCAATGTTTTAAGTCTTAATCCTCTGTACCAATTAAGTCTCAAGGATGGTTTCATTTCCTTTTTATGGGAAAAAAAACCCCAAACCATTAGCCCAACCTACATGGCAGGGACTTTCTAGTCTCAGCAGATTTTGCTCCTACCATAGACAGGAAATTCTCAAGAAGAAAATTCCAAACACACAAAGAGAAATAATTCCAGTGAGGAGGGAAAATGAAAGTTGTTGGAATGGCTAAAGAAAGTATCATATATGAATGTAATGAAATACTATGGGGTTGTAGGAAATGATGAAATGAACAATTTTAGAGAAATCTGGCAAGAATAGAATGAACTGGTTGAGAGTAAAGTGAGCAGAACCAAGAGAAAAAATTAAATTGTAACAAGAACATTGTAAAAAAACAACTTTGGAAGACTCAAGCACTCTGTTGAACGCTCTGACCCACTATGATTCTAGAGGATCAATGATGAAGTCATTTATCTGCCTCCTGACAGAGAGGTGATGGACCAAATCAGGGGTGGGGAACATGTGACCTGAGGTCACATGTTGCCTTTTAAGTTCTTAAGTGCAGCCCTTTGACTGAATCCAAACTTCACAGAATAAATCCCCTTAATAAAAGGTTTTGTTCTGTAAAACTTGGACTCAGTTGAAAGGTGCACCCGAAGACCAAGAGGGCCATATGTGGCCTCCAGGCCATAGGTTCCCCACCCCTGGACTAAATATATAGAATGAGACATACTTTTTGGACATGGACAATATGGGAATTTGTTTTGTTTGGTTATGCATGTTTGTTACATATGTTTGTTATAAGGGTTTTGTTTTTCTTTTTCTCTTTCTGTGGGTGTGAAGGGAGAAGGGAGAGAAAATAAATGCTTATTATTTAAAATAAAATTTAATTTAAAAAATTGAAGTGATGAAGAATTATGGCTGTAGAATGTTAAATATGCTATCAGAAACAGCTGATATGATGGTTGGTTTTCAATCAAATATTTTTTTCTTAAATCTTTCTTGCAGGGTCAGGCTCACTAAGTAGGGGAAGGATATATTCAGAAATAAATGTGATATCAAAGCAAAATGCACTAATAAAACTTTTTTTAAGTGAAAAAAGAAACCAATGAGTATACTTAGGATACTCATTAAATAAAAAGGATTTTTTAAAAAATAGTTTAACTTAATTATACTCAATTGCTCAATTTTGTCCATTATATTTTTACTAATTTTGTGTCATGCTCTGGTGTGTATATTAGCCATTTTCTTGCATCTTAAGGAAATACTATTTTTGTTTTTAGTGCTTCTGTTGGTATTATTTGGGTATATTTTTCCCTAACATTTTGTTCTTTTTTTTTCGAACATAACTTTTTTTTTTCATTTTGTCAGAGCTCTTCTTTGTTCATTTCTTATATTGACTACAAACTTGTCCCTGGAAAAACAAACAAACAAACAAACAAACAAACCAATTTTCCTTTGGGATTCCTGGCAGCATTCCTTTCCCCCCAACATTTTTACTTTTTTTTAGGTGAATTCTGAGCTCTGCCCTCTTGCGACCTCCACTTTCATGGATTGAACTATATCTACGTTGATATCCTCAGTTTAAATCAAGCCACACAACATAGAGAATTTGAAGCCAAATCACAAGGATCACTCACAAACAACAAGAAATATGTCTACATGGAACACTTGATCATCTTGCCTTACACTATTCATAATAAATGAAAGCAAGATCACTGTGAAGATAATTGTAGCTTATGTGGAAGGAAGGAAGGGAAGGAGGAGGGAGGGAGGGAGGGAGGGAGAAAAGAAGGAAGGAAAAAAGGAAAGGAAGAGAGAAGGAAGGGCAGAAGAAAGGGAGGGAGAAAGGGATATAAATAAAAAATGGAAATAGACACAAGTAAGGCATTGATTTGGAACATAACTATTTTTGGGAAATTTAACCAATTCAAAGTAGTACTCATAAGGAAGAATCCTAAAGAGGAAACTACTGAATCTTGCAAATAATTAATCTTGCCAAGTGAAAAAACATTACAGCCAAGGGAAACACAGTTAAGGATATAACACCATAGATACAAACTCAGTTGCGAAACATTACTGAGAAAGATGGTAGATGATTAAAGTCCAATCACAAAACAACAAAAATCAATTGAGAAAAATAATGACTGGCTTTAATATTTTCAAGGAACTTTACATACATTAGCTCAGTAGGGCTTAGTGTGAAATCCAACTCTGCCTGATCATCCCAATGATATTTAAATGTAGAGGAAAGTAGAAGGAGAACAACATAGATGCAAAATGGAACAGAAACACTGGCTCTTTTTTCATTGGTGACAATGGTGGAACCAGTCGATGGGTTTATCACTTTCTGACGTGCTATTTGAGGAACTGGCAGTGATATTAAGATGAAGTTGAGAAGAAAGCTTGGACTTGACCCAAAAGCAAAGAAAGGCATTTAAGGGCCACAGTCTGCTTTGGTAGAGATAAAGTCATAAATCTATCAAAGAGTGAAAGTAAATGGTTCCCCCTCACCATTCATTAGACTCCAGTGGCTCTTCTCACCCCTAGGATCTAATATAAAATCCTGTTTGGCATTCAGTCTTTCTTAACCCAGCTCCTTCACACCTTTCCAGTTTTACTTCACCCACCCATCCCCATTCTCACCCCTGCCCCCAAATACTCTGTAATCCAGTGACACTGACCTCTTTACTGTTCCTTGAAGAAGATACACCATCTCCAGGCTGGGCATTTTCACTGACTGTTACCCATGCCTGGAATACTCTCTTCATCTTTGCATCCAGGCTTCCCTGGTTTCCTTCCAGTCCCCAGTTAAAATCCAACTTTCTATGAGAAGCCTTTCCTGATTCCCTCTTAATACTAGTCCCTTCTTCTTTTGATTATTTCCAATTTATTCTATTTGTAGCTTGTTTGCAAATAGTTGTTTCAATGTTGTCTCTCTCATTGGACTTTGAGCTCCTCGAGAGCAGAGGCTCTCATCTACCTTTCTCTATATCCCCAGCACCTAGAACAGTGCCTGGTACACAGTGAATACTTAATAAATGTTTTAACTTAGCAAACTTTAAATTAAATAACTTTAACTTAATAAATGCTCTGATGGACTGAATGGTTTGGAGATTGTATTATCATAAAATCATAGAAATTTAGAATTGTAAGGAACCTCAGAGGCCATTTAATCACTCCTTCCCCATTTCACAGATGAGAAGACTAGGGCCCGGAGGAAGCTAAGTAACTCATCCAAGGTCTCACAAATGGTAAGTGGAAGAACCAGGAATAGAATCCACATCATTTCAATCTAGAGCCTTTTCATGTATTATGTACGTGGTACCATGTCCCATGTCTTCTTGGGGCCAAACAAAACAAGTCTACTAATAATTCTTCTATGTGGCAGTCTATATTACCTGAAGGCAGCTACTACCTGGGAAAGTACCTCATTTCTCCACTTCATTTGCCAAGCAAGAATGGCATTAGCAAATGTTTTATTGTATAAAACATCACAGCATTTATGAAAGAAGCTATTCAAAATAGCTTTTTATTGAACTTTCATTCCAATTTATCCTACTCACTTGGTTTTCATTTAGTTACTCATCCTCAAGCCTTTGAGTTTGGTGAGAAATAACCTCAAAATATAATTGAAGTTGATCATGGAAACCAATTCAATATGCATGTGTTAATCACCTCATTTCTTTTACTAATTAACAAAAAACATTACTTAATGAGCATTTATTCCATCTACCAAAAAATGACCTCCTACCATTTCATCCTTTCCTAGCACATAGTAGGTATTTAATCAATACTGATTGGTTGATTATGTGATTAGTTTAGAAAGAATTATGACAATATCTAGAAAAGCTATTGCCACCATACTTCTGTAGCATATGGCATTTTGTGTAGGGAGGACTAATTTAAGGGAGGAAAACTATATCCTAGGCAGGCTGTGGAGTGACTGTTCTAAACCCCACTCACACTGGCAGGCTGGCTCCCCAAAGGGCAGCTGCTACTTGTCTCTTGAGGGTTCCCTGGGGATAAATCCTGGGAAAGTTAGGGATTTCTTTTCTATTGCTGGTGTTCATAAGGCCCTATCAGTATGCTTCCCCCTGTGATTATTGTTTGATATCAAGTAATCAGACAACCTTTAGAAAGGTACTATGCTGTTAAAACTATTATAAAACAATCCCTCAAAAGTCTGTGACATATTTTCCCATAAGTACATACAGGGTCCTCAAGTTTAGAGATTCCCTGTGGTAAAGGAATAACCCAGTTTATGGAAGTCTTTTTGTTGGAATCTACCAGATGTTCTCATTAAGCATGGTATGGCTTTTGTGCTCACTCCTTGGAGAACTCTTCCCCTTCTTGTTCAGACTCTCCTTACCTCCCAAAGCAGGCAGTGCCATTCACTATCATGAGGACTCCTCCACAATGCCAATGAGAAATCCAAAATCCTTTGGATCCTTCAAGGCTCAAAAGGTCCTCTTCTAGCCAAAGGGGGAGGGTTCGAATACTGAGAACAATACAGTCGCCAAGGCTGGAATACAGGCTTGTCTCCTCCCCAACAAATGATTGTTTCTCAGGGTTTGACTAAAAGGCTTCCGTCATTAAGCTGATAGATGCTGGAATTCCTGATTCCAAACTAGGTAGATGGTTTTTTATATATATCCTAGAAATGACCAAGTACCTCAACCAATCTAAATAGATTTCCTGTCAGCTTAGTGGCATGGTGGGTAGAGTGTTATAGTGTTGAACTCAAGAAGGCCTGAGTTCAAATTCACCCTGAAACACTTCCTAGCTGTGTGACCCTAGGCAAGTCACCTACCCTCTGTCTACCTTAATTTCTTTATCCGTAAAATGAGGATAAGAATAGCACCAACTCCCCAGGGCTGTTGTGAGGATAAAATGAAATAATATTTGTAAAATATTATAAAGCTGCTAGATATTATTATTGTTATTATTAATTCATTCAATGAAAAATGTCTGAGCTTTGTTTATATTTTAGATTATGCCTTTAATTGATTCAGTTGAGATGTTTTCTCAACTGATAAATGTATCAGTGCTAAGTATAGTGGGGTTTTGGATTGATTTATTCAATTGACTTACTCAACTATAAAAGTATTAATAAAAATTATTTTAAGCTTTATTTTGGTTATAATCTGTTTTCAATTCTTATCCAACAAATTAGTATCTATTACTATTTCTAGGAATGACCATTGTGACTTCAGTTTTGAAAAATGGCTAATATTTATCAATACACTTAGAGGTAATAGTCTGAGTCTCCAATCAATATTGATGCAACATTCATGCTGTCCATCCGTTGTCTTTATACATGACTGGTCCACCTCCTTTCACCCATGTTATCAATGATGTGTTTTACCTGGATTCTCAAATACAAATACTTGTTGGTTATATGCTACAGCCTGCTTACACCCACCATGACTTTTTTCATTGTTAGTTAGGTTGCCTATAGTTTGACTGGGAGTCCTGAGTTCAAAACCTATTTAATATCCCACATAGGTATGTGACTCTGGGCACATAAACCCTTTTTACTCTTAGCATCCTCATTTGCAAAATGGGGATAATTGCATCTACCTCACAGGATTGTTGAAAGGATCAAATTAAATAAAATACAGGGTGTTCCAAAAGTCCTAGTGCAGTTTAAATTTATAATGCACTAAGACTTTTGGGACACTATGTAAAATACTTTGGAAAACATAAGCTATGCAAATGATAGCTGTTATCATATGGAGGAGCACGACTAAATTAGCAAATATCTCCTCTAGTCTTCTCCTTCACTTGCATGCTATTTTGTTTTCATTTTATCTTTATTTACTTGCACCTGCCCCTAACTTATCTCCTCCCCCCACGCCCAGGTCCTTTAATACCAACTCTTCCCATAAGACTGAGTCAAAGAATTTTCATTATCTATGAGATGAGGGGGTTGAACTATATGGATGTCTCATAATCCTTTTTAGCTCAAAAAGTCAGTAGTTCTAGATGCCTAATTTACCAGAAATGGGAATACATAGAGAAACTTAAAACTATTGCGACCAATTGCCCCCACTTATGTTTTTACTAACTTCCGTTAATATCCTTGCCATTCAGCCTCTGATTAATCCATAACCCATTTTATGGTTTCCCATTGTACAGTTGGAAAAGTGAACTGCCATGTAGGTATCATCACGGAATGTCAGCTCCTTGAGGCCAGGGACTATTTTGATATTGCCTTTGTATCCCTAGATCTTAGCACACAGTAGGTGCTTAATAAACAATGGTTGGATTGAATTGCAGTTGCTCCCCCAACAAGACCATAAATGCTATTAAGGGAAAGAAAACTTTTGTATGTCCTTTGCCTTCCCCACAGACTTAAATACAAACATAAGCATGTAGTAAGCATTAATAAATACTTGTTAAATTATGTAAAATGATTTGTCTTAGGGCAGAATTCATTTCCTAGGTGTGTTCTCTTCAGAATACTTCACAGCCTCCATTATTTATGGCCTTCCTGCTTTATAAAGCAATCATCACCATGCTTCTGTTGTGTCACTTGATTTAATGATTTCTTTCTCTAACCTCTTCCCTAGGAATTCTATACACTTCATTTTATCCTTATTTTCCATACAGCAACTTTACATTTCTATGATTAAGGGAACCTTGCAGTTTACATGGACTACCAGTCCATAGGTAGCTCTATGCCCACACAGGTGCAGTACACTAATAAATATAATTGGCTGCTCTAGCCTATAAAGTGAGAGTCATTACTAAGATGAAGCTATGGGTTTTGTTACCCTTTGAGAAGCAACTTGAATATTTGGCTTTATAGGGCAAAGGGACCTTTCCCTGCTACTTGAAATAGGGACTGGATTAGAAAGACTTTGACTCTTTATAAGAGTTTTCCTAGTGGAGGCTAGTTAAAGTAGATTTAATTGTAAAAGAAAGAGTTAAAATGGGAACTAGATCAAAGGGACCCAGAGGCAGCAGGACACACTGGCTACCTATTAATTAAATAAATACATTCACATGGATAAACCAGCTTTAGCCACCCACTTCTTTGGGGAAAGGAAAAGAATAGTTCAATCCTGCTGTATTAAACTGTGAAATAAGAGAGAGACAGAGAGAGAGGATGCTGGTTTTTCATTGGGTAGCTTGCTTGTATGATGGCAGATGGACAGACTGTACAACTCGTAACACATATGTTTTTTCACCCATGTATTCAGCCGCCTAGAATGTCTTTCTCCCTCTTCTCTGACTATACAGATTCTCCCCATTAGCCAAGGCCCAGCTCAAGTGCTGTCTTTTCCATAAAATTATCCTTAACCAGTCTAATTCAAAGTGATCTCTCTCATTTCTGCGCTGAAACCAGCCCTTATTATCTCTACAACTCATTTGGCATTTGGTCATATTTTGCCTTCAGATAAGGACCATGGCATCAGGGAGGTGATACCATGGTATGCAAGTGAATTGGATTTAAGTGAGGGAAGGTTCTGCAAGGTCACCAGCCTCACTTTCTCCTCCAGAGCCATCGGGGTCCAGTGGGAAGATATAGATCAGGATGACTGGAGATGGTCCTGGATGCAGTGAGAAACCTTGGTCTCAGTCTGACTGAGGCAGTGCCCATTCAGTGATTAAGGCTAGGTAAGAAATGAGGCAGAGAATGGCTGACAACAACCTCTGCGAATAGTAGTAGCAGCTGCCCCACTGGGGACCCAACTGGAACTGGCCATTTGGGCAACACAGCTCCTTTCTTTCTTTCTTCCTTTCCTTCCTGCTTTCCTTTTCTCTCTCTCTCTCTCTCTCTCTCTCTCTCTCTCTCTCTCTCTCTCTCTCTCTCTCTCTCTCTCTCTCTCTCTCTCTCCTTTCTCTCTGTCCACATAGGGTATCATACCCTTACCTGCAGGTGCTCTGCCCAAAAGAATGTTTCTGGTTTTGTTTTTGTTTATTTTCTAGGTAAAGAGGCCATTCTCTGCCTCATTTCTTCACTCATTCAATCACGGAATGGGCAGTGCCTCAGTCAAACTAGGACCTGTTAAAGATCTTAGCTTAAAAAAGGCCAATGTCTCTGACTGCATCCAGGGCCATCTCTAGTTGTCTTGAAATCTATCTTGCCACTGGACCCAGATGGTTCCAGAGGAGAAAGTGAGGCTGGCGCCTTTGCACAACCCTCCCTCACTTAAATCCAGTTCACTTGCATGTCATGGCATCACCTCCCTGATGTCATGGTCCTCTTTGAGAATGAAGGACAAACAACAACAGGCTTGAGATGGTTCTTTTATTGTTACATAATACTTAAATCTTGCATTCTTATCTAGCTTGCCTGAAGGACCCTCAAATGATACTGGATCCTATTGTACACAGAAGGAGATGTGACCTCTAATTGGAGAGGGATTTCTGTGGGAAGGGAGAGGAAGAGGCAAGGAAAGGGAGTGAAAGGGAGAGAGAGAGAGAATGAACATAAGAATGTGATCATGAAATGCATTTATGTAACTTTTAGGGTTTACAAAGTGTTTTATGAATATTATTTCATTTTATCCTCACAATAACGCTGGAAGGTAGGTGGTACAATTATCTCCATTTTACAGATAAGGAAACTGAGGCAGACAGAAGTTAAGTGGTTTGCCCAGAGTCATACAGATAGCAACTGTCTGAGGTATGATTTCAACTCAGGTGTTCTTGGGCTGCAAAACCATGCCTCTACTGCTCTCTCATCCTGGAACATCCTCTGGCTCATCCTGGATTATTCCTCCAAAAAGTTGGGCTCTCCTCCCATTGGTTAATACCTTCTGAAACCCTCATTTTGGAGATAGGTCTAGGCTGGCCTGCCTTTCTATACCTCCTGGCTCTGTTCCTGACTTTCTGGACTTCATAATCATTCCTTCACATTAACAACTTTCAGTACTGCCTCACCCCTCCTCCCTTCTGTATGTTGACTTCCTCCATTAGAATGTAGGCCCCTTGAAGGCAGGAACTAGCTTCCTTTTTACTTGTATTAATAAATGTTTGTTTCCTTTCCTTCCAAGCTCCATATTTAGCACTCTATCCACTGCCCTATCTAGTTGAACCCCCAAAGAGCATAGTACTCTAGATTGCAGATACCTGAAACATAATAGATATAATTCTATCCCTCTTGAAGATAGGAGAGCACAAGAGTGACTGCCCAAACACAACAGTTCTATTCTCCACAAAAAGGGAAATCACATCCTTGACTGGAGATGTAGAGTGGGGCATTCCAGATTATAGCTGTCTAAATAAATCCCTGCAACCTTGGCGGCCCAAGGTCCTGGAGGCCAGTCTTTCCTTCACCTGTATAATATTTCATCCATTTGTCTTGTTGCTTTAACTAGACTGTAAGCTGCTTGAAGGTAAGAGTCACATGTTAATCTTCTTTGCATCCCCCATAGCACTTAGCATGATACCAAGCACATAGCAACTGTATAGCAAATATCTGTTGAGTGAATTAATGCTTTTCTTTTTATAAATTGTTTTGTTATGCCTTCATTTTTACAAAACATTCATTTAAAAATATTTTACTCCCCTGCTCCATTACCTGGTGAATCTTCCCTTGTGACAAAGATTTTAAAAGTAAAAGCAAAGAATAAAAACAAAATCAGTTCAGCAATATCAACAATGTAAGACAGCATATGCAACATTCCATACTCATACTTCCCTGGTGCCTTGGGGAGTCTTTTTCATTTGTCAGTGCCTTCCTTTGCCTGCTATGACCCATGTCATAAGTCTAGTACTATTATGTTTGAATTTCTGTCTGTAAAAGTAATGCTAAGTTGGGGATCAAGCCATTGTTGTTATTATTATTTCTATTATTGTTTCTGCTATTATTTATGGTCTACTGAAAATACAAGTTCAGCCTCCATTTGGGGAAATTTCCTTCTTAAGTTAAAAAAGTTGTATATAAAGAATGTATTATTATAACCTCTCTTGCATATTAACAGTTATCTTTGGAGCATATTCTCCAGTAGCTTCATAAGTTTGCATGCTAAAAGTTCAATAGATTTTTCTTTTTTTCTTTTTCTTATGACATCTTATGACATCTTCCTTCCCATCCACCAAGAAAACAGTTGCTTCTGTCAAGGTCAACTCAGGATATTTATTAGCATCCAACCTGAGAAGACTGACCATCCTAAGATAACTGCTACCTCCTGACGTCACTTCCTATATGTCATCTTTGAAGTAACGAGGTGGCCCAGTGGATAGAGTGCTAGGCCTGGAGTCAGGAAGATGTGAGTTCATATCTAGCCTCAGATACTTACTAGTTAGTGTGAACTAGGCAAGTTACTTAACCCCTGTTTGCTTTAATCCACTGGACAAGGAAATGGTAAACCGCTCTAATATCTTTGCCAAGAAAACCTCATGGATCATACCATGGACAGTATGGTCCATGGGGTCATGAAGAGTTGGAGTGACTGAACAACATATATCATCTTTAGGTTAATTATAAGAGCCATCACATCATAGATTTTCCCATAAGCAAAGATGCCTACATCTAAGACCAATGTGTGTCTTGAATTATGTGCCAGGACTGAATTACCTGAAAGATCAATCATGAATTCAGAAAAGACTGTCCATAAGCTAGGCATATGCACCCTGGCCAATTAGCACTCAGAAAAGACTGTTTACAATCACGGGCCTGTGAAGCCTGACCAATTAGGATGCCTAAATCTTCAATAACATGTAATGTGAAGAGTGATTCATCCTCAAATCACACAGTTCATTCTGAAATCCTTGTATGTATATCAGCATGGAGAAAGCTAATGGAAGATGAAAAACTTAGCAGTCTCAAAGGAGGGTACCTTTTATCTAGAAAGACCCAATGAGAACCTGGGAGCATCAATACTCCCTGCATTTACTTGATCATCTGAGATGAGCTGGCTACAATTCACATCTTTAATATGTTCCGTGGGAGCACAAGTGAATTGTGTTTGGTTTTTAGCAGCACGGAAGTAATTCTTACCATAAAGCTATTTACTTTGAAGGTATTTGCTAAATGATTGGAAACAAGTAGCAGAACCTGATCACTTCTCCGGCTCTTGAAATTGTCCCCACAAACCTACGCCACCCCCTCGGGAATACAGGGAGGGAGGTAGATGCATTTTCTCAAGTTTTCTCTGGGGCCCAGCTTGGTCAATATCCCTGCAGTGGTCAGTAGTTTGTTGTTGTTGTTGAGAACACATAGAAAGAGAAACTAGATGAGGAGTTCAAGCATCAGATCACAAGCCTGGCACAGAACCATGAGATGATAGAGATGAAAGATTCTGATTATCCATATGTCTACTGGAATTCACTAAAAAAACAGAACGGATCATTTCTTCAGTTACTTTAATGATAATTTGAAGGGGTAGAAAACCCAACATGGGGAAATCTTTTACTAGATCTGCTTCTCATTAATGGTGGGAAACAGATCATGTGGGAAGAAATAATGGAATATTTGGGGGAAATGATCACTTCTTAATAGAGTTTGTTTTTTTTTTTAATAGAAAAGGAGAGAAAAGCTCAGCATAGTTTGACATGCACCTTAGATTTTGGGAAAACAGATTTCAAAGGGTTTAGGGTAAGACTAAGTAGGATCCAAGGGATTACAATTCCATGGAAAAAGTTATCTTAAGAAAGATGGGGAACTCTCAAGATGAAAATTCAATCAATCAATCAACTTTAAGCTCCTACTATGCTAAACACTGGAGAGATAACAAGCTAATGAATACACACAAACAAGCTATATACAGGATATATAGGGGAAAAATTGACAGAAGGAAGTCACTAAAGTTAAGAGGGGTAGGGAAAGTCTTCCTGTAAGATATGGGGTTTTAATTAGGACTTAAAGGAAACCAGGGAAGTCAATGGGCTCAATTAAGGAGAGAGAGCATTCTAGGCATGGTTGGCAGACAGAGAAAATGCCCTGAACCAGAGATGGAGTGTCTTCTTCATGGAACAACGAGGAAGCCAGCATCATTGGATTGAAGGAATGAAGATGTAAGAAGATTGGAAAGGTAGGAGGTTGCTACTAAAGGACTTGCAATGCCAAAGGAAACATTTTGTTTTTTATCCTGGAGGCAATGGGCAGACTGGAGTTTGTTGAGTTGGGGACAGGAGTATGTGTGACCTGATCAGACCTGTACTTTAGGAAAATCACTTTGGTGGCTGAATGGAGGATGGATTGGAGTGGGGAGAGACTTGGGGCAGGTAGACCCACCAGGAGGCTATTACAGTCATCAAGACATGAAGTGATGAGAGCTTGCACCAGAATGTCAGAGGGGAGAAGGGGGCGTATTCTAGAGATGTCTCAAAGGTCGAATTGATGGGCCTTGGCAAATTGGATGGGGGTGGGGTGCAGTGAGAGATAGTGCAGAATAGAGGATGACACCTAAGTTTCAAGCCTGAGAGACTGAGAGGATGGCATTGCCCTCTACAGTAATAGGGAATGGGGATGGCGGTTTGGAGTAAAGAAAATGAGCTCAATATTGGACATGTTTAGTTTAAGATATCTAATGGATATCCAGTCCAGGATGTCTAAAAGGCAGCTGGAGATGTGAGATTGGATGTCAGCAGAGAGGTTGAAACAGAATAGGTAGATTTGAGAATCAGGTCATGGAAGCTGTTGAGATTACCAAGTGAAACAGTAGAGAGGGAGAAGAGAAGGCGGCCCAGAACAGAACCCTGGGGACACTTACAGTTAGAGGGTGTGATCTGGAGTACGATCCCGCCAAGGAGACAGAAAGGAGCGGTCAGATAGGTAGGAGGAGAGCCAGGAGAAAGTGGTGTCCTGAAAACCTAGAGAGAAAAGAGTATCAAGGAGAGGGTGATCAGCAATGTCAAAGGCTGCAAAGAGGTCAAGGTCAAGGAGGATTCAGACTGAGACCATTCAATCTGACAACTAAGAGAGCATCGGTAACTTTGGACAGAGTAGTTTTGGTGGAATAATAAAGTCCAGACTCAGATTGTAAGGATTTAAGAAGAGTGGGAGGTGAGAGAGTGGAGACACCTATTGTAGAGAGCTTTTCAGAGTTTAGGTAGCTACAAAGGGCAGAAAAGATACAGAATGATAATGGAGATGGAAAGATTAAGTGAAGGGCCTTTTTCAGAAAGGGAGACATGGGCATGTTTGTAGGTGGTAGGGAATGAGCCAGAAGATGAGGAGAAATTGAAAATAAGTGATAGGCTGAGGACAATCTATTGGAGGAGAGAGCATGGAACGATGTTAAAACTATATCATGTTCTGGTCCCCTCCACTAACCCCTCCCCTTCTAGAATAGTTAGTTTAAAAGTAGCCAATACGAAGGGATAATACCAGGAAATAAGGTTACAAAGGGAAACCTGGAAGTCACATACAGTACAAACCTTCCCAAAGATCAAAAGAGCCTAATTTACAAAATGCACCACTGAGTACCTCAGAGATCTCTACAAGTTCCTATGCTATTTAACATTTTTTTATCAATGACTTAGATAAAGACACTGTTGGCATACACATCAAATTTGCATGAGACACTGAGATATAAAGGATAACTACATTATAATGTGAGTTCCTGGAGGGAAGGGATTGCTTTTACCTTTCTTTGTACCCCCAGAGTAGATCACAGTTACTGGTACATGGTGAACAATTGATATATCTTTGTTAATTGATAGCAGTCATACTAGGTAACAAACTTTAGGGTTCAAAGAGATCTTGACAGGCTAGAACATTGGACCAACTATAATAACATAAAATTCACTAGGGATTAATGTAAAGTCACGCTTGGGTTCAAAAATCAACTTCACAAGTACATAAAGGGGGAAGCAAAAACAGCACTTTGACAGGAAAAGACCTGGGAGTCAGTGAACTGCAAACTTAACATGAGTTTAATGTGTGATGTGGTAGTAATAAAAGCAAATCCAATCTTGAGTTGCATTGAGAGACATAGATTCTAGTTATAAAGAGGAATTAGTTCCATTTTCTTTTTGTAATATAATGTTCAGTTCTGGGTGCCATAATTTAAGAAGGACGTTGATAAACTGGAGCACACCCAAAGGAGGGCAAACAGAGCAATGAAGGACCTTGTGTTTATGTCATATGGAATGGATAAAGGAATTAGGGATTTTTAGCCTAAGCAAGAGAAGATTCAGGGGAAACATGACAATGATGTTTAACATATCTGAAAGGATGTCCTGAGGGGAAGGGATTTGGTTTATACTGTTTGGTCCCGGGGGCATACCCAAGAGCCACAGGTAGAAGTTGCAAAGAGGAAAATTTAGACTTGATATAGGGAAAAACTTCCTTATGGTCAGAGTTGTCTCAAGGTAGAATGGACTGCCTCAAAAAAGTAGTTGGTTGGTAGCAAGGTAGGTGATAACAATGGATGGAGTGATAGAGCAAGAATCAGAAAGACCTGACATCAAATTCAGCCTTGGACACTTACTGTGTGACTCTGGGTAAGTTGCTCAAACTCTGTGTGCCTCAGACTTGTCATCTATAAAATGGGGATGATGATAACATCTACCACCCAGAGTTGTTGTGAGTATAAAATCAGACAGTATTTTTAAAACATTTTGCAAACCTTAAAGCACTATATCATCATCATCATCATCATCAACATCATTGGAGGTCTTCTAAGTAGACATTGGATGATGACCTGTCAGGAATCTTTTAGCAGGGATTCATTTTCAGGTAGGCATAAGACCAGATGGCCAATGAGATCCCTTTAAACTCAAAAACTTTATAATCTTAGGATATTGTTCTTTCTATTTATGTGAGGGAAGACTGAGGATTTTGGGTGACCCAAATGTAGCACCAAAGCAATGAACGTTGCTACTGATAAACATGCATAATAAAGAATGGTCATTAGATAGATAAAGAACGCTGACCTTGACTCTTTATATTACGTTTGTCCTGGCTTATATTCATTTGTAGCTAAATGAGAGAGGATCTTAGGGCCTATAAGAGTAGCTGACCATAAATTAGATAGTGATGTATTATAAATGGTTGGGATCTCTAGGTCAGAACAGAGGGGTTAAAAAGAAAAGACATAATTTTAGCCTTGGGCCACTCTGCTCGGCTTTTGTTAGCTTGGGGTTATGACAATATCTATGCCGTCCATCTGCCATTTTCTGGGAGTAGTTCTAGCTACTATACTCCAGCAGACTGAAGCTTATGATTTGGCTGTCCATGGTAAATTGAGTCCAGAAGTTAGCAAGGTCTAGAAGAGACACTGAGACCAATGTTTTAGAAGAATGCCAATGGGTGCTACATAAAAAGCCCAGGCAGAGATGCTGAATCCATTGAGGAGCAGGTTTTGAAATCCAAGAGGAGCGATATTCCCATCAGAGACTCCATGCCCAATGGGCCAGCTCAACCATCAGAGACACCCCCAGAAGACTTCAGAGGTCCTACAGCATTGGACATGTGTGTTGCCCTTCCACACATTCCCCATGCATGGGTCCCTCATGTGTGATCTCTATGCATGTTCACTTTCTCTAATGATATTGTGAATATTTTGGGCAAAGCGTATACTAGGTTTGTGGGAAGAATTTTCTGTCTCCAATCTTCTTGCTATGTTATTTCACTGAATGCCTTTTCTTTTAAACTCTGTCATCTGACCAAAAGAAAAAATAAGTAAACACATCAGTGGGGATTGATGAACTATTAATTTTTAAGTTACTGTTTATTCATATAAGTACCTTAGTACCTTGAGCTTGGAGCCACTATTCTGGCACCCCACATGTGAGAGAGGTAGTACACCACGAGTTACATATATTATTGTAGTCATTGTGTATGTTTTCCATTACCCTGCATTAGTCTGAATAGTTTTCTAACGCTGAGTGTCAGAGTTTTTCTATTACAGGACCTCTAGAGCCATTGTACAGATGATATAAGCAAGACTTAGGAAATGATAATTCTTAAACTAGATCTTTTAAAATTAATAGTCATAATAAGATTCATTTTTATTATTCATTCACTATATTTTAATTACTCTCTTTGGGACTGCTTATGATAAAAAGCACTGAGTTTCATACCTTTGCCAGTTCCATCCAAGAATATAAGCATACATATACCTTAGTATACAGGAAGTCTGTTCTTTCAACTAACTGAAGATCAGAATCACCATTTTTTATTCAAATTTTATTTAAAGGGAATGGTGTATAGAGGGAGCTGTTGTTAATAGATACAATTACTTGGGTTTCTGATTTAATGCAACAGATGTTTCATTGCTTGTGTTTACAATAATCACAGCTTCTAAGATCTTTGGGGAATTTGGAGCCCCAGGTTTCTAGTTCTAGGAGAAGATATTATTAGCTAAAAGCAGTAGGCAAAAGGATTAAACCTGTAAAGTGTATCTTTATGCTCTCTTATGTAACTGTGAATGTGATATGAGATGATTTCCACAAATTTGACATTATGTTAAGGGGTTTAGAATGAGTTTCCAGTGTGGAAATGGCTGCCAGTTACAGTGAATGACAGGGTGGTGAGGGGAGTGATTAGGAAGCCCAACAAACCTTTGCAAAGGTGAATATGGAGCATCAAGGTATAGCAGCAGGTCCTGTCAAGAGAGCCGTGCGCACCTCCCTTTCCTGATTGCTTGGCTCATCAATTTCTTTTCCCATCTTGTCGTCCACTCTAGAACTATGCAGGTTCTTTGCTTTGATGGATATGTGATTTAGTCACTCTGATGACTCCATCTCAACCACAGCCCTGGGCCCTGGAATCCTCCATCATTTTGTCCGTGTTTTTCCATAAATCCTTCCTAGAGCATTTACCCTATGCAATGAAAACACTGGTATCAATGTAACCTTTGGATTGTTCACATGTATTCTCTTATTTTCCCACCCTCACTGAGTCTCCTTTCTGATTATGCATTTCTCAATACTGTTTTTATGCTGCTTTCAAAGCAAGTCATCACATGCCGTAGCCTACTTACCATGCTTGCAATTAGCTAATGTCATCCTAATGCTATCCCCAGTAGAATGTAAACTCCCTGAGGTCTGAGACTTTAATTTTTCTCTTTGTGTTCCTAGCACCTAGAAAAGTGCCTGGCACATAGCAATTTTTTAACAAATACTCGTTGATTGATTAATGATTGAGAACTAATTTTCCTGGCATAAATGGAGGCCATAACAACTCTTGAGGGCTTTCTATTGAGTCATGGAAAGGTTGTATTCTTCTTTGGTGAAGGAAGTGCCACCCTGAAGAAATTACAGGTGACGGGAGTGTTGAAGAAGATGACTAGTTTATTCCCAAAGATGAGTTATTCACCATAAAACCAGGAAATCAAAAAACACCTTTAGATGAGGTCAGAACTTGCCAGGCAATATTTCTTAATCTTAACATCCCCAAGGACTGGTAAACCCAATCAAATAAAAGGAAATACATTTCCTTTCTTCCTGTCTGTATTTAAAAAAAAAAAGAAATAAAGCAAAGATACTGGGTTTTTTTAATGCATGCTTGATTTCATCACTACAGCTAGTGGTATAGTGTATCTCTATAGGTATAGGGTATTGCTCCCATTTTATATATGGACTCAGAGATAAGAATGGAACATATAGCTATATGTACAGTTATAGATTCAGTGCCTAGCACATCTTCAGAGAGTGCCTAAATATTCCTGATTCTTACTAATAGTAGCTGACATTTATATAGTGTTTTAAAATCTGCAAAGCACTTACAGGTGTCATGTTATTTGAACCTCACAACAGCCCTCTGAGTGAAGTACCATAGGGAGTATTATCACTATTTTATAGACAGGGAAAACTAGACATGAGGAGGTTAAGTAACATTACTCATGGTCACACAGCTAAGTAAATATCAGAATTGGGATTTCAACCCAGGTCTTCCCAAGAACAGGTCTAGCATTCTATCAGTAATGCCACCTGCCTCCTTCTTACTTGTCTCTGTGTTCATGAGAGAAGACCATACTACCATACTCCACCACTTGTTCCCAGAAAAAACTTCATTGTAAGGATTGAAATGCCTTATTCACTCGAAGGAGATCAAAAAACCACCTATGGTGTTGTATTATCCATCTTCATAGATAGCCACCAATAAGCGAATGGTTTCTGGATCATTTTTAACTTTGACAACAGTTTTTCCTTATTTTTATTTCAACTTTTATTTGCTAAATGGATATAATAATACCTACTCTCTTTCTTATCTAGAATTGTAAAAGCAGGCATGAAATATGAAATAGGGCACACAGTCATGTAAAAACAACTGCTGAAAAATGATACAGTATGTGCCTTGTGTTGATAAGGAAGCCTGAAATAGTCTCTGGCTAATTTGACTTTTCATAAGAAACCAAACATCCAAGATCCAGAAAGCTTTTTCTAACATCTTAGTACTTTGTTAGAAGAAGCAGAGGTAGGGAAAAGATGATTCTCCCCTGGCACATATTTTTTTAAGTGTGTGTGTGTGTGTGTGTGTGTGTGTGTGTGTGTGTGTGTGTGAGAGAGAGAGAGAGAGAGAGAGAGAGAGAGAGAGAGAGAGAGAGAGAGAAAGATAGAGAGAGGGAGAGAAAAAGGAGAGGGAGAGAAAGAGAGGGAGAGGGAGAGAAAGAGAGGGAGAGGGAGAAAAAGAGATAGAGAGGGAGAAAAAGAGAGGGAGAGAAAAAGAAAGAGAAAGGGAGGAGAGGGAGATTGAATGTTTTCAGTAGATAGTGAATATGCTCTGGTTCACTCTCCCAAAACCAACTCTATTCTTATGGTTCCAGAGGTTGGAGATGTCTCTTAATGCCATCAGCATGAGCCCCAGTAGGTTGTATTTCACCACTGTTAGTCACCAGTAAGGAAGACCCCAGTTCCAAAAAAACCATTTAACATTAATTAGCTTTCACTTAGGTATATTTATTTCAAAATCATAGCAAGAACAAAAGCATAAACATTTCCTCTCTACACATACCCTTGTGGGGGGATGGGGAAGGTTGTGGCAAACTCTCCCCCATTCCAGCTTGGTCTTTAGGGAGAGTAGGTTCAGTCTTACCACAGTTTTTACAAGGCATTGGTCCCACTAAATTCATATCCAAATTTAGCATTGACATCCAATGAGTCCTAGTATGAGCCACTGCTGAGCTAGGTCCCAAAGGTCACTCCCACAGGTCACTCTTTGCTTCTCTGGGCATCAATAGTAGGCTGGCCAAAAAACCTAACATGAACTAGGACTCTCAGGCTCCTGGAGGTTCATTCTCCTAACCTTTGGAAACTCACCAAATGGGGCCCTTCACATTAACCCCATCACCTAAAATATCAAAGGGCAAACCAAGGTAAAGTGTCAAGGCCTATTTCATTGGGCTACATGGCAGCCTTAGAAGGAAGAGGGCTTCTCCTCTTAGAGCATTGTCTTTTATCAGACACCATCAGCAAAAGAGTCAAGCCAAGAGAGAACAGCTGAAGAGAATGAGGCCAACTTAGTCATTTTTGAAGTTCTAATTCTACAACTAGAGGCAATCAAAAAGGCTTCTTCTCCCCATGGGGTTAGCAGGCCAGAGCCAGTTAACAGAATGTCTACATATGTTTGAGTGTCTCTCCAAGGCATATCCATCATAGGTCATCATAACTCTTCTGAAAGCAGGCTTCCCAGTCCCTCCAACAGGGAGATGCCAATCCAAATAGTAATCAAATTTGCTTTTAGTAATTGACTGCTCCTCCTATGTTCTCACTCACCACCCTGGTAACTTTCCAGACTAAAAAGTTCCTTCCTCAATACCAATATCTGTTTTCTCCTTCAATGGAATATAAACCCTTGACAGCAGGGACTGTCTTTTGCTTTCTGCTTGGCACATAGTAAGTGCTTAATAAATGCTTTTAATCCATTCATTTGTTCATTTATTCATTCATTCACTCATGTTTTTAGGAACATATAACTACCATTATAGGTACATGGCCCAGTGGATAGAGTGTTGGGTCTGGAGTCAGGAAGACCTGAGTTCAAATCTAGCTTTAGACACTTACTAGCTGTATGACCCTGGGCAAGTGACTTGACCCTGTTTGCCTCAGTTTCCTCATCTGTAAAATGAGCTAGAGAAGGAAATGGCAAACCACTCCACTATCTTCGCCAAGGAAACCCTAAATGGGATCAGGGCAAGTCATACATGACTGAAACAACTGAACAACAGCAAATGTCATTTACAGTAAGCATTTATAATACAGATAGAAAGCGCACGATCATGCAGCTGACTATAGCATCCTTATCAAAAGAGAATTAAAGATCCAGCACATCAACTCTTGTAAATTAACAAGAGTTCAAAATAGGCTACAAAAAACCCACACAATACACTTTTCCCTGTTAAGAAAATTATGTTGCTAGTTTCTTTCACTCCGAAAAAAATGCGCTTTAGCATTTTCCAAGATAGCTATTTTTCCACATCTTTCTTCTTCTTTAAGAGAGCCTCTATGCTTTCCTGAAGACACCACTATGCAGAGCTGTCAAACGTTTTATTGACTAGAACCCCGTGTGTAGAAGGGGCATTCGCTTATCTCTAACTCACGCACCTACAAGGTTGTACCTACAAGGTTAGCTGAGCAAGTTTTCCCCAGCAAGTATGACACCTGTGCCCGAGGCCTCAAATCACTAACACGTCATCTCCTCTTTCAAGCCAGGGCTCTTTCTGAGCACATGCTAAACATGATATTCATTGAGTAATTAAAATTCCTCATGTGGTGGTGCCTGCCATGGGCCTGAACACATTCCCTCTATACTTTAAATGTGTTGCCTCCTGCATGTTATACTTTCCCCCAAGTCGGCCAGCTTGCTTGGGCAGGCTCATGATCCACAATGTGGGGAAAAGAGATGAGCACATGGGTTTCTAGCAGACATAAAATGACGTGTTCTCTCTGTCACTTCTGTTGGAGCCGGTCCACTTTTAGGCTGTGAAATTAGAGCCTACTGTAAGAACTACGGGGTGGTGGAGATGAGAGGCAGCAGCTTAGGGCAGAGAAAGGGTTTCTCTTTCCTTCCCATTTCCTTTCTAGAGTTGTCCTAGTCAGCAGAGGCTGAACAGTGAGACTATTCTTACAGGACTAGTGAAATGCTTTAAAGAGACAGTTGTCTCTAGTTTCCTGTCATCACTGGTCTTTAGAAGAGATGACAAATGAAGAAATTAATCCCATAATACTTCTAAGTATAAAAGTAATCCAGTGAAATGAGCTTCTTTTGGGCATTCATTGCACACATACCAGAAACTGCTGAGTACTTAATAGATCCTTTGATTATCCATGATGTTAGCAGGGCTGCTTCCTCATTTGAGTCTGATAACTATGGATTAGTAGTGTGGTATAGTGAATAAAGTTTAGAACTTGGAGTGTAGAAGACTTGAGTTTGAATCCTTAAGATACTTACTAGCTTTGAGACTCCGGGCAAGTCACTTAATCTCTCTGGGCCTAACCTTTGGAAACTCCTGGTGCTTGAATGTTACAATTCCTTTTAGTTCCAAATCTATGACCATATGAACACATACATATTTGATTTAATATATCTCTTCGTGTAAGGGTGTTTCTGTTTTTGCATGTAGTATGCATGAAACTTGGAGGATTCTTTCAAATTAATGCATCTTTGGAAATCATGATTCTATGCCCATTGTTTGGTCTACATCCATTCCTTCCTCCAATTTCTTGTATTAACCAGCAATGACAAGTGGGAACATTGCTTATTTGACAATAGCAGCCTTCTCATTCCTTGGATTTTCTTTTTTCTTTTTTTTTTTTTTGTGAGGCAATTAGAGTTAAGTGACTTACCCAGAGTCATACAGCTAGTGAGTGTTATGTGCCTGAGGATGGATTTGAGTTCAGGGCCTCCTGACTCCAGGGCCGGTACTCTACCACCCACTGGGCCACCTAGCTGTTCCCTCCTTGGCTTTTCTAAAGAAATATCTTCAGAAATAGGGCAGCTAGGTTGGTGTAGTAGATAGAGCACAGGGCCTGGAGTCAGGAAGACCTGAGTTCAAATCCAGTATCACACATTAAGTGTGTGACCCTGGGGAAGCCACTTAATTCTGTTTACCTCAATTTCCATATCTGTAAAAATGAGCTAGAGAAGGAAATTGCAAACCACTTCAATATCCTTTCCAAGAAAACCCCAAAAGGGGTCACAAAGAGTTGGATGTGGTAGAACAACAAAAATCTTCAGGAATGCCCTTCTAAAACATAAAGCACTATATGTGTGAACTATTATCATCACTGTTAGAGAAAAATGAAGCACAGGGTTCTACACACAACAAGTTGTCAATCGGTATTCCTAGAGCTGTCTGCTTTTTATGTATACTTATTATTCAGGTCTCTTCCTTAATAGAATGAAGGAAACAGGCATTTATTAAGGACCTACTGTGTGTTGGAGACTCTATTCTACAAATACTGTCTCATTTGATCCTCACAACAGCCCTGGGAGGTAGGTGCTTTTATTATCCCCATTTTAGACTTGAGAAAACTAAAATAAACAGAGGTTAAGTGACTTACCCAAAGTCATACAGTGTGTCAGTCTCGGAAGCCAGATTTGAACTAAGGTCTTCCTGACTCCAGGACCAGCACTCTATTCACTGTGCTAATCTATGATCATTTCTTTATTTTGAACTCATTGAGACGTATTATGGCACAATGAAAAGAACACAGGTTTCAAAGAGGAACTGAATTAAAATTTCTCTTCTGTTAGTTTGTGACACTGGGCAAGCCATTTTATCACCATGGACCTCAGTTTCCTCATCTGTAAAATGAAGGGGATGGAATAAATGGCTTTGAAGGTTTCTTTCAGCTCTAAATCTATGCTCACAAACATTTATTCCTTTTACTCTTTCAAGTTCCTCTCATCAATTAAAAACAACTTAGCCTTGAAGTTTGTATATCATAAATCCTCAGATCATTCAGAAGTTGGAGGATGTGCTTGCTTTCACTTTCTTTCAAATACATTCCCTCCCTTTCATATGTGTTCTGGATGAAAACTCTTTTTCTCTCCCACAGGAACTTAGTCACCAAGCTAGGGAAAATTCATTTGAGCCCTACAGTTTGTGGAAGCATATGTGATCATTCATTATCAGTATTCTAACTAGAGCCTTTGGATGGATTCATTCCACAAATTTCTCCATTAACTCTCCCTACTCCATACTTCTTACAGCTACCTTGTCCCTCAAATTTATCCCTTTACCTCCTGCTTCCCAGCTGAGTCTCTGTGATCCATATCCACCACTCTAGACAGAATGTCTTTTCTAAACCCTATTTCCCCGCTATATCATTTCCCTTTCGGCTTTTAGAAGCCTCATTTTATTGTAAATAAATGGATCTTCATTCCTACGCTCTTACTTCCTTTTCCACATCTTCACGTTAATTAAAACCTGGCTTCCTTCTAAGGATTTTACCTCCCTTGCCATTCTCCCCAGTGCAGGACACTTCTCTCATTCCTCTCTGGCTTTAGATGGGTGTATGGGAAAAAAAATGAAATTTAAAAAAGGAGCAGGTAGGTGGATAGAGCACTGGCCCTAGAGTCAGGAAGACCTAAGTTCAAATCTGGTCTCAGACCAAACACTTGACACATACTAGCTGTGTGACCCTGGGCAAGTCACTTAATCCCAATTGCCTAATAAATAAATAAAAAATTTTTAAAATGAAATTAGATGGGTGGATGGAGTTGACATCTTCATTGATCTTTACTGGTGCTTCTAAACCTACGCCCTGGAATCTTCACTCAACAACCTCCTTTTCTTTGTATTTCATCCTTCTCAACTGTACCATCGTCTCGACCTCTAAGATGCCTTGCAACTTTTCTCTGACATTGTAATGTCAGCCAAGAGTTGTCAATCATGTCACTTGGTTGACAGCCTGCTTTACGGTCCTATCACCTGCTAGTCTCAGTTATTTCAACATCCGTCTGGATAGTCTTTCATATGTCCTTGCCTCGTAGTTTCTTAACCTATTCACCTCCCGTGACCTCTATCTCCATTCTCCAAATTATGCCTGTTCACTGGTGTGGTCACATTGTAGACTTCAACATATCTCAAAACTCCTGTTTCTCCAAGATCTCAAACTCTGAGATTCTATTCTCTTTCAAGATTCTTGTCTTTCTAACTCTCCCATTCTTCATTCTTTTTTAACCTTTTTGCCTTCATCAGGACTTATGCTCTCTTCATCCCTACTTTTTTTTTTTGCAATCTATCACACATATTCTGGTTTTACTTTCCTTCCTGACTTGTCATAATCCAGTGGTAAACCATTTCAATACCATTCTCTATGTAACCATTGACTCTCTTGACCCCTTGTCCTTTTTCCCCCTGACTTTTCCACTCCTATATTCATGTCCCATTGATTCTACTATACTCAACAACATTGTGACTATATTTCAAACCTTCTCTATTCTCTTCATACAAACAAATTCACCTCTCACCTTCCTTTTCAGACCTTCCCTATTACTTTATTGAAAAAGTCATTGGTTTTAGACTTACAGGTAGAAAAGACCTTTGAGATCACTTAAGACCTTTGAGATCACTTAATTAAGCCCCATAATTTTGTAGTTGAAGAAACTAATGGCCATTGAGATTAAATAATTTTTCTAAGGTCATACCTGTAACAACTTTCAGCATCAGGGTGTAAACACACTTCCAAAGCTAGCTCTCTCTCTCTACTACATTATGCTAAAAAAATTACTTTAGTTTCCTTTGCTCCCCATCTCCATACATAAAACACTTTCTATGTCTTCCCTTTTCTCTTCCTTTCCTTTTTCTCTCCCTTTCCTTTTTCTCTCTCAGAGACTGAGGCAGCCTCTCTCATTTCCTAAGGTAACTCTTCCATCCATTATCTCCTTTCCCCTAGATAGGGGTGGGGAACCTGCCGTCTCCAGGCCACATGTGGCCTTCTAGGTCCTGGGTGAGGCCTTTTGACTGAGCACGGGTTTTACAGAACAGATCCTTTTATTAAGGGAATTTGTTCTGTGAAGTTTACATTCAGTCAAAGAGCTGTACTTGAGGATCTAGAAGGTCACATGTGGCCTCCAAGTCACAGGTTCCCCAACCCTGCAGCCTAGGACTTTACTAATTCAATCATTCTCTCATTTGCACTCCTTCATTTTCTAATGCTCCCTCTCTACAAATATACCTTTATTTTGACATTAGTTAGATGAAAACTCTTTCTCCTTCCTTTATTTTTTGCAAAATTCCTAGAAAGAGTGGGAGTGGTTCACATTTATAGTCTTTACTTCCTCACCACCAACTTTCTTCTTTCGCATGGTTAAGATGAGAAGTTAACAGTGTGACAAGCAGCTACAAAAGCTAATAGGATCATAGGAAACTAAAGAAAAAAAATGAAGGTAGTGATAGTCTTAGGCCTGCCAGATTTGCTGGCACATTCTGCTGGAATATTTCCATTGGCCCTTTCCCTTCTCCTCAGGGAGGAGGAATATAAAGTCCCCCAGGGGAAAGGCCAACAGAAATGCTCCCCTTGGATGTGCTGGCCCACTTTGTATCCAGAGTCCCATTGTATTCTGACATAAACTACATTTCTAGTGTTATTTTGGTTCAGATGCCATATTTTAGGAGTGCACAGATATGAAGGAGTGGGTCCAGAGAAATATGAATAGATGATAGAGGGACTGGAAACCATGCATTTTTAAGATTAATTGAAGGAATTAGGAATGTTGAGTCTGGAGAAAAGAAGGCTTAGGGAATGTGATGGTAGATGGCTTAACTCATGTGGAAGGCTGTTATGCGAAAAAGGGATTTGATTTGCAATAAGAGCCATCCTCCAATTAAAAAATGATCAAAGGATATGAATAGGCAGTTCTCAGAGGAAGAAATCCAAGCTATCTGCAGTCATTTTAAAAAAAATGCTCCAAATCACTAATAATTAGAGAAATACAAACTAAAGTAACCCCGAGGTTCTATCTCATACCCATTAGATTGGTAAAGATGACAAAAATAGAAAATTACAATTATTGGAGGGGCTGTGGGAAAACTGTAGAACTGTGAATTAATAAGCCATTATGGAGAGCAATTTGGAACTATGCCCAAACACTTACTAAACTGTATATACCCTTTGACCCAGAAACACCAATATTAGGCCTATACCCCCAAAATGATCAAAGAAAGGAAAAAGTCCTACACGTACAGAAATATTTGGAGCAGATCTTTTTGTGGAGACAAAGAAGTAGAAACTAAGGGGATGCCCATCAAGTGGGAAATGGCTGAACAAATTGTGGGATATTAACGTAATGGAATTATAATATGCAATAAGAAAAGATGAGATATTGATTTGCAACATTGCAAAGACTATTTTGAAATACTTAAGAAATCTGATCAGTACAATGATGATCATGATTTTAGAGGACTAGTGATAAAGAATGCTACCTCTTGAGAGAGAGGTAATGAGTGAAAATGCAGAACATGACACATATTATTTGATATGTCCAATAAGGAAATTTGTTATGATTGATTATGCTTATTTGTTAAAAGGTTTTATATTTGATCCTGAAGGTGATAGGGAGCCACTGACCTTCATGACCCCATTTGGGACTTTCTTGGCAAAGATACTGGAGTGGTTTGCCATTTCCTTCTCCAGCCCATTTTACAGATGAGGAAACTGAGGCAAACAGGCTTAAGGGTCACACAACTAATGTGTCAGATTTGAAATCAGGAAGATGAGTCTTCCTTACTCCAAGCCCAGCACTCTATCCACTGTGCCACCTAGATTAAGGAATTTTTATTAGCCGTGTCATAATGTTGATTCATTTCTCACATTACCTGTTATCCAGACATAACTCTCACCTATTCCTATTTCATAGCTTTCTTTTTATCCCAGGTGTAGATTTCATATTTATCCCTGTCAAATGTAATCTTATTAGATTTGGCCCAGAGTTCTAAAATGTCTAGATTTTTTGAGATACTGACTCTGTTGCCCAACCATACTTGCTATCCCACGCAGCTCTGTGTCATCTGCAAATTAGCTAAGTATTCCATCTATGCCTTCATCTAGGGAGAGGGAGAGCAGAACAAACATTTTTTTAGACAGCTACTACTTGCTTGTGGTAAACTCTTTTACAAATACTACTTCATTTGATAATCTGAATCAGTGGTGTCAAACTCAAATAGAAACAAATCTCAGCAGCAGACCTGCGGTTAACCCAGCAGGGTAATAGATAATTAACATTATCTATGCTCTGTTATGTTTTAATTTATTTTGTTAAACATTTCCCAATTACATTTTAATCGGGGTCAGCAGTTTTGCTGGCTGTTTATGGACAGAGTTTGACACCTCAGAACTAAAACACTGATAAGAGATTGAACAGACCTTTCTATGCCCCCAGGAGATCCTTTAGAACTGTAAATTGCAAAGCACTTTCAAATTTGCATTATTAAAGGACTGGTTTCTCTTAGGTAGTCCTCTATACCAAAGAAATCTCTCCCATCCCCATTAAAAAATGTTGAACTGAACAAAGCCAAGGACAGATTCCTAGGGCATTCTACTTGGAGACTGCCCTCCAGGCTTATGTTGATCTATTATTTACTCCTTTCACTCCAATCATTCCCCTGTTCAGAACCCACTCAATTGTATTATCATCCAGGCTACATTTCTTCATTTCGTCCACAAGTGTATCATGACTCAGTAAAATGTGTTGCTAAGATGCATTCCCCCAAAAAACAAAACAAAAAAACAAATAAAAAAAATTAAAAAGGGGCAGCTAGGCAGCGCAGTGGATAGAGCAACAGCCCTGGAGTCAGGAGGACCTGAGTTCAAATACGGCCTCAGACACATAACACTAGCTGTGTGACCCTGGGCAAGTTACTTAACCCCATTGCCTAACCAAAACAAAACAAAAAAAACAAATGAAATGCATTCCCCTGATCTTGTCTGACAGCCTTGTGCCATAGGAGGGTTGCTGGCAGGTATTCGAATGGGGTGACTACCCCAACAGAAGCAAGTGGGTATAAAAATATTTGCTTAGATTCTAAGGATGTGTTATCAAACCCAGGACAAAGATACATGTTAAGAGTTCTGATTATGTTTGGTTGAGTGCCAAGACCTTTCCTTTGTCTCCCTTTCTCTCCATGATTGAGTGGTGGAGGTACAACCCATTGGGTACTGGACAGACAGGTCTGAGAAATCTGGAAGCTTCTTAGGTGGTTACCTTTTCTATGCTACTGGGAATGCCAGGAACCATGTCACTGGAGAAAAACCTTCTTTTACATAAAACAAAGAAATTCTTCTGCTTTAGCTGCATATGTGGCAAGGACTGCTGTTTGGCAGCAACCCCTAATTCCCATGAGGCTTGTAACCCTATTTTCGACATAGCCTAGGGACTTCCCCTTGAAGTTCATCTATGTCATAGTGTCAACTCACACCTAGGTAATGTGCACAGGGCTGTATGTGGCCTACCACTCCCTGTTTAAAAAATAATGAAATGAGGTTAATCTGGCATGACTTGTTCTTGATCAATCAGTGATGTCTCTTAATGATCACTACTTCCCTTTCTAAATGTTTGTAAGTCATCCATTTAATAATCCATTTTAGATTTTTACCTGGAATCAAAGTCAATCTCACTGGCTTACAGTTTGAAGAGTCCACCCTCTTCCCTTTTCTTAAACTTGGGACGATATTTTCTTATCTCAAGTCTTATGGTGGTTCTCCCATTCACCATGATTTTTGAAAGTGGTTAAAGAATCATACCCACAAATTCTTTGAGTACCCTGGAACATAGTTCATCTGGACCTGATGACTTGAACTCATTGATAGAATACAGTGACTCTTACTATTTATCTTGGGTTTCAAATCCCTGGTAAGCATTTTTTTTTTCCCTTAAGAAAGCTACACTTTGGGTGCAGCTAGGTAGCGCAGTGGATAGAACACTGGCCCTGGAGTCAGGAGGACCTGAGTTCAAATCTGACCTCAGACACATAACACTCACTAGCTGTGTGACTCTGGGCAAGTCACTTAACCCCAATTGCCTCACCAAAAGAAAAAAAAATAAGGAAAGCTACTCTTATTTTATAAAGGCTAATTACACAACATCTCACCAATGTTTTCATCTTTAAGGGAAATATTTTTTTAAAGTACATTAAAATATTAATATACTAGAGTAAATGGAGCTATGAAACAGGCCTAAACAGGCAGAAAATATAAACTTTCCTTTTACAGAAAATGTTAATATTAAGTCTATAATAGAAGCATGATTTATATATATATATATATATATATATATATATTATCAACCAGGTAAAGGCCACCCCTCAAGATGCAGAGGAGTCCTAGCTGAGTTGAAAGCAGAAAAGTTTTATTAGTGCCAAGGTCCACCCCACCCCACCCCCAACTCGGCAAGGTACAAAGGAGTCCCTAGCCAAGGAGAACAGGTTCAGAGAGGGGTTAGGAAAAATAGTGGACAATCTGTCCTAGAAACAGGTAGACATAGAAGCAGGGTGTTTTGCATGAAAGGTTGACCACAAGGCTGCTTTGGGCCAATTTGGGGGCGAGGGTTGGAGGAGGTTTCGGGGCACAGCTCAGCAAAGTCAGCCAACAAACACCAGCAAAGGGAATAAGCAAGACTTTGATTCACTGCATTGTGATTGGCTTCTTTCGGCAACCAGGCTTACTTTGTGTCCAGTGCATCTGTCCTTAGGTAACTCATATAATACAAACATATTAATCTCAGGGTCATTTCATATTCTCCCCTTATGATCAAGGTGACCACCAGCCCACCGCTGGCCAAGGAGGCATGATCTTTTGCTACCCTGTGTGATTTCCCCTAGCACAGATCTAACAAGATGTGAGGTCGCCAGTTTT
The DNA here is from genome assembly GCF_003287225.1 of Phascolarctos cinereus. Lineage (NCBI taxonomy): Eukaryota > Metazoa > Chordata > Mammalia > Diprotodontia > Phascolarctidae > Phascolarctos > Phascolarctos cinereus. The sequence goes on from NW_027555958.1 coordinate 415,815,678, forward strand.
TGCTAGGGCTTGAAGCAGACTCTTGAGGGGGTGTTGGGATCCCTCCTCCCGCCTTAGCAACGAGGAAAGCGGAAAGGAAGAAAAAAAAAAGTGGGAGGGAGCCAAGGCAGTGAAATGATGAAACACCAACAATAAAAATCAGGAACAAAAGAAAACCCCAAAGAAAATGATTGGTACTTAGCCCATGTCCAGAGTCTCGGGGGGAACAGTCTCCTCTAAACGTCATCTGCTTCAGGGCCCACTTGAAGCACAGCTTGAGGCCCTTCCTCACTAGGTTTGGCAGTCCACTTGGGAACTGGAGTTTTCTTCAGATGATCCAGGAGTCTACTCTCTCAAATCTGGCAGTTGTGGGGAGTAGCCAGAAGGGCCTGGTGTGGGCCTTAGAAACAATGCTGGATTGATCAGTATACGGCCAGTTTTCAGATAAGACATATGAATTGCTTGAGATGTACAGTTGTGAGAAAACTCCTTGCATCAATCTTTGGATCTGACTGTAAGGGTCTCTAAATAGTAGGTAGAGATGGTTCAGTTTCCTAGCCACACAGGGCTAGGTTCAAACAATGCAATAAACTTTTTCATAAATTCATAATCATAATTGCATTAAGTCAATTTCATTAATGTCAAGTTCCAGAGCAAACTGCTTGGAAGGCTAACAATGGACTAGTTTTGAGAAGGGAGATTTATGTGTCATCAAGGCAACCAAGAAAACTTAAACATAAACATCGTGAAACAAAAGACTAGAGCAATACAATAATTATCACCGATCAAGTCTCCTTATATCCCAGTAACTTCTTCTCAATGTCCATTTAATCAGCATGTTTAGAGTCCCAGATGTCTCATGTAGTCATCTGGTCCCTAGAGATCTTCTCTTGGACAATAGGCTTTAATCTCCGGACAGCTCTGAAGAGGGCTCCGCTTCTCAGGTTCCAAATCTGTAAGTTCCTAAATAGTTCTGCTAGTAACAAGACTTAATACAGTTCAGTATGCTCACTTAAATTTGGTTCTCCAATATTGAAACTTCAGAGAATTTCAGTTTACATACCATTTGCTGTTTCTATCCTTACCTAAATCATGTATCTGATATAAGAATCTTTTTTTAAAAAAAATTGATGAGCTACTTTTCTATTTCTTAGACAGCACCAGATAGTTTTGATAATTACTGCCTTATAATAGAGTGTAAGAACTGATATTGCTAAACCTTATTCCTTCACATTTTTATTTATTTATTTATTTTAGGCAATTGGGGTTAAGTGACTTGCCCAGGGTCACACAGCTAGTGTCAAGTGTTTGGTCTGAGGCCAGATTTGAACTCAGGTCCTCCTGAATCCAGGGCCGGTGCTCTATACACCTAGCTGCCCCACACATTTTTTATTAGTTCTTTTGATACTCTTGACTTTTTGTTCTTCATTTTTATTATATTGGCCCTGCCTACTCACAGACAATTCATATTTCTCCAATTATTTAAATCTTCTATATTCTTGCATCTGTTTTGGCAGATAACTTTCATACTGTCTAGAGTTATTTTAAATGGGGTATCTCTTACTATTTCTTCTTGCAGGGTTTAATTTGTGATATATAGGAATGCTGATGAGTTATGTGGATTTATTCATTGCTTCAATGAACTTTTTAGTTGAGTCTTTGGGATTTTACAAGTATATCATCATATCATCTACAAAAAAAAGATAGTTTTGTTACCTCATTCCCTATTCTGATTTCATTTCTTCTCTTATTACTATTGCTAGGATTTCCAATACAGTATTGAATAATATTGGTGTCAGTGGGCATTCTTATTTTGCACCTAATCTTACTGAGAAGGCTTCTAGCTTATCCCCATTACAAATAATGCTTGCAGGTGGTTTTAAATAAATGGGTTTTTTTTATCAATTTAAAGTAAAATCTATTTATACCTATATTTTCAATTGTTTTAAAAATAGAAATGAACATTATAGTTTATCAAAAGCTTTTTCCTTATCTATTGATATAATTCTATGATTTTTTTCTTTTATTATGATACAATCAGTTATGTTCATAGTTTTCCTTATGTTAAACCATCTCTGCATTGCTGGTATAAATCTCACTTGCTAAGAATGCATAATCTTTGTAATATGTTGCTATAATATTTTAGCTAGTATTTTTTTTAGGATTTTTGCATTCATATTCATTAATTAAATTAGTCTATAATTTTCTTTCTCTGTTTGGTTTTACTCTTCCTGGTTTTAAGCATCAGTATCATATTTATTTCATAAAAGGAGTTTGGTAGGATCCCTAATTTGCTCATTATTCTAAATAATTTATTTACTATTGGAATTAGTTGATCTTTAAATGTTTGATAGAATTCACCTGTAAGTCTGTCTGGTCCTAGTTTTTTTTCCTTAGGAAGCTCATTTATGACCTATTCTTCTGCCTTTTAAGATGATCAGACAGATACTTTAAAAATGGGAAAATAATTTCACTTTCTTTACCACTATCAATATGATTTTATATGTAAAAGGCCCAAAAAATAATACCTAGCAGAGCTCAAAAAGGATTTTAAAAAGCAAATTAAAGAAGTAGAAGAAAAATTGGGAAAAGAAATGAGACTGATGCAAGAGAACCATGAAAAAAGAGTCAACAGCATGGGAAAAGATAGATAAAAATTTACTCCCTAAAAAATAGAATTGGCCAAATGGAAAAGGAAGTACAAAAGCTCACTGAAGAAAATAATTCCTTAAAAATTAGAATTGAACAAGTGGAAACTAATGACTCTATGAGACATCAAGCTACGATAAAATGAAATCAAAAAAGTAAAAACAATAGAAGAAAATGTGAAATTTCTCATTGGAAAAATAACTGACCTAGAAAATAGATCCAGGAGAGATAATATAAAAATTATTGGATCACCTGAAAGCCATGAATTAAAAGGGAAAAAAAAAGCCTTGACAACTTCTTTCAAGAAGTTATCAGACTGCCCTGATATATTAGAACCAGAAGGCAAAATAGAAAGTGAAAGAATCCACTGATCACTGCCTAAAAGAGATCCCAAAATGAAAACTTCGAAGAACGTCATAGCCAAATTCCAGAGCTCACAGATCAAAGAGAAAGTATTGCAGGCAGCCAAAAAGAAACAATTCAAATATTGTGGAGCTACAGTCAGGATTACACAGGATTTGGCAGCTTCCCCATTAAAGAACCAGAAGGCTTGGAATATGATATACCAGAAGACAAAGGAATTAGGATTACAACCAAGAAGCACCATCAGAATTGAATATAATCTTTCAGGGAAAAAAAACTGGTTATCTAATGAAATAGAGGATTTTCACCCATTTCTAATTAAAAGACCAGATCTGAATTAAAAAATTGACCTCCAAATGCAAGACTCAAGGGAAAAAAGGTAAAAGTGAAACAAGAAAGAGAAAACACAAGAAATGCAATAAGGTTAAATTTTATATTTCTATATGGCAAGATAATATTTGTAACTCTTAAGAATTTTATTATTATGATAGTAATTAGAAGGAGTATATATAAAGGATGTTGATATAAAGTGACTTTGACAGGCTGATACCCCAAAAATGAAATAAATAGATGAGAAAGAAAATTGCACTGGAAGAAAAAGGAGAGGTTGAATGGGGTAAATTATCCCAGATAAAAGTGGCATGAAAGAGCTATTACAATGAAGGGGAAGATGGGGGAGGGGGGAGTAGTAGGCAAAGTTTGAACCTTATTTTCATCAAAATTGGCTCAAAGAGGGAATAACATATACACTCAGTTGGATATAGAAATCTATCTTCCCCTATAAGGAAGTAAAAAGGGATGGGGATAATAGAAAGTACGGGGCGGGGCGGGGGGATGGGACTGATAAAAGGGAGAGTATATTGGAGAAGGTGATGATCAGAAGTAAAACACTTATGAGGAGGGAAAGGGTGAAAAATAGTATGGAGGGAAATACACAGGATGATTTCAGAAAAGCTTCTTACATGAACTGATGCATAGTGAAGTGAACAGAACCAGGAGAATGCTGTATCCAGTAACAGCAATATTATTCAATGAAGAACTACAAATGACTTAGCTATTCTCAGCAATATAATGATCCAAGACAATCCCAAAGGACTAATGATGAAGCATACTATCTGCCTCCAGAGAAAGAACTGTTATTGACTGACTATAGACTGAAGCATACTATTTTTCACTTTCTTTTTTTCATTTTATTTCTTTTATTTGAGTCTTCTGGTACAAAATGACTAATATGGAAATGTTTCACATAATTGCACAGATCTAAACTATATGTGATTGTTTACTGTCTAAGGGAAGGGAGATGGGAGGAAGGGATAGAATTTGGAAATCAAAACTTTAAGTAAAAATACTAAAAAATTTTTTAATTTAAAAAAGTGATAAATCTTCAAACTCCTTAATGATTAATCTCCAAACCTCCAAAATCTACAAAGATATTTTTAGCAGTTCTACAAACTTTGTTTTACTGACTTTATTTCTGTAATTCCAACGTGGCCAATGTTGACAGGAGAGAAAAAAAAAACAACTTTTGCAGGGTTGTTTTTTACCTTTTCTCTTTGTTTATGACCTAATCTCCTGAGGAAAGCCTGAAGTGGGAGTTAGTCCTGCTTACTGGGACAATTGCTTTAAGTATGAAGTTCATTAATCTTTCCCAGTGTTCTAAACTCTTTGGCTACAGCCCTTAGTAGTTTTTCTGGCGGGCTGCATTTTCTTTCCAGGTAACAGAGTCTACAAACAACACAAACACAACACAGGACAAAGATTTTCCTAGTTTTACAGACACAAACACAGACAAAATGATAAGACAGACACATAGAATATAAAGAAGAAACCCTTTTTATGAGGAGGTGGGCAGAGACCATCACTTAAAGCTGCCCAGTAAAACCAAAAGTTCATCTGATCAGAGTAAGATTTTTCAATGACTAATCTTGATTTCCTTAATTTGCAATAACGTTGAGTCAAATTAGAACCAACACAAATTACCAGTTAAATCTCCTACAAATTTATGTCAGAAGACTCATAATTCAACTTAGAAGGAATAAGTCAAAATATTGACCCAGACTCCTCGACTTTAAAAGGAAACTGTTGTATTGGGGTTGTCACCTTCCCTTTCATCCTCAGAGGGAGGAGGGTGAATCTTTCTCAGGGAGGGGTGGATAAATCTTTTCTGGGAGAAATGACTTGGTCTTTCACACATACAAATCCCTGAATTACTGTCTTAATTAAGCAATACAATTCTGACTAATATTCTGGAGGGTGCAGATCTTCTTTTCTACCCTTTCCCCATTCTTTTAAACTCTAAGGTTTCCTTAAAGGAATCCAGGTTACATGAGGTTTCTCATTTGGTAGCTTCGAGTAGCCATTTATTAAAAGCATCCCATTGGGATATCTTATTTTCTTGCCAGCTTTATCAAAACATTTTTTAAGGTAATTCATTCTATCCCAATCAAAAGAACCCCATGTTGGCCAATGATGATAGGGGTCATCTTAGGTCAATTTCTGACAATTAGTTAAATATCTGCAGGTTTGGGGCCTACAATGTAGAAACATATAGCCAGTTGTTGTCCCTTGGGTGGGGGGCAGATGGTGCTTCGGTATCTTGGGAAGTTTGGTTACCCATGGGAACTTGGCCAAGATCTTACTTTATTCTGGAATTTATCCTTCTTTTGCCAAGTAATATGGACTACCTGAATTAAATACTGGGACTTTTTGAAAATCAGTTCCCGGCTAAATCACAAAACCTGGGACTCTTCAGTCCCGACCTGCAGGTTTTCACTAGTCCCTGCCTGTAGAGTCTTCTCTGGTTCCCCACCAAGGGGTGCTTTCCCTGTGGTGCTCATGCTGTGATCTCCACCCCAGGCAGCTCATGCCAGGGTCACCACCCTGTGGAGCCCATGTCAATGTCTCCACCTGTGGCCACGAACCTCTGAGACCTTTCAGTCTCAGTTGTTGATCAATGGTACCCCTGCCAGGGATTTACCCATCTTGGCACGCCTGAGGTGTGCAAACCCCTTTTCTTCCTAACAAATGAACTCAATTGAAAGAGACAGGAATTCAGGATTCAAGCAGAGAGGCACTTACCAGACCCCCAAGGGGGAGATGGCAGATTGGGCATCAAAGGGTCAAACTGGTATCAAAGTGCCTGGATCACCCCTTCCCCCCAGTGGTCATAAATAAGCCCTTTACCATGATAAATCCCATTTCTGACATTAGAAACGTCAACTGGGTGAAGCCCACCCCTCAAAATACAGTGGAGTCCAAACTGAGTTGGAAAGCAGAAAAGTTTTATTAGGAGGAATATCAGACATTAGTGCTGAGGTCCCCCCACTTCCTCCATACAAGGTACAGAGGAGCCCCTAGCCCAGGAGAGGCAGGGGAGATTTCTGCTTGAAAACCACAAAGGCGAGGTTCAGGGAGAGGTTGGGAAAAAGAATGGACAATCTTTCCCAGGAACAGGTAGGCACAGAAGCAGGATGTTTTGCATGAAAGCTTGACCACAATGCTGGGTTTGGGCCAGTTTTGGGGGGGGAAAGGGGGCACAGCTCAGTAAGGTCAGCCAGCGAACACCAGTAAAGGTATCTGGGAGTAAGCAGGACTTTGGCTTACTGCAGGCTCCTGATTCACTCCTTTCAGCAACCTGGCTTACTCTGTGTCCAGTACATCTACCCGGTAAGGTAACTCATGTAAAATAGACATATTAATCTCAGCGGCAATTCTACAGTATGCACACACGCACACACACACACACACACACACACATATACATCTATTGTATAAAGTCTAGTTTTGAAAACATCTCTTGTATGCAAAACATTTGATTCTCTTTTGATCAAATAGGGTTTATAGTGGCAAATTGATTAAATTATTTTAATTCCCAACATGTGCATGTTACATGAAGGTTTTATTAATCAGCTATAATTGCAAACTTCCCTGTTGTACCCTTAATCTAATATCATAGCTGACAGTACATTCAGGTCTCTCATATATGGATGTGCTGCCAGCATCTGAACAATTTTCATTCTTTGCTCAGAGTCTAGGAATATATTCAGGAGGGCTTCCCTCAAATGTTTGGTTTCTTCTGGGGATCTCTGTGATAGAATCATCAGTCTTAGCTAGATGTTGGCTAGGTTTTGTAAGATTGGGAGGTTGGGCTGCTGAAGAATCCAGTTGCTTAGAATTCTTTGAATCCTGAGTGTGGGTTGCCAGATGGTGATAGGTACCATGGCATTAAGGACTCTGAAGGCAATTTCATGAGGTCTTCCACTTGGCAGAGTTCTGGATGGAGGTAGAAAATCCCCCAGGAAGAATTTTTATGAAGAAATTCCTCTAATCTAGGTTTACTTCTTCCTAAAGGATCATCAAGAACCATAAATATGTCTCCAACAAATATATACTGAATTAACCTTTTTAAAATGATTTGTCTCCAAGATACTGATTCCATCACAAATTCTCTAAAATCATCATTGGTTACAATAATGCCATCAACTTTGTCAGTTAGGTACAACAGAAACCTATCATCATGAGAAGCAACTCTTGTTGCAAAGACCATGCATGTTGGGGTTAAAGATAATATTCTGAGGGGTCCTGGAACTGGGTCAAAAAGTGCTGCTCTTTGATGTTAGAATGTAAAATTGAAAATTGATTTTAATTTTATTTTGCTAAGACTTAATCAAACCAGATTTAATATTCCCTTTTGAGGTTCTTTACCCTTGTAAACTTCACCCATCAAACACATCTCAGAGAAACTTGTTTAAAGGTCAAGCTTTTGTCTTATAATTACCTCTATCTTTTACACCCACTTTCTGGAGAAACTTGGTTAACCTAAAGGTCAAATCTCATCTATTTAAACTATTGCTTGTCGTTCCTTTTGGAAGAGGACCAATGACATAATGATGACATCACAGGATGATGTCTTGACTTGCATGTGAATTAGATTTTAATGAGGCAGAGTTGTACAAAAGCATCAGCCTCACTCTCTTTTCCTGAGTCATAGAAATCCAGTGGTAGGACAAAAGTCAAGATGACTGGCAGGGGCCTCGGATGCAGTAGATGACCTTGGCATCATTGACGTATGACCAAGCTCTAAGCCTTCCACAGAGCCTGCTTTAGCCACCTTCATGGCCATTGGAACATTTTTCTCATCTACTCATTCCACTGGGGAAAGTCTTCACAATGCTTGGGGTAGACAGTTTTATCAGGATGTGGCCACTGCACATGCTACAGCTTCTTGAAACCACAGGCGAGAGCTGGGTGAAAGATGGGCACCAAGGGTGGATGAGCGGCCCTAAAAGGGGGCTCAACAAGTCTTCACACCAGAGATACTAGTCTTCCCTGAACATCTATTTATAGCAACTCTTATTACCTGAAGACTACTTCCATTGCCTGGGAACCTTTGTCTTGTGACTCAAATTTAAGTCTTGGCTGTGGTTAAGAGGTTTTCAGAAGGGAGTTCAAATGATGTAATCACAATTCTGACTGTGTCATTGATAGCCAATCAGAACAAGACACCCCTGTGTTGCTCAAGATTTTGCTCTGTCGACTTACTAATTGTTATAAAAGACCCTGTCATCCCTCACTCAGCGTCTTTGGTCATTGAGAGAGACCATTGACCCAATTTATTAGTTACTGCTAGTCTAACTAATAAATTGATTGTGCTTGGAACCTTACCTATTAGTTTACCTTAATTTCAATTGTTGCAAGGATCACACCTTGTTTTTCACTAAGGGATACTATCATGGTTCTGTTCCCAAGTTTCCAAAAGTATTCAAAGGCTATTGCAATCCCTCAACAGTAGAAGAACTCCTGCAGACCATGGGCAATTGCAACATTGTTCCCATCTATAACAACATACTCTTAACCTGATCTCTCTGCTTCATTTTTTAATTTCAGCCTGAATGGTGTTTCAAGAGTATCCCAGAATCTTTGGATCTCAGTAACTGAGGAATCAGCACAATGATTGGATGATCCTGCCAGCTTAATGCTAGTGATTGAAGACAGTAGCTGGAGTAGATTTAAAAAAAAAAAAAAGAAGGCATCAGAGAGAGGGGTTGGCCATTTGGCTTGACTTGGAAAGAGCACCTAGCTGGCTTTCACATAACAAGGTTAAGATTATTCTTTGGAATTGTGATCCCAACTTTTTAATACAAAATATTTTCAGGAATAACTGGCATTTTTGTCTGGTGACTCAGATTCCCTCTGGCAACAAAATCCATGTCTATAAGTACTCACTTGTCATTCAAGAGCTTCTTTAAAGGGGAACAGAAGGTGAAGAGTCATCGTGTTCTAGATCTCTGTTGGGAATTTGGCTCTGGGTAGAATTCCAATTTTCTGTTTTCTCTTCTTTTTCATTTTGCCATTTGAGGTACCTGATTTTTCTTTTATTCTGAGAGGTGACTTGAGATTTTTCTGTTATGTTTTGCTATATGTGATCCTTGTTTCCTTTGGAGAAAAATTCACTTTAAATTCATTTTGATGATTGCAATGACCTCTAGGAAGATAACTGAAATCCTAAGAAAGACATCTTTTTCTTTATAAAACTTTTTGTTTTGCCTTTTCACTTTCTTCTAAGAGTACAAATGGTTCTGTAGATGGTCTCTGCTCTTTAATAACTTTTTTCCTACAGTTTTTTGGGAGCATCCCACCATTTAAAAAAAAGTTTACTAGTATATTATGTTCTACTTACTCAGTAGTGTCTTTTACAATCATGCATAATTCTGTAGAGATAGTAGAGGATTCAGACAGCAGGTTAATAACTGTGCCTGTAGCCAATCTCTCAGTAGCAGATAGAGGCCCATCCTCCCAAACATTTTCAAATGAAACTTGTCTTTCTTCAGTATCAAAAGACCTCTTTTTGTGACATATCCTCTTTTTGGAAATAGGTTCTTCAGGTGGAGTTATACCATTTATTGGGGGGGAAAGGACCCCTGTGGTTCCAGAAAACACTATAAGCTCAGAAACAGGGGTTCCTGCTTGCTTGCTTTCATTCTCTTATAAAACCTGCCCATCATTGGACATGCTCAGCTCTTGGATGCCATTGTGGATAAATTATGTTACATAATCTATTAGAGCAATGATAGTATCAGTATTGGCATTATTTATCTATTTCATATGAATCTTGACAAGGGTAAGATTTAGGGGTTCTTTCTTCAATGAACTGGGTAAAATCAACAAGTCCATTATATATCTTCATATGATTGTTCAAATTGTTTAAATTGCTTTTTGGGGGCAGCTAGGTGGTGTAGTGGATAGAGCTTCGGCCTTGGAGTCAGTAGGACCTGAGTTCAAATGCGACCTCAGACACTTGACACTTACTAGCTGTGTGACCCTGGGCAAGTCACTTAACCCCAATTGCCTCCACAAAACAAACAAACAAACAAAATAAATAAATTGATTTTTCACTTATAATGCATTCTGGGTACTTGGTAGACTCATTTTCAAAAAGCTTCACAAGTCACTGTGTGTGACTTTTGGCTATAGCAACAACATTAGCACAACCTCCAATGTCCAGGAATGGACACATCAGCTTATTTTAATTCTGACACAACTCTTACGAAACTGTGCTGCTCCTTTGTATTTCTCTCCACTTCTCTTTGCTTTCAGATTCTCAAAATATCTTTTAAACATTTAAGTTGGATGAAGAGTTAGTTCTCTGTGCATCCAGGGATGCTCCCTCTCCCCTTCTCTTTTTAATTGGAATAATTCACATTCATGATATCAAAATCGTATTTGTGAAAATTTAGTCTCAGGCCAGCTTGATCTACAGAATTTTAGGCCAAGGGATCTTATCAATCTTTTCCCTAAAATCTTTGAAATCTACTCTTCCCTAAATCAAAAGTATGTGTTAGCAGATGTCTGCTTTCCCCTCCTTATCCATAACAATCCTAAAATGGAATGACCGTTTCTTTCTTATTATATCTTTCTTGACAACCAGTCTTTTCTTGTTACAGAAAATTAGGTCTAGAAGAGCAATCCCCCCTCACAGCTTCCATTGCCTTTTTTTTTCTTTTTGGTGAGACAATTGGAATTAAGTAACTTGCCCAGGGTCATACAACCAGTAAATGTCAAGTGTCTGAGGCTGAATTTGAACTCAGGTCCTCCTGACTCCAAGGCCAGAGCTCTATCCACTGTGCCACCTAGCTGCCCCTCCACCACCTTTTGAAGAATAAAATTAAGCCCAGCCAAGTATTCATTAGCTGCTCTACTTTTAACAAAATGAGAGTTGCAAGAGATGTTCAAATATTCGAAATCCACCATTACTACTATAATAAACCTCCATTGACAATTTGTGATCTCTTTCCAAACTCATAATTTTCTCCTTCTGTTTCTACCTTCCTTGATCTTTATACAAATATTCTCCACTATGCCTCCATTGGCTCCTAGTTTGTTTTATACAAATATGCCTTGTTTTCTTCACCTACTCTTTGCGCTAACCAAGTTGGACTATTTGCTGTTCCATGTACATTTCATCTCTCATTTCAATGCCTTTGTAACTCTCTTAGTGACATTATAAATCTCTCATGGGCTTAATTATCATCTCTATGAAAATGACTCACACATCTCTATATCCAGACTCAGTATCTCCTCTGAGCTCCAGTTTCCCATCATCAATTACTGTACCAATTTGGACATTCAAAACTGTATGAACGGGATTCATCTCAAACTCAACATACCTAAAACAGAATTTTTTATATAGCTTTCTCTTCAAATCCAACCTTCTTCTAAACTCCCCTCTCTCTGTTGAAGGCATCACCATTCTTCAAGTTGACTAGATTCATAACCTTGGTTGCTTTGATCCATAACCTCGATGCCTTGCTTGGTCTCACCCAACACATCCCGTCATTTGGCAAATTTTGCTATTTCTATCTCTACAATATCTCTTGTATCTAACCCCTTCTCTCTATTCATACAACTACTACTTTAGTTCAGATTCTTAACCTTTCCTCTGAATTATCACAGTAGCAATTGATCTCCCTTTTTCAAAACTTGAAAACTTCCCCCCAAAACTCCACACTACATTCTGTGGTAACTTCCCCACAACTTGCTTCCAAAGAGATTCCCTTAAACCCACATCTGACCACGTCACTCTACCACTTAATAAATTCCAGTGCTATCCTATTGCCTCTGGGACAAAATACAAACTCTTTTTAGCCTTTGAAGTCTTTCATAACCTAGCCTTAACTTATCTTTTAGTCTCATTGTATTATTCTTCTTAGACTGTACTCTATGATCCAGCCAATCTAGTTTTCTCTCCGCTCTTCACATATGATTCTTCATCTTCTAGCAACCTCCATGACTAGAATGCAATCCTTTCTCCCCTCTAGGTCAAGAATCCCTCTCTTCCTTCAGGACACAGTTTGAACTCTATCTTCCTCATGAGCCTTTCCTGAGCTGTCACGTCCCACCTGTTAGTATCCTCCTCTCTCTAACTTGTATTTATTCTGTATATACTTATATTTGTACTTGTTGTTTCTACCTTGCTGTACCACAGAGTGGACACTTTGTGAGAATAAGGATTGTTTTATAATTTGTATTTATATCCATAGTACCTAGCACAGTTCCTGGCATTTAATAAATGCTTGTTAATTGATGAATTTATTCTGAAATCCCTACCTTCAATCCACAAAAGTGATGAAAACACCAGCCAAGTTCAAGTCCCATTTCTTCTCCTTAGCACCTGTGTGATGCTGGGTCTCAGCTTTCTCATCTATAAAATTAGGGGGTCGGCCTAAATGGTCTTCAGAGTTCCTAGCAGCACTGAACCTGGGATTCTCTAATCCAGTTCTCTCTTCCTTCACTCTAGTCATCATTCCATTTTAAAGATTCCAATAGCTTATTAGTACTTCCAATGGCTTATTAGTATTTCTTCCTATCCTTTTCTCTGTTGCATTTTTTCTTTCCTTCAATCTTCTGAAGCAGGATAGGGAAAAAACTGCCTGTATCATTTGCTACCTTGGACCAAAGGTCTCTTTTATCACATTATCCTCCCTATGCTTCCTTATTATGCTCTACCTCCAAGCCTTCACAAGATTAGGATGGAGACGATGGAAAGTAAAGTAACTGCCCCTGTCCTACATTGCCTAGGACAACCATTGGCCTTCCCAGCTGCTATTACCATAGACCATCTTATTTTCCACTGAATTGAGTTATTTGATCAATTTGACTTCCTAGTCCTATGGTGAGCAGGAGACTTCTTGATCCCTAGTCCTTGTGATTCAGAATCATTTGCCAAGATGAAAAATCACATCTCTTGCTACCTATTCCCTAAATTTCAGCCTTATCTAGTTCAGCCCATCCATATCCTCCTTTAATCTCTCCTTCACCCACATCCTTTGCAACCACCCTTCCCCAATTATTGACAGAATCCCTTTCATCCTAGAACTTTGTCCTTTCGCACTCTTTCCATCTTGTTAAACCCATGGAGCATATCTCATTCTTTGCAACCTTGGGAGTGCAGACTGCTTTCACATCCCCACTCTACCCTCCTCCCCAGTGCCCCCCCCACCCCCTGCTCTCAACCAACACACACTGGGCCAGGAAGAGAAATTAACATACTCCTAAGAAACTGCTACCACTTCTAGACCTTCCCTCCCAAGGAATTTAGCATCTAACTCACAGTCTTTCTCCACCACAACTATTTCCTTCATTCTTAGGGACTTGATTCTTCATATAGGCAGCCCCTCAAACACTTCGGCATCCCAGTTCAATCTCAGTTCCTATGATAACTGTTTTTATTCTACGTCAGCCATCAGTATCAATGGTCATGTCTTAGCTTTAACCATTCTCCCACACTATACCACCAGCATGATTTTGAACTCTAAAATTCCCTCTTTCTGATCACAAACTTAGATCCTTCCATCTCTTCTTCAGCCTCATTCCTCTTGAACCTCTTCTTTGTCCCCCTATGATCTCCAGTCCCATCTTGCCCTGATCTCCAGTCCATCTTTCCTGTTCTAGTCTCACTTTCTTCTCTTTACCTTTTCACCTGATTCATTGTCCTCCACCTTTGAATTCTTTTCCCTCTTTACTTCGGCTATTCATGTCCTGCCATTTTCAATCCTGAATCATTTCTACCATTTGCTTTTTTCTTTTCCTTTCCCTAAGCTGCTGAACAGTGCTAGAGAAAGTTATAAGTGATGCCAACTTGGATCATGAAAAAAAATTATGTCACTGATTTCAACTTGGCCCTTATTTCATGCTGGGGAAAATGGAAACAGTTTGGCAGAAAAGAGAATCTAAACCAACATCATATACCATATACCAAAATAAACTTCAAATAGATAAATGAGCTAAATACAAAAAGTTATATAATTTGGAAAATTGGAGGATATAGTTATATCTCTCACATTGTAGATAAAGGATGAATTTACAATCAACCATGATGTAAGGAATATTATAAAAGACAAAAGCAAAAATGTTGCACAAAGAAAAAGAAAAAAGAAAAATATGGACTCAGAAAAAAAAATTTGCCCAAAACATCTCTGATAAAAATCCAATATCCAAAATTTACATGAACAGAAATTGAGATTGAGTGATTTCAAAAGCTAAGTGGTTAAAGGCTAAGAGCAAGCATTTCTCTGAAAAAATTATATAAACTACAAATAATCATTGTATAAATTGATCAAAATTGTTGATAATCAGAAATGCAAATTAAAATAGTTATAAGGTATCATATCACAACTAGAGGGGAAAATCCAATGCTGGGAATATAAAAAATGGGCACATTCTTGCTTTGCTGGTACAGGTGTATGTTGGTCCATCTGTATTAGAAAATGATTTGGAATTCTGCAAAAAAAAATATTTCAAAAGTAGCCTACCAAGTCACAAGTATAATTTAGTAGGTTAACTCCTAGGGAGTTGCCTGAGTCTCAAAGAGGTCCAGTGACTTACAACTAACTAGTTAAGTGTCAAGAGGCAGGATTTGAGACCAGTTATATATCCATGATGTAATTATGACTCTTTTGTGTATTATATATTTACATATTCTATATCATATATAATTATATTATTATTATTTATGTACTTGTATTAATTATGTATGTACTTCCAGGTTTGCTAGCTTCCTAGGCAGTGGGAATCATTTTGTGTTAGTATCCCTGGGCAAGTACCTGGGAGAGAGTGGCCACCTAACATTTGTTGAATTAAATTGAACTAAAAATTCCGTATTTTTTATAAGTTCAGTGATGCCAGAGGAATAGCCCTCATCTTGGCTGTCATGAAAGATAAATAATGGCTCCAGGGCTTGTGTCAGCAGGGAGGGTGGGGTTGAAAGACGCCCTTCCACAGTTCACTTAGCATCATGCTGGAGGTAAGTACATCATGATTAATCCAGATGAAGGCAAGCTTTTCAGCCAGCAAAGACATGCTGGCCAGAGACAACACTGTAATCATTGTTTTCTTTATTTTCTTTTCAAAATAAGGGTAACTGAGCCTGGAGAAGATGTCCAGAAGAACCAGTTCCTTGTCAAATAACACATATTGAATAAAAAAGTAAAATCTGTGAACAACCATACTCACAAAATTTCCCTCACCAAAGCCAAAATGATTTAACACTGACATGGACAGTCAGAAGAGTCATTTCCTATTCTCAATTCTGCAGCTGCCTAAGTTTTTGAGCCAATCTTCCAATAGCACCTTGCCTCAGTTTCTGAAGTTCCAAGTACTAATCTAGCAAGCATTTTAAAGCACCTGAACCTCATAAAAGGTACTCTGATACAGAGCTGAAGAGACATAAAAATAACTATGACATGAGTCCTGCCCTCGAGGAACTGCTGCTTGATGTTTCACCTTTGTTCTCAAAGAGGACCAGGACATCAGGAAGATGATGCCATGACTTGCAAGTGAATTGGATTTAAGTGAGGGAGGGCTGTGCAAAGTCACCAGCCTCACTTTCTGCTCCAGAGCCATCTGGGTTCAGTGGCAAGATACAGGTCAGGATGACTGGAGATGGCCCTGGATGCAGTGGGGGACCTTGGCCTTTTTAAGCCAAGGTCTTTCCCGGGTCTCAGTTTGTCTGAGGCAATGCCTATTCAATGATTAAGGCTAAGTAAGAAATGAGCCTAGGAATGGCCCCTTTTACCTACTTAAAAAAAAATCAGTCCAGGAGGGGAAGACCCTCAAGGTTTCTGGCCAAAACAGAAACAATTACAATTTACATTCATTCTGTGCTATCAGGACCCAAATAAGGATCACTAAGTGGGGCTTTGGCTGGAACCTATTGTTGGCCAATCAATGAGAGCCAGAGTGAATTCGGTTTAAGGCATGGTCTTTGAGAAAGAAATCTAGCCCTTAAACCCCAAGACATCTCGTTAGGTTTCAGCCATCAACATTTACATTCCTTTGGGCAGAGTACCTGCAGATAAGGGTATGACAGAGGGAGAGGAAGGAGAGGAGAGAAGGGAAGGGAAGGAGGAAAAAAGAAAGGAAAAAAGGAAGAAAGGAGGGAAGGAGGGAGCTGTGTTGCCCAACTGGAACTGGCCAGTGGCATGATATAGATTAGGATGACTGGAGATGGCCCCCCAAGGAACTTACAATACAGGCAAGGCTCTCCCAGAAATAACTATCAGTCAGAACTTGTTAAGTGCATAAGAATGGATAACCTATATCAAATTGCTTACCATCTTAGGGAAGGAAGAAGAGACAGGGAGAGAGAATTTGGAACTCAAAATATTATAAACTGAATGTTAAAAATTGTTTTACATGTAACTGGGAAAAAATAAAGTGTTATTTTAAAAATAACAACAACAAGAGTCCCAGTGTGGAAACTAATTCCACCAGTATTTGATACAGTAAAAAATATCCCAGAGAATTGTCTTCAAAGGTGAGAAATTAAGTGACTGGACCAGGGTTTCTTAACCCCCAACATCTACTTAGTTACTTATTTAAATTATTTAATACATTTATTGTGGCTCTTTGGTACCACCTTTATACTTGCATAGAAATATATGGTTATTTTTGGGGAGAAAAAGAAATGTCAGGTACAGAAGAGAGGTATGAAATGGGTTTATTTTTGTTTGTTTGTTTGTTTTGAGACTGAGAAAGGAATGCTTTTTCCAAAAAGAGAATTGAGTATTGCTCTAGGGACCACATTTTAGGAAAGATATTGATCAAACTGGAGGACAACCATAATGGTAAAGGCCCTTGTGTCCATGTAACCTGAAGATCAGTTGAACTAATGGAGTATATTTATCCTGAGGACAAAAAGACTGGGGGTGGGGGTGAAGACATAATAAAGCCTTTAAGCATTTGAAAGGCTATGACATAGAAAGCGCGATTATCTTTGTACCTCTAGGCCTGAGACAGCAGAACTGTGACCTTGTTCTATCAAGTAACTCTTAGACCTCCTGCATTTTTAATTTTTTCCTCTCCACTGGTTTCATTCCCTCTGCCTACAAATGTGCTCATGATTCTTGCCTTTAACCCAACAACAGAAAAAATGAGTTTTTTTAAATGGCCCTGCTATCCTCACGAACTATGATCCTTTTTCTCTCCTTCCTTTAATAGCAAAGTTCATTGAAAAGGGTTCTCCCTTTTTAGCTACCTCATCTGTGACTTCTACCTCTTCTTCAATGCATACATCTAGGTCTACTTTGCTAAGCCTGATTTATCCATACATCAAGTGCCCTGAGGTCTTAGCGATGCTTCCTCTTTAAAAAGAGCTCAATCCATCCATGCTTCTTCATACTATTGTATGATCCGTGTGAGTCCAGAGCTGGGACCTCTTAATAGGAGAGGGTGTCCCAGTTCTGTGGGATGAGCCACAAAGTGTAAAAATCCATAGGCCAGGGGGTCTGGAGCACCCTCTGTTTCTAAGGGGCCATGACACTGAGAAGACTGACCTGTAAAGAAAGGAATCAAGCCTTTTCTTGTTGACTCTGTCTCTTTATGTCCTCACAATGGGGACAGTCTCTTTTCAATCTAGGTTTGACTGGTATGTAATGTCTACTCAAAAGGTATTAAAAAGGGTCCCTTCTAGAAAAAGTAGTCAATGTACAACCCAGATCAGGTAGAGGACAGCTATTTCCCCCCTTCACCATGAAGAAATGTTAAAAAAAATACTTAAAAACAAATGTTAAATATGAAAGTTTCATTAGCGTGTATTGACAAATACTTAAAATGTGACACAGTAATTCATCATGTGTTACAGTCTCCCAGGAGGTTGCTACTTAAAATCTGAAATTATGAAACATTTTATAAGATTACTAAACAGGCATTTTACTTTCGCCTTGGCTCTTCGCTGTCTGAGCAACTCACTTAAGATCCCTATCTTTTTTCTCTTTAAAGCATTGAAGTACCTTCTACTGGGTCACCAACAGCCAGATCCTGTAGTTCCTAATCACACAAAATCACTAGATTGCTGCCTATGCTGGAAGCATGGACATTGGCATTGCTGTGCTAGTTATCTTTACCTGAATTCAGCGAAAGTAACATAAACAGGAGAGGCAGCTGGAAACTTGAAGTGCAATTCCAGACTCATCTAGACCAGCAAAGTCCAAGGGAGAGTTGTTAAATTCCCTAGTATTCAGAGGGCAGGAAAGAGAAGAGGTCATTCCTTTCAAAGTCTACTGAGCAAGGGGCAGCTAGGCGGCACAATGGATAGAGCCTCCACCCTAAAGTCAGGAGGACCTGACTTCAGATCTGGCCTCAGACCAAACTCTTGACACTTACTAGCTATGTGACCCTGGGCAAGTCACTTAACCCAAATTGCCTTAAAAAAAAAGTCTACTGAGCAGGCAGCTCTTTCTTTTCAGAAACTATCTGTTTTCAACATGGCACCAGGAGCCTATGCAGGGGAACAAAGCAACAGCTTTTGGATGTCCATTTTCATAGCAAAGGGCCCACTTGCCAAGGGGTTTAGAGTACAAGCTTACTTGCAAAGGAGGTAACCTAATCTAGGAGATTAGAGAAGAGTTCAGACAGCTCCCTCCCCACAATGCAAAGTGAAAATTCAGAGTTGTTTCAGTTTTAATTTCTCTTACTATTAGTGTTTTAGAGCATTTTT
This sequence comes from Phascolarctos cinereus, assembly GCF_003287225.1. Taxonomy (NCBI): domain Eukaryota; kingdom Metazoa; phylum Chordata; class Mammalia; order Diprotodontia; family Phascolarctidae; genus Phascolarctos; species Phascolarctos cinereus. Next base: position 415,834,663 of record NW_027555958.1, read on the forward strand.
CCCTATGCTCACTGATAGTTTGCAATTTCTTCTTTTGAAAGCATTAAATAACAAGATAACATATTTAAAATATAGTCCACTTTCATCTTTTAAAGACATCAGAGTAGCTCACATGCCTATTCATGTTATAACAGACCACAAGCTTTGTAGAGAGCTAAGGATTCTAATTTGTACTGCCCAGGCATGCAAAAATTAAACAGACAGTGAAAATAACTCACTTCCTTCCACATATTGATTGACAAATAATTGTTGATAGGAACTACTGGAAAGCAATGTAGATATCTGAGTTAACAATGTGAAAACAGAACTTCAATCACCATTGGATGGCTGAACAACTACATTTTCATGATGGTCTGTAGACAGGAAACCTATGATCATGTGTAATCTACCAGTGGGCCTAATAACTACAGTAATTTCCAAGTTGCAATGACATTTCAAGTGTAAACGATATTTCAAGTTATCTGCCACAATTGCAAAGGGACATGAAAATATCTGTGATGTCTATTGGTGACAATATCACTGGTTCTGCTAATGCTAATGTGGTTTGTTGCCTACACCCACAATTGACACAAAGGTTAAGTTTCATTAAAAGTCAGTGAAAATAAAGATATATTTTTCCCCCTGCCAAATTAACCCACCACCTGGGTCTGTGGAATTAGACAATACAGTGATGAATTTGGAATCAAGAGATCCAGGTTTCAATTCTGACACTGATACTTATTTACCAGCTGTGAGACTGCATACAAGTGACTTAACCTTTTTGAGCTTCATCTTCCTATCTGTAAATTACTGGTGATAATGCTAGAATATCTACCTCACAGAGTTATTCTAGAGAAAAACTCTGTGAACCTTAAAGTCTGGTAGAAATGTGAATAATTGTTATTATAATATCACAATATCCCTCCATTGGTCCTTCACCAGAGCAATCTCTTAACCTGTGTTAGGTTCAGATTATGGGCACAGTAGAAATGTCCTTCAGGCCATAGTCCTCCCACCCCTTTTGAAGCAAATAGCTATTGAGGTAATTGATAGGAAAAGATATTTATCTTTTCTCTAGAGAAAAAGATGTCAGCTGACCCAGGGTGCTACCTCTTCCTCTGTATAGCCTGTCAAAGCAGTCAAGGTCTAAAGGCTTATAATGGACTCTGGTTCTTCAAGGAGGCTTCTTTAGTCCAGAGATACATTTGTACCTACTCACCTAAACTCTCCCCTTCCAATTTAAACTCTATGGTTCCATAAGACATAAATTGCAACAACAAAAAAAAATGAATGATCAATTATTCCTTGTTTCCAGCAGGGACTTGTGTGCTAGAAACTATGTCCATTCTCATTGCATCTCCCGCCTCTGAGTTTTTGGACAGGCCACTCCCTGCTCCCACTTTCCTCATCTCTTGAAGAACTTTCATAACTCTCTCCCATCAGTACAATAACTTTACTGCTCTTGATCTCATAGTTTACAGAGAGCTAAACAAGCATGATCTCATCAGAGGCTCATAACACTCCTATGAGATAGGTAATACAGGTCTTATTAATTTCATTTTACTTATGAGGAGACTGAGGTTTAAAGAGATTAAGTGATTTGCTCATAGTTATGTTGAAAATTATGGTGACTCAGTAACCCACTGTTCCCAACCCTGCTTATCAATCAGTGCTGGGGGAGGCTCTAGCGGGAAAGGAGATACTAAGTCTGCAGCCTTTTTATATAACCTGACCTTTGTCCCATACCCCTACCTGCAAATTGTCATGTTCTTACTACCTTGGGGAGGAACCGAGATGCAAGGGCCCAACCTCTTTCACTGAGGTAGACCCATCTGAATTGTCTCAAAGTTACTTATAAAAGGTGTTCCCACTTTGAAGCCAGTGCTGATCTTCAGTGATCACTCTGTTAACTTGTTGCTACCTTGAGGTACTTATAATAAAATCTTTTAATGCTCTTCGTCCTGAGTTTTGCCTTGTTAATCAGGGTGAAAGCCCAAATGAAGAATTTTCCTTTCTACAGTTAGTAATATTGGAAGCAGGATTTGAATCTAGGTGTCTTGACTCCAAGTCCCAAGCTTTACCCACTGCTGATAGATTCATTTTCTATTACCTTGTAAGGCTGAGAGAGCCCTTGTACTAAGAGGACGAAGTATGGAAAAGAAGGAAGACATGGCAGGAGGAGAAGGGAAACATGGTGTCAGTAAGCCATGGCAAAAGAGAGGAGGCCCAAGTAGGACACTCCACTGAAGATAGTGGGGGAGACATGAGAGGAATGAGAATTTTAGGCCAGAGCTCTGCTCCCATCCAAGGCTAGTGATTTCTTGTTCTCTTGAGATGAGCTGATACACAGGCAGATTCCTTCATTCATTTTGGAGAGGATAGCAACTGCTCTGTAGTTAAGGACTACATGATACCATGGCCTGAACAATGCTATGCTACATGCACTTGAGAGTTCCTATAGCTAAATTTCCAGGCATGGTTAGAGGAAGCATTTTTTAGCTTAAAAAGTATAAATTTAATTTAAGCAGGGATCACCTCGGGGGAGGTGGCCAGGGTCAGAAACTCAAGAAAAGACAAACAATACTTTTTTCAGATGATCCTGTGAGAAAAATCAAAGCCAATGGACTGAACAGAACAGGGTGATTGTTGGCAAATATTGAGATCAATCTCCCTTCAGGGTAGCTGGATTACCATTCATTTTGAAATATTGCTAAAAAGCACGAAGCAGATCACCTATGTGCCACTCGCCAGACCTTTGCCAAAAGCTTAATTTCTGAATTCCTATTGAGTATAGGTGCTAGGAAGCAGGATTGACCCTTTCCACAGATGGATTTGACAAGGTCTTGTTTGCTCCCCAAATGTCTTTCCCATCAGTCTGAAATATTGCCTGCTTCCAGCCTCTCCCTCTTCCAAACCATCCTTCACATAGCTGCCAAAATCATCTTCCTAAAGCACAGGGATGATGATGACATTTCCTTGCTCAGTAATCTTCAATGGCTTCCTATTGCCTCTAGGCTAATAGAGCTCGGTATTTAAATCTCTTCAGTTTGGCCTCCAGCCTACCTTTAGAGACTTATTTCCCATTATTCCCCTTTCAATCACTCGACATTCCAGCCAAACTGGGATTTTTGCTATTCCTTGAATTGGGCATTTCATCTCTTTTCTCTTTAGCACGGTTGTCCCCCACGCTTGGAATGCTCTTTTTCTTCCCCCTTTGCCTCTTGGAATCCATAATTTCTTCCAAGGTTCAGTTCATGTCACTTCCTAGTTGGATCCTTTCCTGATCCTTCTAGCAGTATATCTTCCATTCACTTATTTGTGTAATGTATCTCTTCTCCCTTCCCCACCCCATCCAGTAGACTGTGAGCTCCTTGACAACAGGGACTTTTAAAAAAAAAATTTGTATTTATATCCTTAGCATTAGTGTCTTAAACATAGTAAACTCTGAATAAATGCTTGTTAAATGAATTGAAAGCCCTATGAACTGGCCACTTCTGTTGGGGTAAGACATCTATTCTAGAAAGCCTCAGTGTGTTTTGAGAATCAGATCAGAGTATGCTTGTAAAGCAGGCATTAAAATCTAAAGTTATGTAAGAGGGAACTAGATTAGTAAGAGGGGCCAGATCAGTTTGCTAATTCCCCAGCAAAGTGCAGAGCCCTCAGGGAACTGAACATAATACAATTACATTTTGACAATGGAGTAGGGAAAAGAAAAGGTCTAGAGTTTCCGGTATTGCCAGGGGAGGTCAGGCTTGGTGGTGGAGACATTGGCCCTGAGTCCAAAAATATGGATTAAGGGTCTACAATATACAAGGTAGTGATTAAACCCTGCTTATACAAAGACATGAATAAAACAATCTTTGCCCTCATGGAACATGTATTAAATACAATCTTTGTGTAGATGAATACGAAGGAGAAGAAAGGGAGCACAAACCAAGTGCCAGCTGAGGCAGTTAGGTGGCACAGTGGGAAAGGGTGTTAGACCTGGAGTCAGGAAGACCTGAGTTCAAATCCATCCTCAGACTAGCTGTATACCCTGGGCAAGTCAGTTAACCTCTGGCTGCTTCAGTTTCCTCCTCTGTACAATGGAGGATAATAGCACCTACCTCCCAGGATTGTTGTGACAGTAAAATAGAGGTTGTAAAGTGCTTTGCAAACCTTAAAGTGCTATATAAATGCTAACTAATACTATTATTTTATTAACAAGTAAAGGGGAGGGGCAGTGACATAACAGAAGGGTTCCAGAGAAAGGGTGATATATAAGATTAGTTTAGAAGGAAGATAAGAATGTAAGCAGAGATGAGGAGGGAAGTCAGGATGGGGGATGGGGATGGCCAAGGCCATGGAGCAGAGGTGGGAGATGGCATTACAACAGAAAACAGGGAAGAAAATGGAAGACCAGAGATGTTCAGTACAAGCTCACACATGTATGAAGCAGTAAGAGACTGGAGCCAGACTGAATAGTAGGCTAGTTTGCATTTGGGAAACTGCACTGCTATTCTAAGAATTCTAAACTATCCTGGACTCAGGATAGTATTCTCTTACTTATGCTATACGTCTGTGGCTCATACAGTATCTTAATCTCTGAAATAATCTGAATTGTGAGTGCCCAATGTTCAATGGAGAGACTCATGAAATAATGTAAATAATATCATGAAGAAAATGTATGATCAGAAAAGGAGATGGCCAAAGGATCATAAGTGGTGTGAAAAATGATTTCTCTTGGTAATCCGTGTCTTGGAGACTCAGAGCTCCACCCTGCTAGCCTTCTGCTTCAAAGTTCTTCAGAAGGACATCACTGTTAATGAGATTGCATCAGATCTTCTTATCCTGGTCAAACCTGACCCAAACCTGAATTGATTTGATCCTACTCAGGCTTGGGTGGAGACAAATACTACTGCCCAGATAGAAGGAGGCTAGAAGTGGACTGGAATGATGGCGGGTTGATATGAGCCCCTGTTGAAAGGGTATATAACGCTGTACTCCAAAATCCCTTTCGAGCCAGTTCTGAACTTGCCCCTTTGGGGGCCCGGTTTTGAACTGAGTTCCCATGCAATGCATGTCAAGTCAGCTTCAGAGAAAGTAAACTGTGGACATGTACCCCAATTTTGTTTGTCTCTTAGATAATAAATTGGGGTTCATGGGGCTCCGGGTTCACAGCGGATGTAGCCTGGGGGATGTACTGGACCTTGAAAAATACTAAAAGACATAGAGAAAGGTCTCTATTGTGTTGAGTAGATCTGCAATAGTATTTATGAGAAAACATAGACAAGAAATGTAAAAATTGAAGACACAAATGTAACCCAAGTTCCAAAGTCTATTGGTATGGGCCTGGGACTTGGGTTACACATAGATTCATTATGATCTGAACCAGTGAATTCACAGGGAAGATATCACATGGAAGAACCAGTGTAAAGGCTGGACTAGTAAACAAGGAGAATTTCATAGACATATAGACAAGAAGTATTTATTAAGCACTTACTACAGACCAGTCTCTGTACTATGTAAATACAAGCAAATAGACAGGATGTCCCATGAAGACATGGTTGGCCTAGTCATCTTCCTGAAACTGGAGGCTTTGGAAGGAACCAGCTAATCGGGGGAGTAGCTGGAAAGGGTGGAAGGTACTTCCAATATGACAAATATTTAAGGAGTGGAATGAACTTCCATAGTGAAGATGTTTCTTTGGCATGGTAGAGAAAGTCCTGTGGAGATAAGACAGTGCAGCCTAGAGAAGAATGAAAGTATATATAATATACCTGGATTTAGGGAGGCCTTTTAAAAAGCCCCCCCCACAATAACCTTATGGCTAAAGATAAATGTGGGTTAGATTACACTTAGGTGGACTTGAAATGTTTTGAAGTACCAGAACCAGAGAGTAGTGTAATGTTTGCCTATTTCCTGTCCAAAATGGAAGTGAGGTTAGCATGATGTAACTTGTTCTGGATGAAACCATGGTAGATCTTAGTCATTATGGCATAGTGGAAAAAGCACAACCTTGAGAATTAGAGGATCTGGGTTCAAATATCACACCTATTGCCTATACAACCAACCTTAAGCAAGTCATTTAGTCACCATGGATCTCATTTTCCTCATCTGTGAAATGAGGGGGTATAACTAGATAGACTCTGTGGTCCCTTCTGCCTCTAGGCCGCTCTATAATCACTGTACCCTTCCTATATGCTTAACTGCCATCCATTTAATATACAGAAAACATTTTGCCAGGGGTTGAGATCAAGTTCATTGGCCTATCATTCAAATAATTTATCTAACCTATTCTTTTTTCAGAAAATCATTGGCTGTCGTCATGCAGCATCCCTTTCATCCTCTATGGTTTGCAAAGAACACTAGCCACAGTTCACTAGTACTTTCAGTACCCTGGCATAACTCATTTAGGACTGATGCTTTAAACCCATTCAAAGCAGTGAGTCTTAACATCCATCAACCTCACTTATTTTTGCTTTTAGCCCCATGCTAATGGATTTGAAAAGAGCCAATGAAGCTGTTTAGCTGACTTTTGATCAGAGCTGAATCAAATGCCCATTTAAAACTGAATTTTAGAACATTCTTCTCAGCATTCTGCCATAACAGGGCTGGAATTCTAGGATAGCCAAGCAGTCTGAGTGCTAAATTTGACATCATTCTAATTAAATCTGAGAGATTCAGAGGAGACACAACTGCAAACTCTGAGTGGTGCCAGGCTAGAATAATAAAGAAAGGTTTATTCTTGAGCAGAAGAAAACACAAGTACCCAGGAGCCAGTCCTGTCTGATTAAGGGAAATTTAACTCTTTAGAAGCTACCAAGCTGGACCATTATGTAACTCTGGGGAGGTAGTTTATCTGAAGGAGCCAGGAGGGAAAGACATAGATGCAACCTGAATTGAGATAATGTTGAATGTGCTACCTATTCCCTGTGTATGTATGACATGGGATTAGGGAGAACCCGGCAACTTGGTCAGGTGGGTATACCCCACCTCCACAGAAAGGAAGAGATACATTCATTGTGGATTACACTTGTTTGATCTAATTTGTATTAAATCTTTGTGGCAGAGTTAAGTGGGAGACCTGGAACATAACCGAGATGGAAAATTACAAGGACATGTTCAGGGCCCTTGACAAAATGATATTTACATAACTTACTTTCTCCAAAACATAATCAGATAAGACTTTAACAGTTCTGGCTGTACCCATCAAGGAAACTCCTGTGAGAGCCTCCTTCTTTGGCATCCTTTCTATTCAGATGAGAAGCCTTGGCTGAGTATGGGAAGGGACAGGGGGAGAAAGACAAAGACAGAGAAAGAGAGTTTAGTAGAAAGAACTTTGGAATGGCAGCCAGGAGAACTGGGTTTCAGTCTTAACTCTTCTAGTGACTATAAAGGCAGCCGATAGGTGACTCGGGCAAGTCTCCAAGTCACTTTGGCCTGTTTCCTCATCTGTAAAATGAGGGAGTTAGATGTTTTCATCTCTCAGACCCCTAATGGTTCTAAGAGTTTATGAATCCACTTATTAGCACAGTTGGCCTTCCCCACCCCCCTTTTTATACTTTTCAGCAACAAGTCCCAGTCTGGTTTCCAAGCTGTCAGCTCCTAAATGAGAGGCCTCCCTTACGGGAGATAACAGTTGTTTATTTCGCAGAAAAGGTTGGCCAGGTTTCTGGCGGTCTTGCTTCAACCAAATGTGTGTAACTCCAACAGATTAACCTCTTGTGGCAGTCCCAGGCTGAGCACAGTTCTGAAATCATCTGTGTTGGTTTCCCAGGGCACTCCCGTAAGGGATGCTTGACCTGATTTCTCCCCCAGAAACTCAGCCCAGATCAAATGTAGCCAAGCTCTACATTCACCTCTCCCACGGCTGCCCTTGAAGTGTGGGTCCCTGCTCCCCACCCCCATCCCACAATGCATCAATCTTAGCTCTTTTTCAAACACTTTTCCAGAGGCTCTTGTGTTGATGTTTTAGCAATAATTATGCGCTTGAAACCTAAGTTCTGAAACAATGCTTGTTGACTGATTTGACTAACTATGTATAAGTGGTCAATTTAGAGGAAGAAAGCCCTGAGTTCAAATCTGCTTCAGACATTAGCTGTGGGACTCTGGGCAAATCACTTAACCGCTATCTGCCTCAGTTTCCTTATCTGTAAAAAGGGGGATAATGATGCCTGTGGTACCTACTTCACGGGATTGCCATGAGCCTCAAACAAGGTAATTTATATAAAGAGTGACCAAACTTAGAAGCTACTATTATTTCCATTTTACAGAGGAGGAAACTGAGGCCCAGAATTACACATCTAGTAAGTTTCTAGTGTGGAATTTGAACTCAGGTCTTCCAGGTCCTTATCTCCAGGTCCAGTACTCTATGCATTATACTACCTAATAATATCAATAATAATAGCATATATTATGTTATAAATCATAATAATTTATACTACCTATGATGAAGCATATTATATGTAGTATATTATAATTACATATTACAATATAATAATATTATTGTTTTTGTTGTTACTATTATTAAATGTTATCATTTGTGTTGATACTCTAGCCTAGTGCCTGACACTTAGTGTTTACAGATGACCTGACTCTAAGCCTCTTTCTCTTCTTTGACATGTCAGGCCTCAAGCCATTTATATATTTTTTTATTTTTAGGCAGTTGGGGTTAAGTGACTTGCCCAGAGTCACACAGCTAGTAAGTGTCAAGTGTTTGGTCTGAGGCCAGATTTGAACTCAGGTTCTCCTGACTCCAGGGCCAGTGCCCTATCCACTGTATCATCTGGCTACTTATATTTTCAATATTGTTGAAGGAATTTCCTTCTCTTTCCGTGGTAGGATGGACACTGAGGGTATTTTTCAGGGAGGAGGAAAGGAGCCATTCATTGGCAAGAGGATCCTCTGCATCATTGTTACAAAGACCTTTTCTGCAGGCCTGGGAAGGATTCCTTTCTTGAACTGATGACTTCAGCAGGATTCCAAGTCACATGTGAAAATGACCAACTCGTCAATTAATTTACTGTGTTATTTTAGTCAAATCAAGCATTGAGCAATGGGAATGAATCCAGGATCAAGCATCAGAAGACCTGGGTTCGAATCTCATCTCTGTTACCTTACAAAGTACCTAGCCCTTTATTCAGCACTGTGGGAAGGACAAAAAAAAAAACAAAATAAAAAATAAAACAAAACAAAAAACCCCCACTCTATCCTTGAGGATCTTACGTGATAAAACGTGCTTAGGGCAGTGCCCTGGTGGAGGCTGGCTTTCTCTCCTTTTTCTCTGCTTGGGTACTCCTCAGTGCATCCTCAGGACAAGACAGCCTTAGTTATCATTCAGTTAAGCTTTCCTTCAGGGGGAGGAAATGAAATGCCTGAGTCCCAACTACATACAGGTAAATTAAGTTATGATTTTATAGTGTAGACTAGTTAGGACAAGGTGTTTGCACCCCTAGGCCAGTTTGAAAATAGCAGCCTCTGGCAGCTCCCTTCCACCAAGGTGCCCCTTGAACCTATATTGTAAATGTACACATTTTGGCTTGTCACAAAACAAATACCTACGTGCCACTGGGAACCGAAATTTTGTCAAGACAGCACATTAAGACAACACCACCAACAATGTGACTTTGTAAGAAGTCCTATCTAACAGTGTCCCTCACTCTGATAGCCACATGCTCCTTCCATGTTGTACCTTAAGCAGCTGCCCCCTCGCTCCTAGGTTGGCTACAATTTAATGCAAGCATTCTCAAAACGTGATCCAGTTATACTTGAGGGTCCCTGAGACCCTTCTGGGTTGGAGGGGGCATCTGTGAGGCCAAAAGTATTTTTAAAATAATGCTTTGACCTTTTAAATGTTTAATATGATAAATATCAGGGCAGCTAGATGGCACAGAGGATAGAGTGCCAGGCCTGGAGGCAGGAAGACTCTTCCCTCTGAGTTCAAATCTGGCCTCAGACACTTGTAGCTGTGGGACCCTGGGCAAATCACTTTACCCTGTTTGCCTCAGTTTTCTCATCTGTAAAATGAGCTGGAAAAGGAAATGGCAAACCACTCCAGTATCTTTACCAAGGAAAAACCCAAATGAGGTCATGTAGGGTTGGGCATGACTAAAAAACGAATAAACAACAAGTACCTTGGGAGTATTTTCTGCATAAAGGTCAGCTGATCTGAGATGAAGACAGATTGAATAGAGCAATAACTCGGAGAGACCTCAGCCACCAGTAATGTTGCTTAATCTGAATGAGTCGAGTGCCCTCCAGGTATGACCCTACAGAGAACTCCCGTTGGCCTCCTGCTCAGAGCAGAGTAACAATGATCAGTCACCCCCTGGCAAGGGCGAGCTGACCCTAGAAGGACACACACTAAGCTGCTATTCAATACAGCTGTATGTAAGCAGGAGAAACCACTGCCAATGCTTTCATCTTGTGTCTGGGTGTGTAAAGTGATCTCGGAAGCGTTCCTAGGGGAGTCAAGCATGAGGCTGTCGCAAAGGGCAATTACAAGCCTAGGCAATTACAAGTCCTACAAGTAGGACAATGTGGGTGGCTGAATGGCCATCACTGGTTTGGGTTATCTGGTTCTACATCATAGGGCAGTTCTTATTGTTAATGTAAATTCTATGTGAGTACACATTGATGGACTCAGAAGTCCTCATAGGACTAGAAATTAACGAGGGCTTTTGAAATGAATCATTGGCTCTGTCGTCATTAGAATCAAAGAGCATTAGCCTTTGTTTTCTTATTCTTGTTTAAAATTTTATTTTATTTTTCCATTAGCAGAAATCTATTTTGTCTTCCTTCTGCTTCCTCCTTCCTCCCCACATTGATGAAAGAAAGAAAGAAAGAAAGAAAGAAAGAAAGAAAGAAAGAAAGAAAGAAAGAAAAAGAAAGAAAGAAAGAAAGAAAAATCCTGGAACAAACTGCACCATTAAGAAAAACAAATTCACACATTGGCTGTGCCTCAAAACAATGTTTCATTCTACACCCCAGCTCCATCACTTCTTCGTCAGCATGTGGATAACATGGTCCTCTGGAATTATTGTTGGTTATTGTATTGATCAGAGCCTTTGAATCTTTCAAAGCTGTTTTTCCTTACAATGTTATTTTTGTATAGATTGTTTTCTCATTCTGCTAACTTTATTCTTCATCAAGCCATACACGTCTTCCCAAGTTTCTCTGAAAGTGACCATTTCATCATTTTTTACGGCACAATAATGCTAGGTGGCACAATGGATAGAGCACTGGACCTGGAGTCAGAAAGACCTGAGTTCAAATCCAACCTCTGACATTTACTAAGTAATTCACTTAATCTTGTTTGCCTCAGTTTTCTCATCTGTAAAATGAGCTGGAGAAGGAAATGGCAAACCACTCCAGTATCTTTGCAAGAAAACCCTAAATGGGGTCGCAAATAGTTGAACATGACTTAAAAAAATGACTGAACAACAAATATTCATATACCATAATTTGTTGAGCCATTTCCCAATTGATGAGCACCTTAGTTGCCATTTCTTTGCCACCATAAAAAGGACTGTTAGAAAAATTTTTGCATGAATAGGTCCTTTTTCTCTCTTTTTTTGATAAAAGAGAAATATCTTTCATATTAGTGAGGAGTTTCTACATAATAAATGAAAAAAAAAGATTATCTTGCCAGCAGGAGAAAGCAGCCTCAAGTGGGTTAACATCATTGTTATTTACCCAGAAGAGCTCCATGTCCATGGGAATTGGAACCCTCTTCTTCACTAATGAAAATGATGCTAAAGAATTATAAGTGGAATATTTACTTAGTATACATTCATTTATTCAATAAACATTTATTAAGCACCTACTATGTGCCAGGAACTTTGCTAGAGATATGAAAAATGGCAAAAAACAGTCCCTGCCCTTAAAGGAGTTTGTAACCTAATGGGAGAGACAACATGCAAACAAATATATACAAAGTAAGCTCTATGTAGGATAAATAGGAAATAGTTAAAAGTAGGAAAGCACTGGAATTTAGAGGAGTTAGGAAAGGCTTCCTGTAGAAGGTGGGATTTTAGTTGAGACTTAAAGGAAGCCATGGAAGTCAGTGGGAGTGGAGGAGGGAGAGCATTCCAAGCATGGGGGATAGTCAAAGAAGATGCCCAGAGCTGGGAGATAGAGCATCTGTTCTTGGAAAAGCCAAGAGACGAATGTCACTGGATCAAAGAGTAGTGGTTGGGGAGTGAGTTATAAGAAGACTGGAAAGGTAGGAGGGGGCTATGTTATAAAGGGATTTGAATGTCCTACAGAGGATTTTGTTTTTGTTCCTGAAGGTGCTAGGGAGCCACTGAAGTTTACTGAGCAGAGAGATGACATGATCAGACCTGTGTTTTAGGAAAATCACTTTAGTGGCTGAATTCGAAGGATAGATTGGTGTGGGGAGAGGCTTGAGGGTGGCAGACCCACCAGGACATGAGGTGATGAGGACCTGCATTAGAATGGTGGCAGTGTCAGAGGACAGACAGGAACACATTGGAGAGATATTGCAAAGGTGAAATAGATAGTCCTTGGCAACAGCTTGGATATGGGAAGTGAAAAATAGTGAGGAATCCCAGATGATTCCTAGGTTGTGAGCTTGAGGGCCTGGGAAGAAGGTGTTGCCCTCTGCTGTTTCTCCTTCCTTCTTGAAGAAGACCATAACATCAGAAAGAGGAAAGGAAAGGAGAGGAGAAGAAAGGAGAAGAGTGGCCCAATTGGAACTGGCCAGTTGGGTCCCTAGTGGGGTAGCTCGGACTACTCACAGGTTGTTGTTTATCCTTCATTCTCAAAGAGAACCATGACATCAGGAAGATGATGCCATGACTTGCAAGTAGATTGGATTTAAGTGAGGAAAGGCTGTTGCAAGGTCACCAGCTTCACCTTCTCCTCCAGAGCCATCTGGATCTATTGGCAAGACATAGATCAGGATGACTTGAGATGGCCCCTGGTAGTGCTCTCTATAATAATAGGGAAAGTAGGAGGGAGGAAGGTAGATAATGGAACTGAGGTCCATGTTTAGCTTAACATGTCTACTGGATATCCTGTTGGAGATATGTGAAAGGCAACTGGAGATATGATACTGGAGGTCAGCAGAGAGATTAGAGCAGGTTGGGTAGGTTTGAGAATCATCAGCATAGAAATGGCAATTAAATCCATGGGAGCTAATGAAATCACAGAGTGAAGCAATATATAGAGAGAAGAGAAGAGGGCCCAGAACAGAACTTTGAGGGACATATGTTGTCTTTTCCTATAGAATGAAACCTCTCTGAGGGTAGGTAGAGATTGATTCATCTTTTGCCATCTTATCCCAAGCATAGCAGCTGATTCATAGTAGATACTTAAAAAATGTTTGTCGATTGATAGAACAGTCAGAAATATGCCTAAAAGAAGTAACAGGTTTAGAGATAGAGCTCTTGGCCTAAGAATTACCAGAATGAACTATTCTCAGGTCAATGCTTTCTGAGTTCCTGAAGGATCTTGGCTTGGTCATTTAATTTCTTCGAGTCTCTCTTTCACCACACACACACACACACACACACACACACACACACACACACAAAACCCCCAAACTGAAAACTATCACTTTACTACAACTGTTTCGCAGATACACATTGTAAAGATGTATTATCTATGAAGTACGCTGAGAATTTTGGGAAGTGAGCTTTGTGTAAATGTGCAAGAAATTACCAACCTTATTACTATGCTTATTTTTACTACTGAAGTAAATTGTGTTTCCAGAGCAAAGGCTTTGCTGCTTAGATGTTAGTCCCTGACCAGCATGAGAATAGTTCATTCTGGTCATTCTTAGGCCAAGAGCTCCATCTCTAATCCTGTTGACTTCTTTTAGGCATATTTCTGACTATTCTGTCAATCAGCTATCTTTTCCATCTGGGGAATGGACTAGACTAGCAATTTATATTGTATGGTCTGTGGACCCCTGAGGATCCTTATATAGTTTTCAGGAGGTCTGTAAAGTCAAAACTATATTCATAATAATATTAAGACATTATTTGCTTATTAAAATAATCTTCTCTTTTCTGACTACATATCCTCCTGAAGCCAGATTTTCTTCATATGCTTCAACCAAAGGAACATATAGTAACAGATTGAATGCAAAAGCAGATAAGATAACCCAACTGCTTTCTGTTAAGCCAGACATTAAACAGATTTGTGAAAATATGGAAATCAATGCCACTCACTCATTTCTTTTTGTTTTAGAAAATATAGTTATTTTTTTCATAAAAAAGTTATTTGTGCAAAAATGTTTGTTATTTTTTTAAGATGAATGAATATATAAATTTTAAAAATTTTATTAGTTTTAATTTCTTATATAGTAAATTTTGATAAACAGTGAGTTGGGAGATTGAGTGTCTTGTGCCAGGAATAGCAAGGAGAATGGGGGGGGGGAAGTAAGGGGAGGTGGGAGTAAAATTGGAAGAATGGAGTTAGGTAGTAAGAATTTGGGCAGCTAGATGGCTTAGTGGATGGCCTGGAGTCAAGAAAACCTAAGCTTAAGGCAACAAAAAGCTCTTTGAGGTCCTCAGTGGTTTTTTAAAAATTTTTTAAATTTTTAAATTTTTAAATTTTTAATTTTTTTTCTCAGTGGTTTTTAAGAATGTAAAGCGGTCCTAAGAACAAAATATTTGAGAACCACTGCAATAGATAAACTGGTCTACTCATTGTCTCCTATGCATTCACTACATCCACTACACTGTTTCCACGTCTGTGCCTTTGTCTCTGCTCTTCCCTTGCCTGGAATGCCTTTCTCCCACTCTCACATCTCTATGTCTTTAAATCTCATTAGTCCTTCAAGGCTCAGGTCATCCCACTTTCTACATAATGCCCTCCCTGACTGAGCTTTCCTTCCTCAGATTTCCTATGGCACTTATTACCTCTAATCATTCATTTATCATATGCTCTTATACAATTATTAACACTAAAACGTGTATGGCTTGCCATATCTCTTCATATTTCCTAGCACAGTTCAAACTGGATTACTGCATCAAACTCCCTACCTTTATTTAACAGCACCTGGCATATAGTAGGTTATAATGGCATAGGATTTAGTCAATTTATGGGTAGCTGGGTGGCACAGTGGATAACAGTGCCAGGCCTAGAATCAGAAAAACTTATTTTCCTGAGTTCAAACCTGGCCTCAGACACTTATTACCTGTGGGACCCTGGGCAAGTCACTTCACCTATTTGCCTCAGTTTCCTCATCTGTAAAATGAGCTGGAGAAGGAAATGGCAAATCACTCCAGTATTTTTGCCAAGAAAAGTCCAAATGAGGTTATGAAGAGTTAGGCATGATTGAAAAATGACTGAATAACAAGTCAATTTAGAAATGAGACAACTGTAAACCTAGAGAAGTTAAGTAGTAGTAAGTAGCAGAACTGGGAATTTGAACCCAGGCCCTATGATTTAGAGCAGAGCTTTTTACCCACTATACAATTCTTCCTCTTTTATGTTTGTGATTGTTGCAGATGACATGGTGCCCTTTCTACATTACAACCGAAGACAACTGTTAAAACCTTACCTGTTCAAGCACCATCCTGCTGTACCATGCTGGTGGCCATTACAGAGACCCATAATTGAACAGAAAGGGAACTGAGTTTAGATCCAGAAGTGAGTCACAAGATGAAGTCAGTGTGGTTCACTCAATTCCCACAATTCCTTCAGATAGGAATATTCTAGGTTCCTGCACCTGGGGAGGAAAGCTGCTTCTCAACTCACTCCCATGTATATTTTAAACCTGTAAGGCACCACTGGTCAGAAGGCAGCATCTTTCACCATCATGAAAAAATTGGGAGGACACCAGGCCAATGTCCAAGTCTTTGTAGGTACTTAATAGTGCCCCATGTTGCTAGAGAAAAAAACTACATGTTCCATCACCGGAGGGTGTGGTTTATGCTACGGACCCTAACAGATTCCACCTACCCAAGTCCTACGTCATTTCAGGACCAATTCTCTTGAAAAGAAGTTTATGACTCTCACCCACCGGGACTTAGCCCCATTTAAAGAGGAACATTGATAAACTAGTTTGTCCAGAGGAATCTAACTAGGAAAACAAGAGTCCTGGAAAGCATATCAGATATGAATCACTTGAACAAATGACAGAAAAAAGCACACTGGGGCAGGAAGTGGGGAGGAAGATATGACAACTATCTTCAAATTCTGGAAGACTTTTATGACTGTTGAGACTAGTTTATGGCTTTTAGAATACATTTTATTTCCCTTTTTAAAAAATTAGGACAATGTTAGTCCATCTTCAATCAGCTTTCATGTTTTCCACTGTTCCTCAGAGATGACTTATAGTATTTCTAACCCTGTCATCAATCAACAATGAATTAGCATTTGTTAGGCTAGGCAGGGTGTATGAAACACTAGAGATACAAATGTAAAGAATGACACGATCCTTACTCTCAAGCACAGTGCTTGGCACATAGTAAGCACTTAATAAATGCTTATTGACTGACTGACTGACATTTTCTGGGGGAGATGGCAAGTACCTTTGAAATCATATGCAGAATAAATACCAAATAAATATGAGGTAGGGAGGGAAGGCACTAGCAGTTGGAGTGCTTCCAAAAGGCTTTAAATAGAAGGGGACACACATCTGTAAGAATGAGCAAGAAAAAGGAACAGGTATGCTCAGTATTATTACTCGAGAGAGGAAAACTAGAACCCATGGAGGGAAGCCATAGGGAGACAGATTTTGGCATTCAATAAATATTTATTTAAGCCCTGACTGAAAGACTAAAAGAATAAGCTCCTAACAATTAGGACTATCCAAAAGAGGACTGGGGTGCTTTGAGGGGTGGTGGTTCCTGTTTCTTGGCAGTCTTCTAGCAGAGACTTCCAGGTGACCATTTGTTGGGTTATAGTGGGGATTCTTTTAATGCAAGTGGCCACTGAGATCTCCCTCTAACTCCAAAACTGAATTTTTGACCAAAGAACAGTCCATTTTTTGAGGAAGTATTCCCATAGGAAGTATTCAAACAGTCTGAAAGACTGCTGAAGTGACTGCCCAAAGGTGTAATGGAAGGGATTCTTGCTTTGAGGGTGAGATTGGACTAGATGACCTCCAAGATCCTTTCCAACATTCTTGACATTCTTATCCAGTACCTACCTTAGATTTCACTGTTTAGGTACAAGGTACTAGAGAGATATAAATATTTAGTCCCCACCCTTAACAAACTTATACTATCTTGGAGGGAGATAAGATTGATGTGATGAAGCAGCTGGGGACTTCTAACCATGCTAACTGGCCTTGAGCAAGTCACTCCCTTCTTTCTGGGCCCTCCTTATCTAAGGCCTACGATTCAGTACAAGCAAATGCCAAATTATATGGTTCAAATAAGAGCTACTGAAGCTCAGAGAAGGGAAAGGCCAACAGGGATCTCTGAGAAGTCTTGAGCTGGGCCTTGAAAAATAGATATTATTTGGGTAGGCTAGGGGAAAGGTTATCAGGCAGTGAAAAAGGAATGATAAGTAGGAGCAAAGTCGTGGGGACAAGAATTGTTAAGTGGATAGGTCCCATCAGCTTAAGTATAATTGTTATCTAATAGTAAAGGCTGAGTGAGAGCTTAAGGGTATATATAGAACTTTTAGCCCCAACTACTGACCTTTTTCACTTCAGTGTCTCCAGTTGAGGCTCCTGTTGCTATCTGAGTTGCTTCCAGCTCCCACCATGCTGTGGGTAATGGGTACCAGCTGGTTTCCTTAAAGTCTGCATGTAAAATTGGTATGGGTTAAAAACTCAGGGTTGCCACACTCAGAGCACTGATATCCGTTCAAAGGTGAAAACCTAAATTAGAGAAAACACAGGCCTAGCCTGCATTAACAATTTAAGAGTTAAGATTTTGGAACCACCAGGGTAAATCCAGGAACTGCTTGGCTCAGAGCCAACCTCTGAGGGAAAAAGCCAGACAGAAAACCCTGCTTCCTAAAAGGAGAACTATCTAATACTTAACTGAAAAGAAAGCTTTTCACATTTTAGGTTTTCTTTTCACTGGACAGGGTGTCTAATGAAGACAGTCTCCTCAGGGTGATCTTTAAGAAAGTGATAAACACTAATAAATCCCTCCTGGTTTAGCATGATCAAGTATTCTTGACAGCGGGAGGCTACATCTGATGGCCTCTGGAGGGTCCCCTTAGCCTTGTAGCCCTCTAAATTCTGTCTCCTCAACCCCATACAGAGAGCTTTGAATAAACGGAATCAAAGGGTCTGTTTTCTTCAGGTTCTTCTTCAGGGTAAAGCCCATTTCCTCAAACACTCTTACAGGTAACAAGGCCTTCTTGTCCTGGCTCAGTTTTACTGGGGCTACAGGGTGAAGGGAAGAAATTTAGTTTCATACATACTGTTTTCTTTTTAGGTTTTAAATTATTAGCTCTAACTTGAGAAACAAAGGACATACTGTGTGGATGCCAAGATTTATAACTCTGGGCATTGCCTCCCAACCAGCAGGCAGGCTGAACTCAAGGAAGTATCATTCTGTTCAGCAGGTTTACTGAAGTACATGGCCTGGAAGATGAGTATGCAGTTAAAGGTAGTTTGGACTATCAGAAAGTTTCAAGCCATGGATAATAATCTCTGGGTTCTGCTAATGGGTCTGTCATAGACATCCATGTACACTGGAGGAAAATCGCTCCTCTTTTGAGTGACCCAATTTCCCTTCTAGAATATGAGGAAATAACTTTCAAAACCACCCCTCCCAACTTCTCCATTTCTGTTGTGTCACCGTCCACCCAGATATCCAGGCTCAAAATGTCAGCATCATCTTTGACTCTTTTCCTCTCCCTCACCTCCACTATGCAGTTAGTTGCCAAATCCTGTCCATTCTACCTTCACAATGAGTCTCCTATCCATTGTCTCAGTCTTGCACACTAATACCCTCATTTGCTCTTTCCTGGATTATTGTAATTGTTTTCTAAGTGGTCTCCTCTCCTGCCTCCCTGTCTCCATCTTCAATGCATCCTTCACATAGCTGCCAAATTATCCTTCCTAATACTTGTGTCTAACCATATTGCTTCCCTGCTCAAAGATCATCAGTCATTTATTGGTTGCTGCCAAGTATGTTGCATAGACTAGGATGAAATGAGAATTTCTTATCCTGGCATTCAGGGCTTTCTGAGATCTGACTCCAGCTACTCTTGCGTCCTGATGTTATGTTCCTCTCCTCCATATGATTTTGGTTCTAGCCAAATCAGACTACTGGTTAGTTGTTCCCTGATCCCATACCACACACTCTTGCCTCTATGTATTCATGCAGGCCATACCCCAAATTTGAAATAGGCTTCCTGGGCATCTTGTTGCTAATTTTCTCTTTACCCCTCAGCTTAGGGGCCACTTTCAGCAATGTGACTGAGCTATCTCAAAACAATCCCTGAGCTAACTGTTAAATTTTTAGTATGAGCATTTTTACTCTGGAAATCAGCAAACACTACAAATCAGGGCTTGATTTATTGAGGGTTTTTTTTTCTCATCTAGACTTAAGAAAGTGTTACTAATACATACTAAACTTAAAAGTATGTCATGGTTTGTTTGTAATCTGATTTTTCCCCCTGAAGAGATGTTAAACATTTACCAGCATTCCCTCCATAGAGACCTTCCTAACTTCTATGACTGAAATTGATCTCTCCCTTTTCCATTGTCTACATCTCTTCCTTGTTCTTATCACATTCTACTTCTACTCCTTTTCCCCTTCTCTCATTTTGTTATAAGCTCTTTGAGGGCACAGAATATGTCATTTTTCATTTCTGTATCCCTAGCTCAGTGTCTTACATATACTAGATAATTAGTGTTGAATTGAATTGCTGTTTAACTACACAGGACTTGAGAATAAAAAGGAATATGGCCATCGACATTGGCATAATGGTTAGAGAGCCAGCTTTGAAGACAAAAAGACCTCGGTTCAAGTTTAGCCTCTAATACATGCTGGCTGTATGACCCTGAGCAAGTCATTTAATCTCTCAATACGCCAGGTAACTCTCCAAGACTCTAACTTTCAGAGATGGTCCTGACCTTCATTGCTAGAGGGAGTTCCTTCATCTGGACATTCCCTATCACAATGAAGTCACAGGTCCAGTCTCCATCCCCATCCCATGGTAACACGTTAAGTAACACTTGAACATTAACTTACTGCCTCTTTCCTGTGGCCCTGCTATTTATTGTGAAATCCTAATGGTCACTTGACGAGGATAGGTCATCTGTTAGGAGAAGTGAGCTGGCAAAGCCACGTGTAACAATAATAAAAACTTCCTGGGCACACTCAACCTTTGCCTGAAAACTGGGAAGGGATGTTCAAGGTGCAATCCACCTTGCCAGAACAAACCAGGTAGTTCTACCTGTTGGCAGGTGATCAAGTGGCACAACTCAGAGCCAGAAATATTTGTCACCTGCCTTGGAGGGCAGGGAGAAACTTGGTTGCCCATTGGGTTACACCTGTCCAATTTAGGCTCCTTGGCTGAAAAGTCAGAATTCCCCCATGGCATCAAAAGCTCTGCCGTTAGGGTCTCTGTGTTTCTTCCTGGGGCCGTTTTTCTGTTGAGAAGAGAATAGTCACAGGGTTTGGGGCTAGGCAGAAATGATTACTACATTCTCTGTGGCAAAGGCAGTTGGGAGTTTGGTAAGCCCAGAGGAAAGGCTGTGGTCCATTTCAGAAACGGCTCTTGTTGCAGGAGCTGATGTAACATAGCAATGTGTGAATCTATGATGATGAGGTAGACTTTGACACTTGCCTCCAGAAGGGGAGGGTGAAGGGGGGCACTGTGTCCCCATCACCTGACCCTGATGACACAAGGGTGTCAAACTCCAGTCTGGAAGACTGATGTGGCATTGTGTTGTTCAAAGGAGTGAGGGGTGGGGGAGGTGAGTAGAAGGAGTGTGAAGGGAAGAGGGAAAGAAAAGGAAGGGAGAAGTAGGAGGGAGAGAGAAGAGGAAGGACTAATGTCCAGGATTAATTAGACAGTGTATTTCTGATTGCGTAACCTCGGTTCCTGTGCCTTTAAGCTCAGATGTGACTGTCTGTGGGCATAGACTCATACCTAAATGAGAAACAAGCTTTTCATCCCTATGATCTCTGTAAAGTTGTGGCTGAAATTTGGGAGGAGTAGCAAGCCTTAGAGGTAGTTGGGTTTGTAACTCCCTTCACTTTAACTGCACCCCCTATCTTCTCTTCTTCCCAAATTATTGGGGAAACTGTGATACTGCTCTAAAACTGCAAAACTGCACAATTACTGGTCAGAAAAGAAACCTATAGATAGATCACCTACTTAGTCATGGGATGAAGAGATCACCATCTCCTCCAACCACTTCTTTCTATATGGAAGGAAACAGAGATCAGAGGAGTTGAAATCACCTGCCCAAGATTCCACAGTTAGTGGCATGGTTTATTAGTGAGGAGTAGGGATACCTTTTCTTATGGAACTAGAAGAATGGAGGAAAGAGTGAGTGATGCTGCTGAAGGTTTTGAAGAATGGAGGAAGGGAACTAATGAAACTCATGTCCAATGCCTGTAATCTTCTTGATGAATTAAGGAATCAAGCCTTAAAGTCATCAGCCACAAGCATCAGGGTTGAGGATGTATTTGTGGGCTTGAGATCTGTAACGGTCTCAAAGGAGTAGTAGAAATTTTGAGTAGCAGCAAAGGTTCAGCTGAATTACATCAACTTAATTTTGTGACTTTCTCTGGTCGTATTTTGTAACTCAGAAGCAAAGATGAAACATGATCGAGGGGCTGGGTAAGAAAACAAAACAAGCAAACAAAAATCAGGCACACTAATACACTGCCTGTGGTACTGTTAGATGGTCTAACTTTTCTGGAAAGCCATTTGGAATTATGCTGAGAAAGTGATTAAAATATCTACGCCCTAGAATCCAGGAATCTTACTCCTCAGAATATAATTAAGGAGATCAAAGACAGAAAAATCCAATATACACCAAAATGGTTATAGCAGCACTTTGTGTGGGGAAAAAAGAACTGGAAATTAAATAGATGCCCATTGATTAGGGAACAGCTAAACAACTTGTCATTTATTAATATTATGAAATATTATTGTGCATGTGAAGCAGTAAATATGAAAACTACAGTGGATCTGGGAAGTCAGAGGAACTGATATTTAGTGGAATAAATAGAAATAGGAAACCAATATCTACAGGGATAGAAATGGAATTAGGGTTAGATACAAAATAGAAATAAGGTTGGAAAACAGGATTAGAAACAGAATTAGGGTTAGTTTCTAGTATACACAGTGAATATATTAATGTAAATGAAAAGAACAACACAACTGAAATGAATACTGGCATTATAATGATCAAGCCTGACACTCAAGAAGAGATATGAAAATGCATTTCCCTCCCTTTTTTTTTTTTAAAGATATGGAATAGTGCATCAACTTTAGATTTGATGATGTGTTGATCAGTTTTGCTGAACTTATTATTATTACTTTTATTACTAATAACTGTTTTTTTTTCTTTCCCCTTTTTAAATATTTGTAAGAGATGGCCCTCTTGTTGGGGGAGGGAAGATATATTGAGAAATGAAGGTAATAAAAAGATATCAATAAAAATTAATTTTTTAAAAATGTAGAAAAATAAATTTAGATACCAATTCCTTTGTCTTTGGCCCTGACACCAATCCATTGCCTTTAAAGTGATTTGCCTAGAAAAAAAAATCCATATATGATTTTTTGCTCATTCTAAGAAAAGATCCAGAATCTCCTTTCTTGAGGATGTGGGCTCACTTGCCCACAGTTTTAGTCCATGACCCTCAATTTCTGTGATGGCTTTTGGATCACTGAAAGGCCCAGTGTCTTTGTGGATGTGGGAGGAGACAATGTGAGGAGGAGGAAGTCAGCATAAAAGGAGCATTCTGTGTCCTGCCTGGATAAGCAGGATTCTCTCTATGAAAACTGACATGAGGATTCAGAGAGAATACAGACGGTTCTCATGCTCATCAGACCAAAAGAGAAGAGAGAGAAAGCTTGTCAGAGCCCTGAGCTACTCATGCACATTCCAGGTCTATTGGTGGCCTTGTTTTTCTAAACAGAGCTGGAGACTGGCAGGACTGAATGTTTGTCTTTGGCCTGCCAGGAAGGGGACTCTGTCAGATCGATTATCCAGATTTTGACACATTTTGAATCAGTACAGAAGACAGCATCTAGCAAGACAGGGGTAAGGACAGAGATAGAGACAGAATAGGGCTAGGGCTAGAAATGGGGCTAGAGGTAGAGCTAGGGCTGGGGCTAGGCCTAGGGATGGGGCTAAGGATGGGGCTAGAGCTAGAGCTTAATGATAGGGCTAGGGCTAGAGATAGGGCTAGGGCTAGGGATGGGGCTAGGGCTAGGGATGGGGCTAGGGCTAGAGACAGGGCTAAGGCTAAGGATGGGGCTAGGTCTAGAGCTGGGGCTAGGGATGAGGCAAGGACTAGAGAGAGGGCTAGGGCTAGAAATAGGTCTATGGCTAGGGATGGGGCTAGAGCTAGAGCTAGGGCTGGGGTTAGAGCTGGAGTTAGGGCTGGGGCTAGAGATAGGCCTAGGGATGGGGACAGGGATAGGGACAGAGATAGAGAAAGGGACAGTGATAAGGATAGGGACTGGACCTGTGATTTCACTGTTGTAGTTTCTTCTTTCCAAGATGAGGCAATTCCTTCTACTAAAGCTGATGGCACCTTCTTTGCAACTGAGAATGTTAGAGCATAGCCTTGGGGCAATGAGAGGTTGTATTCTGCTGTGTCTATGGAAATATTCTTTTGTTGTTGTTGTTGTTAAGTTTATTTTGAAAAAGAAAAAAAAACTGTGGTGTGCATGTGGGAGAAGATGGTTAAGTGACTTGCCCAGGGTCACACAGTCAGTATGTAGGTCTTCCTGCCCCCTCCCCCTAGACTGGCTCTCTATCCCCTCTATCACATTACCTCCCTTTTTGTAAATATATAATTAATCTTAATGTTAACTGGTGTATAATCAAAACCCCTAAATGACCAGCCTTCGTATCAGAATTTCAGTAAGAACTTGAATTCAGATGAGGATTTTACTCTAGAATAGCTAAATTTAAACAGTGTTTTCTGAAGATCTACCAGTTCCTGGGGTTATGCTGGCTTTGATGACAGGATACAGAAGAAAAAGAGGACACAGATCCTGTCCTCAGAGGCTTTCAGTTTAATTGAGAAGGCAATACTTCCAAGAAACAAGGAGAGTAAAACAAAGGGTGACCAATGGTGTAGAACTGGTTAGCTAGGAATCAGCTGGAGAAGCCACTCACAATGTGAGCAGGGCAAATGTCAGCAAATTGACTGAGCTGGGCAAATAAAGGAAGACTTGCTAAGCATGTGAGCCAAGTGGCTGTGGGTTATGGAGATGAATGAATGGTGTACTTGAGCCAAGATCAAAGAATATTGTTGTGCAAAGAAGACTGTGTCCCTAGAATGGGATACCTCCATTTATGCCTTGCCCAAAGTGTTGATAATTAAGCTGATAATATGATAATGAATTTAATGATGGTGTGAACTATATCCGGTGGATGTAAGATCATGTTTATCACATTTATTAGATGGAGACAAGTGAATTAAATGAACAAAACCAGGTCTTAGAGGAAGTGGGGTGAGCTGATCCCAGAACTGTGTGAAATTCTTATTTTCTAAACAGTAGAACTGTACCTAGGCGATTTTGGTGGCTGGAGAAATTAAATTGTTGGGAAGGGAGAGGGGAGATGGAGACTCCTCAGGGCCACTTCTAGAAGAATATTGGTTGGGAAATGGCAGAGTAGAGCAAGTGTGGAGAAGCTTACCAGCTCACTGGAGTGGTCAGCTCCTTCTCCCACCCCCCAGAGGAATCATGCTACTTGGTAGTTTCCTAATTCAGCTAACTATTTTTGTTAACTAGATGCTAAACAGAGTTGTTGCTCTACTGTAGAAATAATACAAGTGCTGTCAGCACCCCCTAAATTTTAGCATCCTGGGGCAAAGTTTTGGTCACCCTGCCCTACTTATAGCTCTACTGGGGGTGGGGTGGGGAGGGGATGTTAAGCATTCATTATTTCAGCCTGATTGTAGACCATTAGGTCATTTAGTTACAGCACAATGTTAATTAGGCCATGGGCATGAGTTATATTCCCATGAGCCAGTTAACTACACCCATAGTCAAAGATATCACCCCTCACCCCTAGATAGCTATCTACAAAGTGCACATCTTTGGTCATAAGGAAGAACAGGTAAAATAGGAGAGTTTAGATGGATGAGGATAATTCTATCACTACTGAACAAAGCAGATCAAGGTACAACTTTGTATAAGAAAGATGGAACAATTTTCCTTGACTGAAATAAGAGTGTCCATCTTGTATAAAAAAAAAGTTAGTGTTTTGAAGGCAAGATACCCGTTTCATCATTGCCTTCATTCTCATCATCATCATCATCATCATCATCATCACCATCACAATAATAATATAATAATAATGGTTAGCCTTTATATATCACTTTAAGGTTTACAAAATGCTTTATAAACATCTCATTTTGTCCTCACAATAATGCTGGGAGGCAGGTGCTATTATCATAATCCTCATTTTACAGATGAGGAAACTAAGGCAAACTGGGTTAAGTGACTTGCCCAGGGTCACACAGCTAGTAAGTTTCTGAGGCAGAATTTGAACTCAGATCTTACTGAATTCAGGTCTACTGTCCTATTTACTGCACCATCTAAAAAAGAATCAGCATCTACCATCTGTGCTGCATGTTTGGTGCTGGTTGTATTCCATTTTAAATTGTCCCATCACTGCTTGATTTTTTGTTAAGCTTGTCCTTCCAATGCTGGAAGCTCTTACAACAGAATTCAATTCAATAAGTACTTATTAAGTACTTACTAAGTGCAGGATGCTATTCGGACAAAAATATGAGCAATGGTTGGAAGTCGAGATTTTTGGTTGATGAAAGCACAGATTTTCTAACAAATGGAGCTACCCAAAAGTGAAATTGATTTTCTTAGGAGGAACTGGCTCAGGGGTGGGGAACCTGCATCCTTGAGGCCACATGTGGCCCTCTAGGTCCTTAAGTGCGGCCCTTTGACTGAATCCAAACTTCACAGACAAATCCAGGATCTAGCCTCTCCCTGACATTTTTTACAAATAAGGAAACTAAGGCCCAGTGAGGTTAAATAACTTACCCAAGGACACACATGTAGTAAATCGCAGAGCTAGGATTTGAAACCAGGTTTGAAACCATATCCAACATACCCAGAGTTATTTCCTTGGTATCCGGAGAAGTCTACAGGGAGAAATAATAATTTTTCTCAAATATTTAAAGGATTGTCATTGGAAGAGAGAGGAGACATATTCCGTGTTGCTGCAAGGGGCAGATCTCAGACAAATAGGTAGAAGTTACAAGGAAGATTTTACCTCAATATAAGAAAGGACTTTCTAACACCTAGACCTATCTAACAATGAAACCATCAGACCTGTGAGGTGATAAGCCACCCATAATTGGAAATATTCAAATACAAATTGAATGTTCTCTTCTGGGAATAGCAGCAATAGCTGGAACTTAAAGAGTATTTTAAGATACATACATATGTATGTACATGCATATATATATATATATATATATGCATATATATATATATACACACCCATATACACCTTAAATACAGATATAAGTATATTAATACCTTTTAATATTTACATATAATTTTTATATTATATATACATATTGTATATTATAATATATGATAACTAAATTATATGTAATTTGTTTTTAATTATGCTCTAGATAGGATTTCTATCTTGGATAGAAAGTCTAGGGGACTTCTAAGGTCCCTTTCACCTCTAAGACCTTATAGCCTCCCCTTGAAGACAGTAGGCCTTATCTCTTAAGATGGCACCATGACAAGTCACTGCTTTCATGACATGTTGATACCTTGTCTATAAGTCCTGTTGTAGCTAGCATTAGGGTGGCTTGTAATGTAACAGACAGAATCCTAAGTATTATGGGTCAGAGCCTAGTCCCACTCAAAGATATCTGAAAGAAATGGATTGGATCTTAAGCCCCCCCCCCCTTTTTGTGAAGCATATGCATATCCTTCTGCTAAATATTATTCTCTGCAACCTCTCTGAACTGGTGGGGTCAGCTACCACTGGAGTAGAGTAGCCAGGGCTAGACTGCAAGAGATAGATCATAGTGTCAGGTTGGAGGAACCAAGTGTGTAGCATTGGAGCTTCCCGGCAGGGTCCACTCTAGGGTCCTGAACATGGTGAAACATGAACAATTTTTGGCCTGTTGGAAAATAGAATCCTGCATCTGATCCTTTCCTAATATTTGTCCAGAAGACCTCGGGAACACTGGTGTCAATTTTCCCCTTGCTTTCCCTGTGGGGCAGAAATTCTTAACTTGGGGTCTGTGAACACATTTTGTTTAACATTTTGATAGTTACATTTCAATACAGTGTGTTTCCTTTGAAATCCTATGTACATTATTTTATGCATTTAAAAATACTGTTGTGAGAAGGAGGCCAGAGGCTTCACCAAACTCCCAAGGGGGTTTGTGCCATTGTTGTTCAGTCATGTCCATGTGATCCCATTTGAGATTTTCTTGGCAAAGATACTAGTTTACCATTTCCTTCTCATCTTATAGATGAGGAAACTGAGGCAAACAGGGTTAAGTGACTTGCTCAGAGTCTCACAGCTAGTAAGTGAAGCTGGATTTGAACTCAGGAAGATGAGTCTTCCTGACTCCAAGCTAGGCACTCTATCCACTGTGCTACCTAGCTGCCCTCCAATGGGGAATGTCATTCAAATAAAGCTAAGAAACCCTGACCTTGGGTCTCATGTGCTGTTTCTCATCCCATTTTCCATTCTGTCATCAGAATATAGCTAGTGATCAGAGAGTCAAAAACGTGTGGTATCTACCCTGCTAAGAGAACTGTTACAGCTGCATAAACAGTTTCTTTACATGGGAAGGGGAGGAGATGTTCAGAATTCAAAGGTACTTTTGACCTTGAAGGTAATTTCTTAGGCTCAGATCCAGGCAGACTGGTTCAGCTGCAGCTTTCACAAGGTACCCAAAACACACACACACACACACACACACACACACACACACACGGCTCTTGTCCTATTTCAGGAACTTGGATATTTTATCACCACAAGTGGAGTGAGGTGAGAAATAGTCTTGAAGCATGACTGAAAATGACTCGCCAGTTATAACACGGACTTTCTGAACCTGAATTCAACTTCTTGGAAAAAACACCAATCTTCTTACAATGATCAGTATTCATTCTTAAATGTTAACAAGTCACTCATCAAATGTAAATTGAAGCAAAGTAATAATGTTTTGACACATAGTAGGTACATAGTAAATGCTTGCTGTTATAATAAAAGTGATAACTAGCTTCTATATATCTCATTAAGGTTTGCAAAGCAATGTGCAAACATCTTAACTTATCCTCCCAATAATCCTGAAAGGTAGGTGCTATTACTATTATCATTTTACAGATAAGGAAACTGAGGTTTCAAGCAGAAGTTAAATGACTTGTCCAGGGTCACACAACTTGCTAAGTATCTAAGGTCAGATTTAAGTTCAAGTCTTCCTGACTCCTTGTCCAATGCTCTACCAACTGCACCACACAGCTGCTTCTATAGACCACGTGTGATTAGGCAAAGTATCTCTACTTTCAATAGTATGGTGAACAGAGGCAGAGGTAGTCATCTTAGCTACACAGAGGCGAAGTGACTTATATAGGGTTACATGGCTAGTAAGTGCCAAAAGCAGGATTTGAACCCAAGTCTTTCAGACTCCAAGTTATGTCACTCTAACTACCATGTCTATTCCTAACGCACATTATGAGCACTAAATCCAATCTGCGTGGTATGGTGGGAAGAAGGTTGAACTTGGAATTATGGTAATTAAGTGGCACAATGGAGAGAGTCAGGAAGACTCATCTCCTTGAGTTCAAATCTGGCCTCAGACACTATCCAGCTGTGTGACTCTGGGCAAATCACTTAACTCTGTTTGCCTCAATTTCCTCATCTGCAAAATGACCTGGAGAAGGAAATGGCAAACCAGTCCAGTGTCTTTGCCAAGAAAACCCCAAATGGGGTCACAAAGAGTCAGAAACGACTGAATAACAACTTTAGTTTAAATCCTTTCTCTGTTGCTTACTTTCTTATGTGACCTTGGGCTTTACCTCTGGTATTCAGTTTTCTCATTCATAAAGGAGGGATGTGGACCAGGTAACCACTCAGGTCCTTTATAAAAATCTGGACCTATGACCCCATAAGTATGTCATTATAGACTTATCCTGTTGCATTTGATAAAAAAAGTCTAGTGTTTTTATAGTCACGTGTCATCTTATTCCTTTAAACTGGTCTAAACTGGCTAAAAGGGAAGGGAACCGGTACTCTAAATGCCCTGCACTGTTAAAACATCCATTGGGAGCTAGTCAATAGGAAAAGGCCTTTTGACTTTGAGGATTCAGGACCCAACTGGTCACTCAAGCTAAAGCTCTGAGGCTTTTTAATGTCATCTAGCCAAACCATGTTGACATGTCAAAGGAGAAATTAAAAGTTCAGTCAGTGCCAGGTAGGGCAGTCATGTTCAGGATTATGGGATCTCATAGTTGGGTAGGACATCAGAGACCATATAGTCCTGACTAGGATTTTCCCTTGACAACACCCCTAAGAAGAGTTCATCCAGAGCTTGCTATAAAGCTCCCCCCCAACTGAAGGAAGTGGGAGTTGGGTGGGGGACTCCCTACTTTATAAGGCAGTCCATTCTATCTTTGTATAGCTCTAATTGTTAAGAGGTTTTTCAAGTCTAAATCTGTTCTTCTATAACTTCTAATATTTCTCCTAGTAATGCTCTCTCGGCCAAGGCAATTCACATCCCTATTCCCTGTGACATTCCCTTAAATCCTAGAAAGTAGCTATTGTATCCTCCCTTTTGTACATTCTCCTCCAATTGATCCTCATATGACATAGTCTTCATTCTTCTCACTTTCCTGGCCGTCCTCCTCTGAGGACAAAACTCTCACTTGTTTTTTCTAAAATACGATGCTCCAAACTGAATGCAATACTCTAGATATGGTCTGACTGGCATAAAGTACAGTGGGCGTTTCCTTCTCCTGGACAATAAAGCTTTCTTAATGCAGCTGAAGAGCACGCTAACTTTTTTTTTCCTTTCACGTTAAACTGTAGACTCCTATGTATCTTATAGTTCACTAAGAACGACACTTCCTCATCCTGTATTCACACAGTTGATTCCTTTCCCCAATTAAGTTTCAACTTATTAGATGGATTTAATCAATCATTTTAATCTGTTGTAATCTTTTTGGATCTTATCTCTCTTATTCAACATGTTATTCAGCTTCTTCCACTTCTTATCATTTCTGAATTTATTAAGTATGCCTTTATCTAAATCACTGATAAAAAAAATATTGCATAGCACAGGGCCCTGAGGCCTTACAAGTTGACAATGAGCCAGAAATGATTAATCTACACCCACAAGATGCCCTGGATGGATGGGTGGAGGGAACATGAAGAATGGTCTGGGATTGGCTAAATAGAATACGCTGAAGTAAGTTTGCTCTCAGTCACTCATCCATCAGGACAGCTTACCCCTAGGGCAGAATCCCAGTTGCTTTCCCAGGGAGATGGAATATGGTGCCTGTAGGGTGCTGTTATACAGGTGGGGAGAAGAGAAACAGCATCAGGGAAGATGACGAGACACCCTGGATGAATGGCTCCTATATATCCCCTTCTCTTCAATCATTTAACCCTAGGTCAGGCCCTCATCATCTCTCACGTGGACTACTGCCTCTTTATGTCAAGTCTTTCCCCACACCAACCCTTCGGCAGCTGCCAAGGTGTTTTTCTAAACCCTGGATTTGACCATGTTGCTCCATCCCCTCAGTGAGAGGCATTGACTCCCTATCACCTCCAAGATCAAAAACAAAGTCCTCTGTTGGGCATTGAAAGCTATTTACAACTTGGTTACTTCTTATCTTTGTAGTCTTCTTAAACTATTCTCTTCTCTGTACTTTACAACGCTATGCTGCCTTACTTGGAGTTCCTTGAACACAACACTCCATCTCCTATCTGTATCTTTGCACTCATTGTCTCCTGTACCTGGAAGGCTCTGGTCTCTCACGCTGGCATCTTAGGTATTCTGACTTTCTTCCAAGACTCAGAAGGCCTAGATAGGGACAGACTGAAGACTGGAGAGATAGGGGATGATAATGAGGGAGATCTGTTGGGGAAGAGGGGACATATGGAGAACGTGGAAAGGGATGAGCCGTGATGAGGGGAAGGGCCACCTCTTCATTAGAGACTGAAGTAAAGGATGTCAATAATTGTTTTTTAAAAACACAAATTTAGTTGAACAGGAAGGAGATGTAAAGTAGTTACTATAGAGTCTCACAGACAGGTGCTGTAAGTTACCAACACGTGCAGTCTGCTAGCTTCTTATTTTAACTTTTTTTCCCCCCTTGCTGATGGGCTGTGATGTTCATTTGTTTATATGCTGCTGAAGGAATACAGGTGTAAATGTTTTGTTGTCTCTAAATTTTGGAACCCCAGTCACCCCACCCTATTTTTTATTCTGTTCAGATACATAGAATTCAATTGGGCTTACTCATTATTTTGCCCCAATATTGATATTGTTGCTCAGTGGCCCTCAGATCCAGAACACAAGGACAATCCCTCATGCTTCAGTTCTTGGTGTGGAGGTGGGGTGGAGCATGCCACTCTTTGCATGTGACCTAACATTCATTCTCTATCTCTCCCACACCCAGCTACTCTCCCCACCCTCCACAGAAAACACCAAGTTTCATCCTCCCTCGTACCTCATGGTTCCATTGCCGTCCTCTTTCTCCCTGTCATTCATATTCCTTCCTACCACTCCAACGTAGACATCTTCAACCACTCTTTCTTCCTGCAAACACATTTGTCATTGTTCAGTCTTGTCCTGACTCTTTTTGACCCCTTTTGGGTTTTTCTTGGCAAGATACTGGAGTGGTTTGACATTTCCTTCTCCAGCCCATTTTACAGTTAAGCAAACAGAGGCAAATAAGAATGACTTGTCCAGTGTCACACAACTAATAAATGTCTAAGGTCAAATTTGAAATTGGGTCTTCCTGCCTCCAGGCCCCACACTCTATCCACTGAACCACCTAGCTGCCCATGACCACACTAGGCAAACAATCCACCTTAGCATTTCCTACATAGCTTTAGCGATCATTAGCTTTTGGAGGCAGCTGTGTGGCCTGTAGCTTTGGGCACACAGATGCAGCTGCCAATTCTGCCTTGAACAGAGGCTGTTTCCCCTTTTAGAACTTCACAGGTGAAGAGGCTACGAAGCATCACCCTTCCCATGTTTAGTAACAGAGCCAGACCCCCCTACACATACAAACCCAGAGAATATTCAAAACACGGCTCCTTGTATTTACAATAGGCAGCTAGATGACATGGTGGATAGAGCATCTGACCTACAGAAAGGAAGAGCTGAATTTAAATTTGACCTCAGGTATTTACTAGCTATGTGACTGTGGACAAGTCACTTAACCGATCTGCCTCAGTTTCCTCATCTGTAAAATGGAGATCATAGCTGCCATCTCCCAGGGTCATTATAAGGATAAAATGAGACGATATTTGAACCTTGAATCTAGATGGGATTTTGGGCAGTTTATTGATTCTTGTTCCCCTGATTCCACGTAGAAGCACACCTAAAGTACCATAGATAAGGGAGCAGAGTCTGTCTGCTTCTTATGCGGTAGAGAATTCCAAAGAATTCAAGCTCCCTGGGACAACCTTTCCAGCTGCGACATTCTTTGACTCTCTGTGGAAGACAGGAATCTTCAGAAGCTTGTCATCACTTCCTCTGAAGGCAGTATTCTATAGCTGCTGCCAAAATGAACCTATGACCTTTCTGAAATATTTTTCTTCACCTTCTCTTTACCCTCATCCTAGATCTTAGGGAGCGTTGCATGCCAAAGGAAGGGTTATAGATAATTCATCTTGGCCATTTGGAACCTGTTTGTGGCATCAAATAGGGCAGAAGTGCATTTTGGTCAATTTGGCAGTTTATTTTTAACTTTGCTCACAAGTTTAGGTCAATGAGTTAATCAAGTGACAAGCATTTATTAAGTACCTACTACTTCCAGGCCCCACCTTAGGTATTAGGGATAGAAAGACAAAAAAATGAAATTATCCCCTCTCTCAGGGACCTCACATTCTATTAGAGCCAGAGCATAACAACATAAGTGGATATAAAACAAATGCCAATACAAAATAATGAATTAGCTCTTACAGGTAGAGTTGAATGAGCATGAAAGGCCTCACATGGGAACTGGTACTTGAGCTTAAGAAGAAGCTAGGTAGTCTATAAGAGAGAATAGAGGAGGGAATGCCTTTCAGATAGTGGTGGAGTGTCTATGTAAAAGTTCAGACAGGAAATGGAATACTGGGTACAAGTAATGTCTACTAGGCCAGTCCAATTGAACCTCCATACACACTTCAGGGCTTCTGTTACTTATCTTCCACTTGGCAGTCCTTAAATCTGAGTGTCCAAAGGTGAGATTACAGAGGACAAAAATCCCGGCTTGGATGACATCATCCCTGATTCTCACTCCATTGATTGAAGAATGGCACCTCCAGTAGACTTTCTGAATCTGTTTATCTAACTCTGCTTACTGGGTTACCTTGACCTGGTCAGTTTTGTTTCATAATCAAAGGTGTTAGAATATATTCTAACCCACAGGAGTATTTAAGGGATTAGCTACATAATCATAGAGTATTTAGAAAAGGTAAATTCTCTTGGTTATTAGTATTAGCTTAATACCTCGTAGGTTCTAGCCTCTCAAGGTTCAAAGTAAAACACCAGGCCCAGGATTGCCAGACTTACCAGATTCCTGGTCAGCCTTTGATCCTTTAAGCCTTATCCACGCTAAAAGTAATGAAAACAGTACCTAAGGTGGTTGGCTGAGGCCCAGTATCCTATACTGTGTATGTTCATAGGGAAATGAAGGCAGATCAGCAATAGAGGCCCATGTCACCCTGGGGAAAAAAATATCTCCCCTTCCTACAAGGGGCATGGTGAAAAGGTGGGAAAGAATGGATTCCAAACCTTCATAGTAATAAATTGGGTAGGAAAATGTGGATTCTCTTCCATTCCTTGACCTTCTTTCTCAAGCTTTTCAGATACCCAGCTATGCAGTCCCCATGAGACTCATATTTTTCTAAACATCTATCTTAAAGTCCCAAGGGGAGAAAACTTCTGGATATTTTGCTTCTTTTTCCAGGCTCTCTTCAGAGGCTACTGCCAATGATTTCTGCAGCCTAATTTCTACTTTGTTTCATTTGCTTTTTTTTTTTAATTTTCACTTTATTTTTCTTCATACCTTTGGTTTTGTCCTCACAATCATTTTCAAATATATGTCTGTCCCTTCCCTAACTCTGTGAGCCACCAGTTGTAATAAAGATTTTAAAAAGAAAAAAGTGATGGATGTGACTTGCCTGAAGTCGCAAGGCTACTAAGCAACTAGAACTCCGGTCTTGTAACCATTAATCAGATGTTCTCCCCACTAAAACAGGCCTCTACACACATTGCAATCTGGATAGTGGATGCATTTCACCATGAAAACTAGTGCTGGGAAGAATTTAACAGACATCAGAATCCCAGAGGGCAGCCATTTGGTGTGTTCTAGACTGTGTTTTGTTTACTGGAAACATTCAAAAATGTTAAAACAAGCAAATAAAAATTCACAGGATGAGAGCAAGTGGGTGCTTATCAATCATTCCCTTTGAATTCCTAGGCCATAGCAATTCAATAGGGTAGTGAGGTGGCACCATAGTGTATAGAGTGCCGGGCCTGATCATCTTCCCGAGTTCAAATCCAGTTTCAGATACTTACTAGCTGTATGACCCTGGGCAAGTCACTTCATTTAATTTGCCTCAGTTTCCTCATCTGTAAAATAAGCTGAAGAAAGAAATGGCAAATCACTCCAGTGTCTTTGCCAAGAAAACTCCAAAAGGGGGTCATGAAGAGTCAATGTGACTGAAAACAACTGAACATGACTGAACAGCAAAAGCAATTCAATTCCAATTCAACAGAGCTGTATTAACTGCCAAGACATATACAAGACACTGTGCCAGTCCCTAGGGACAGAAGGGACTACTCCTCAGGGAGCTTACTTACGTTCTGTGGGGTAGAAAAGGAATGCAGGGAGTGGGGTACGTCCTGCCAAAGGGGCAGTACTAGGCAGAGTATGAGAGGGGCCAAGGAGAGAAAGTTCTATTGAAATATTCAAGGAGGGACAGAATACTTTGGGGGAGGGGTGGGAAGATAGGGTGATCCCCAAGCTAAGTCTTGAAGGAACATGAGGATTCTGAAAGGTACACATAGCATCATGTAAACAAGAATTGTCCTTGTAGGCCTAGTGGTGTATGACATAGACACAAATCACTATAATACAATAAACAAGACATACAAAGGAGGTATCCAAGACAGTGCTATATGATGTCTGAGGGAGAAAATATCAGAGGGGACGGGATCAGGAAAGGCTTCATGGTGGAGGTATCATTTGAGTTGAGATTTAAAGGAACTAGGGGAGTGGGAAGGATTCCACACTACCACTGGATTTGGAGTCATAGCTTCAAACTCTGACTGTGTTCCTTATTATTATGACAACTTTTGTAGGGAGGTGGGGTAGAGGCAATAAGGGTTAAGTGACTTGCCCAGGGTTACAGTTAATAAGTATCTGAGGCCTGATTTGAACTCAGGTCTTCCTGACCCCAGGGCCAGTGCTCTATCTGTGTCATCTAGCTGCCCCACGACTGTAACATTTTGAAAATCATTTTGCCTCTCTGGGCCTCGATTTTTTAAATCTTTTTAAAATGGGAAGGTTGGTCTAGAAAGATCTTTGAGGTCCTTTATGGTTCTAGATGCTATGATCCAATGGAGAGATCCCTCGGTTCAAGTAAGCTAGAGATTTTCTTTTCCATTTTGTATTTTGAATCATTCTGAAAAGGTTCTTCCTCAGAGAGAGAAGCAGTGGCTGGGTCTGTGCCTTCAAATATTATAAGCTGCTACTAAAAAACCTCTCAGCTTTCACCTTGATGCCCCCAACTCAACCCATCCCTGTTCACTCACCCTTTAACACTGAAATGATGATAAACAGTTTGGCATTTATTGCTATAGATATGTAAGTCACTGGGGTGGTTTTTTTGTTGTTAAGAGAACACAGTTTTGATTTTAAGCCATCCCATAAAGCTCTGGGAGGGCCCTGGGCTCTGCAAACATATAGGAAGGCTAGAGAAACAGTTTTAAAAGACATGTCCAGAGCCTCCTTGCCAGCCCTTTGGAGAATGTCTGGAAGGAACAAACTTCTGGAAACAAGCCAGCCTCATCCCTTCCCCAGGCACACACACATTCCTTCTCAATAAGGTTTGAGTTACTGGGGCCCAGAGTTAAATGCTTGAGGATCAGTTGTCACGGAAACTCAGCTAGCACATGAATAGCCGGCTCCCTCTTTGTCCTTCACCTTCCTGGACTGACTCTGACCCTCTTGCTCTCAAAGGAAGAGCTGAGCAGACCAGAACCCTGGGGAGGAGGTGGAGGTGGGGAGTGGAAGGGAATCTTAAAAGAGATCACCAGAAATTTGGTCAGATGCTTTCAGAACAAAGGGCTTTGAAAAAAAAAAAAAGAAAAGAACAAAGAGCTTTGCTTCCTCAAAAAGTCCACAGAAGCTCAGCCTGTCATCTAGTAGCAGACCTGGAGTCGGGAAGGCCTGGTTCCAAATACCTCCCCAAGCTCTTATTAGCTGGGTGACCCAGGGCAAGTCAGTTAATCCCATTCAGCCTCAGTTTCCTCTTCTGTAAAGTGGGGATAGCAAGAGCACTTAGTTTATAGGGTTGTTAAGAGGATTACATGAGATGATATCTATAAAGTGGTATAAAAGTGTTAATTATTACTATCCCTGGGAGGTTTGTAAATGTTTGGGGAAGGTTAGGGAGAATTTTAGTGCCTATTTTCCAGTATTTGAGGGGCAGCTAGGTGGTGCAGCGGAGAGAGTGCCAGTCCTGGGTTCAAGAGGCCTGACACTTACTAGCTGTGTGACTCTGGGTAATTCATTTAACCCTGTTTGCCTCTGTTTCCTCATCTGTAAAATGAGCTGGAGAAGGAAATGGCAAACCACCGCAGTATCTTTGCCAAGAAAATGGGTCACGAAGACTTGGATGTGACTAAAATAACTGAACAACAACTTGCAGTATTTTAAGGAGGATAAGACTAGGTGTCTAGTGAGTAGAAGTTGTAGAAGGACAGACTTTTGGCTCAACAATAAGGAAAACCTTCTTAATAATTTGAGCTATCCAAGAGTGGAATAGGCTGCCTTGGGAGGTGATGGGATCCCTCTCACTAGTGGTCATTAACCAAAGGAACATCACTTGCTGGAAATGTGGTGAAAGGAATTCTTATTCAGATGTGGGTTGGTCAAATGGCCTCTGTGCTCCCTTCCAACTCAGAAGTTATGGGATTCTGGGATTCTGGGATTCTTCACCTATAGTGGCAGGCTTATAAGGAAAACTGAGGGCTAGCCTGTTTGTTTCAACCTAACCTGGCTGAGTAGGGGTTCTGGGATTGTTATTTTCCTAAATAAGCTACTGTCTCTACATAAATTACTGCCTCTTTTCATATGTGGACTTTCTGGTTGTTGAAAGAGTCAGGAAAAGAATATTTGTGTAAGGATCACTGATAAAATCAGCTTGAGAAGAAACCCAACCTCTCAGAGAAAATATTGTGGAGAGACACAGACTGTTCTGAGGATCTGAAGGAAAACTGCCCCTTAGATAAAAGTCTTGACGGAACTTGTTGGAAGGCTGAGCTATGCCTGGGTGAGTTAAAGAAGGCAGGAGCAGGGCAGCTAGGTGGCACAGTGGATAAAGCACCAGCCCTGGATTCAGGAGGACCTGAGTTCAAATCTGACCTCAGACACATAATACTTACTAGCTGTGTGACCCTGCGCAAGTCATTTAACCCCACTACCTAGCCAAAAAAAACCAAACAAGGCAGGAGTGCATTGGGGTCCATCAGTACATTTACTTATAAATATTACATATTTACAATACATATATATTACATAGCTTCAGAGTTTTGAAGGATAGAGCTGATTAGCCCTAAGTCAATTAATTTTGGGGACTCTGGAAAGATTATTGAATCTTACTGGAGTCATGTCTGACAGAAAAGTGGGATCAATTTGTGGGTGGAAGGTGGGGATATTAAACAACGACCTTGGACAACATCTATCTTGGTAGTTGT
Source organism: Phascolarctos cinereus (assembly GCF_003287225.1). Taxonomy (NCBI): domain Eukaryota; kingdom Metazoa; phylum Chordata; class Mammalia; order Diprotodontia; family Phascolarctidae; genus Phascolarctos; species Phascolarctos cinereus. Next base: position 415,872,912 of record NW_027555958.1, read on the forward strand.
TGAGTCATTTTTCAGTCATTTTAGACTCTCTGTGACCCCATTTGGGGTTTTCTTGGTAGAGATACTGGATTTGGTTTGCCGTTCTCTTCTCCAGTTCATTTTACAGTTGAGGCAACTGAGGCCAACAGGGTTAAGTGACTTGCCCAGGGTCACACAGCTAGCAAGTATCTGAAGCCAGATTTGAACTCAGGAAAATGAGTCTTCCTGACTCTAGGCCCAGCACTCGAATTCACTTTTCCACCTAGCTGCCCATCTTGGTAGTTACCAAGGATATAAACTGCAAACTCAAAACACTTCACCTTGATAAGTCTATGCCATATGAATATTGCTTTAAACCACCAAATGTTAATTGGTAAAATGTCCGAACCTATGCAGACCCCATATAACTTCCTCTTTACAATCATCAAATCATCATCATCATCATCATCATCATCATTGCACCTACCCCCATAGGGTTGTTACACAACATACAAGATAATATGTAAAGTGCTTTGCAAACCTTAAAGCATTATATAAATGTTAGCTATCATTGTGGTACTGGTGGCTTCTTTTTTTTTTTTGAGGCAATGAGGATTAAGTGACTTGCCCAGGATCACACAGCTAGTAAGTGTCTAAGGACAGATTGAACTCAGGTCCTCCTCACTCTGGGGCCGGTGCTCTATCCACTGTGCCGTGCACCTAGCTGCCGCTGTGGTGGCTGTAATTACTGAAGTAAATTCAAGGAGTATTCAATATTCCAAATAGGATTGTATGGGACAGAGACCACTTACTCAAAAATAAAAACAAAGACTTAGATATCTTGAAAGTAGAAAGGAGTTTATTGCTTTCTCATGAGAAAAGGGTACCCTCTTAGTCGCCATTGCAGGCCAGGAGAGTATGAGTTCAGTACAGAAATCAAGGCTTATTTATATCCTAACGCGAGCTCCTCCTCCCTAACCCCTTTCCCCTTATCCCATTGGCTGGGCTTTCAGGGGGTACAATCTATTCACTGAGACACAAGTTTGCCGAGAGACAAGAAAAGGTAGGAAGCTTTTCAAGGGCAAGCAATTCTTTCTGCTAAATACTTAAAAACAGGGTCTGAGCCGGGAAGGGTTTTGAAAGCAGTAATCAAGAATCGTTAACAAGAACCATTGACCCTCTGAGGAGGCTTCACTTCTGAGAGATCATCTCTCACAGGATGGTCCGAAAGAGGCCATGTATGCTATTTGTTGACTGGTACAAGAGGCCTTTCCTGATTCCTCCCTGCTCCCCCCACCCAAGTTATTAATGTTTCCCCTTTTATATTATTTTATATCCACTAATCTATGTCCATGTTATTTCCTCCAGAAAAGTATAAATTCCTTTTTGCCTTTTTTATCCTTACCACCCAGTACAGTACCTGGCATATAGTAATCTCTTGATAAAAATGCTTGGTGAATTGAACCAAAGGAGAGGATTGAGGGAGTGAAGGGGTCTCAGGGTAGGGAGAGAAAAGGAATAAATAGAGGTGTGAAGAAGTGGGAGGTAGAAGGCTGCAGACAGGCCAACTTCACTGACCTCCTCATTTTGCCTTGGGCTGGCTGTCCCCAGGGTCTCTGCTTGAGTCTATTGATCCAGCCTGTTTTTTTTCCCCCTGATCCTACAGAACCTTCCAAACAGTCCTCTAGGTATTGCTGGCTCTCTATCAAAGTCATCAGTGTAGTAGAATAGGCTAATCCTGTGGCTTAGCACTATTCTTAACCTGACCCCACTGTTGCAAGACAAATTAGACAGTAGGCCCTATTGAAAAACTCAACGAAGGAGGCAACTGCCCTTTGGGATGCTGTTCTTTTGAATACTAAGTTTATACATATCCCTGGAGAGCTGTTCCCAGAGAGCAGGAACAATGCAGGGATGTGCTATGGCCTGCCTGGGTGAGGTATCAGTTCACACTGATGCATTTTTCAAAGGCTTATAATATGACACTTTTGATCCATTAAAAACCACCACCAAAACAGCACTTAAAAAGCAACTCATATATAGAATAAGAGCAGGGAGGTGGAGAGGATTGATGATGAATAGGAACCTTATCAGGAATGGTGCATCCAGTTCATTGGGTCTGGAGTCCTGGGTTCAAATTCTGTCTCTGACACTTAGTAACTATGTAATACTGAGTAAACCACTTAATCTCTACATACTTCATTTCTTTCATCTGTTACATGTGCATAATAATACCCATCGAACCTGTAGGTAATATATGTAAAAGTCTTTGTAAACCTTAAAGAGAGAATTTCAAATATCTAGCTCTTAAAAGGCTCCCCAGTTCTTTTTACTTATGCCACCGATGGTAGCAATAATAATAATGAACATGACATTTGAAGGTTTGCAGAGCCCTTTTATACATACATCATTTCATTTGACCCTCACAATAATCCTATGAGGTAGGTGATATTTTGTTCTTTCTGCAGCTGAGGAAAAGGGGCTAAGAGAGGTTGTGATTTCCAATGAGTCATTTTTGTTCTCTTTTGCAAAAGAGGGTGGGGTAGAGCATTTGTATAAATACCAAAGAAAATGAGGAAAGCAGAACCATTGTAGATGGAACCCTAATTCTGGAAGAAGTAGGAAGGCTGGAAGGGGAATGTAATGACACACTTGAGATACAGGGAAGAAGGAAAACTCTAGGAGTAGAAGAGGGGAAAGTGAGATTCAAAGGAATTCTTAAAGAACTAAGTAAGCTTATAGAAAATAGTATTTTCACTCCATGACATATGATTTAAAACAACATGTTTCATTTAAAATTTACAAATAAAAAGAATGCATAATTATAAAATAAGGATATCTGATTTTCCCCCCTCTTTTTTATAAATATCATTTGGTTATCCCTAAGTACCTGTATCACATTGGGCAAGTCACTGGGCCATAGGATTTTTTTTTTCAATCTGTAAAATGAAGGGTTGGCCTAGATGACTCCAAGGCAGGAATTCTTAACCTGGGGTCCATGAACTTGTTTTTTTTTTTTAATATGGCTATAGCTGTATTTTAATATAATTGCTTTCCTTTGTGATCTTATATTTTCCTTTTCTTTTATTACCTTTTTTCATTCAAAAATTTATTCTGAGGAGTCCAGAGATTCTCTCTCTCTGTCTCTCTCTCTCTCTCTCTCTCTCTCTCTCTCTCTCTCTCTTTCACACACACACACACACACACAAACACACACACAAGCACAGTAATAACCCTTGATGAGAAGTCCCTTCCAATTCTAAAACTAGGATCTGATCTTCACCTTCATTTCTGAACATTCCCTTCTCCCCCTCCTCCCCAGCTAGTCATTCATTGTAGAATAAACAAATAAATAGGAAGAGGAAAAGAAAGCAATTCAGCAAAGCTTACTGACATATCGATTGTGTCTGACAGCGTTTGTGACATTCCACATCAACAATTCCTTAACTCTGTAAAAAAAGGGAGAGAAATTAATTTTCTTATCTCCTCTCCAAGGCCAACCTTGGTTATAATGACAGAGTGTTATATCAATGCCAGATAGTAATAAGCCTTCATTAAGCATCGGTCACTGTGCTAAGTGCTAGGGATACAAAGGACAAAAACAGTACCTGCTCTCAAGGGGAAGATAACATGTGCAACTATATTTAAGTTTGTGTGTGTGTATGTATATTTTTGTTGTTTGGTCATTTCAGTCATGTCCAACTCTTTGTGACCCCATTTAGAGTTTTCTTGGCAAAGATACTGGAGTGGTTTGCCATTTCCTTCTCCAGCTCATTTTACAGATGAGGAAACTGAGGCAGACAGAGTTAAGTGACTTGCCCAGGGTCACACAGCTAGTAATTATCTGAAGTCAAATTTGAATTCAAGAAGATGTCTTCCTTATTTGAAGCACAGTACTCTATTCACTGTGCCACCTAGCTGCCCATGCATGTGTATGTATATGGATGTGTGTTTGTGTGTATGTGTGTATATGGGTAATATATGTTGGTGGTAATCTCAGAAGGAAGGCACTAACATTAAAGGAGATGTGTTAAGGTTGTAAAATGTAATGGAAAATTACTATGCTGTAAAAAACCATAAATATGAAGAGTTCAGAGAAAGATAGGAAGACTTGTATGAACTTACTCAAAATAAAATAAGTAAAACTGGAAAACAATATATACAATGACAAATGGAAAGATTAAAATCTAGGAATTTGAAGATATATCATCATGGATATCAATTGGGAAGAGAAAAAGATATTATAAACATGTGTGTATACACTGTAATGCAGAACATTATTTTACCATTTAGGTAGTAGGGCCCTTTAAGCCATGGAAAGCAGAAATTACTGCTTAATCTTGCCCCAGACCTCTTTCTTCCTAAGTCTAAACAATAATGAAATGTACTCTTGCATAGCTCAGCACAGCCCATACCTCAAACGCAAATGGATAAGAAAGCTTGCAATATAATTGCTTTACATAATTATGTTTATACCAGAGACCAGGACACCTGGTCAGGTTTGTGTGATCTCTGACCCGTAATAATGGGGTGCTTAGGTGCTTGTGCTTGTACTTGTGCCCCAATTTCTCCCTAGTTTCAGAAACACTGTCTCTGACAACCACTCCTCAGCCCAAGGACGCTGTGCCTAACAGTTATTCATGCATAGGCCTCAGCACGACCCTTATCTGTCTCCCTGGTACAGCTACACAGAGCTGGGCTGCTCAGACCCCAGCCCTCAGATCATGTCTCTGGAAGCCTCCCAATTCCTTAGTAAGTTCCTGCCTTGTGAGAAAGCTTTCTCTTGTTGCAGAGCATTCTCTCATCAAGACAGAGGGAGAGGGGTGCCTTGGCCAGCCCAAGGACTCTTCCTCCTGCCAGACTCCAAAGATCCATCCCCCTCCCTGTCCGGTATACTCCCTGTACTTTCCCACCCATAGCCCCCCAAAGACACCCGCACCTTTGGATTACCTCATCAGTGTTCCTGGCGTTTCTTTCCCATGCTCTTTTCCATATAAACCCTAGCTTGACCCCTGATCGGGGCTGCTTGATTTGGGTGTGCATACCCCTTGCAGCTGCGTGCTAATAAATCCACATTTTAAATTACGTCTGGGTCTCGATCGCTGATTTCTCGGTACAACAACGCACGAATATGCATATGCATGCATGTAAATTTTTTCATTAACTTCATCAATACAGGAAATGTTTAGTGTAGAAAACCTCTCTCCCAATACAGGCTGACCACTCCTCTGAAACTCATTTTCTTAGAGAGTTGTCTGGGCCACTGAGATTAAATGACTTGACTATGGTCACACAGCTAGTTTAGGTCAGAGGCAAGTCTTGAATCCAGATTTTCTTTTCTTAAGGTTATTCCTCTATCCACTATGCCATGTTGCTTCTCTCTATATTGTTGTTCAGTCATTTCAATCCCGTCCAACTCATCATGACCCCATTTGATATTTTCTTGGCAGAAATACTGGAGTGGTTTGCCATTTCCCTCTCCAGCTCATTTTACAGATGAGGAAACTGAGGCAAACAGGATTAAGTGACTTGCCCAGTGTCACACAGCTAGTAAGGGTCTGAGGCCAGATTTGAACTCAGGAAGATAAGTCTTCCTGACTCCAGGCCTGGCACTCTATTCTGTACTACCTAGCTGCCCCTCCTCTCTGTATAGAGACATATAAATAATAAATCAATAAACACATACTAAGTGTCTACTATGTGCAAGGCACTGTGCTAAGCACTGGGGATAAAAAAGTAAGCAAGAGAGAGTCACTGAAAGCAAATTTATATGTGTCTATAAACACAGTGCAAACATGATCTATTTTAAAAAAGTTAAAAAAAAAACCTTAAGGGTATTCCTATATATAATAACAGTGACTTTAGGAAGAGAATTTTTGACTCTGTTTGAGGAAAAAAAGCTGGAAGAAATTAAAATGTGATATATATAGTCAAATATTGAGACTTGTTCTGTATAAGAATGCAGTATTCAGGAATGAATATTTAGCTATACATGTTAACTGTCTGAAACATATCTACCCCCTACAGATGTGGGCCAGACGGATTTATGTGCTGCAAGAAAAAAACAGAGATTGTGAAATAAAGAGATACCACCTTGTATTATCATGCTATGGTAATAGCTACAATTAATTTCTCAAAAGCTGGGAGATTTGGCAGAGGTATATAGAGCATGAGTAAATTTCTGTTGCAACAGAATAAATTAAAATTACAAACGGAGGGGTAAAATAGAGGGTGTCAGAGACATGAAAATAGGACGTGAAGAAAGCTCTCTGGGGAAAGGGAAAACCAAGGATTTGAAAGAACAAAATAGACAGTCCCTGCTGCAGAAGGGTTTAATAGAGACCATAGACAAAATAAAAGAAAATAAAAATGTAATACAGAAAAGGAGCAGAAATAGAAGCAATCAGAGCAAACCAGAGAGGGTTATACAGTTAGAATATGATCAGAGAAGACAGAGGTCAGGTAAGACTAAAGGCCCTCCCTACAGATATCTTAGAGTTCAAGGAGAAGAGAAGAGAGCACAGTAGGTGTAAGAGAAAAATAAGATGGAACCAACCAAGTAAGACTAAGAATAACAGAATTTTTTTTCTGCATGGTTTCAGGAGTAAGAAAAAATATAGAGAGGAGGAAAGACGTGGGCTAATTTTGGCACACCAATCTGATGATAACAAATTTGACAAATGATTTGACAATTGATATTGGAGTTTGAGAAGAAAGCAACATTATTACCTTGGTGAAGGGATAAGTACCTCTGGTCTGATAGCCTCCTTGCTGACTTCAAAACTTTTGAGAACTACCCAATTAGATCTCTGGCTATGATTTTCAATGGCCATGAGTGAGAATGGAGAAATGACTAGTGCAGTGAAACAAGGGGTATTGACAATTATATTGCTCTTTTAAAATTATATTACAAACTTAATATTAAACATTGATGTAATCAATTAAACATTCTTAGCAAATATTTGCATTTGAATAAATGAATGCTAAAGCACACAATGTCAACATGGCACTTTTTCATAGACTTCTTGGAATTCCAATAATTTCCCAATTTCTTATTTTTCCCTCATAAAAGTTTGTAATTAATATGTATTCTGTTCCAGTTTTGTTTTCTTCATTTTGAATTATTCTAATTTCCTTCCAGATTTCTTTATGTTACTTGATCCTAATCACATTATATCATTCCATTATATTAATGTATCATAATTTATTTAACCATTGTGTTGGACATTTCAATTGCTTCTAGTTTTTTTTCTTTCAATTATGAATAATGTTGCTATGAAAACCATTGAACAGATAGCCTTCCTTTTACTTGATTAGACTCTCAAAGTATATTCTAGCAAAGAATTAAAAAGTCAAAGTATATTAGACCTTTATTGTATACTGCCAGATTACTTTCTTAAAAGACCACCACGTTTGTAATTTCACCAGCAAGGAATAAGTATTTCTCATTCTTTTGTTCCTCTGTGTGTTTTCTGCACCCACCCCCCACTAATACTGAATTTCTTTGTATTTAATTATTTTTTGCCAATTTGGCAGATCTGAAGTGGGACCTTATCAATGGCTTAATCTGCATCTTCCTATTTCTTGCAAGGTGAAAAATGTGCTGAAGTGATTTTTGAAAACAATTTTATTTCCTTTTGTGCATATTATCTGTTTATATACCTCGTTCATTTTCCCAGTCTGCTCCACGCGCTCTGGGGAGGTAGGAGGATTATGAAAGAACCTGAAACTGTCCAGTAATGCCAAAATTCAATAACAATTCAAGTATAAGTGCCTCCTATTTGGCAAGCACTTAGCCTAGTGCTTAGCTTAGAGGATACACAGTCAAAAATGAAAGTCCTCTCCTCCAGAGAGCCTACAATTGACTGAGAGGAAATAACACATGCACATATAAATGGATACAAAAAATTTAAAAAGGAAATACAGAATCATTTTTTAGCAGGGATGGGGAGAACACTAACAACTGAGATGTATCAGAGAGGATTCCTTTAGGAAGTGGCACTTGAAAATGAATGACTGAGAAGTTATGACAGTGGATATTTTGTTTTATATGTGTTTTTAGTGAGCTTGCTTCCTATTTCTCTATTGAATATTATGTTGGCTCTTAGCTCAAGGGAGATACTTTTTATTGTGTTGAGAAAGAATCTTTCAATTCTTATTTTTTTCATGGATTTTAAATTGCTTTTCTGTATATAGCATAGTTTAATTTTTTGTTTAGTTTTTTAAAATGTAGTTTAATTTTTTTGTTGAGATGTGTTACATTAATAGTTTTCCTGATGTTGAACCAGACTTGCATAGTTGTCATAAACTTTATTTGATTATAATGAAAGTCATTTAAAAAGTATTATTATATGCTGTTAGTTAATATCCTATTTCGTATTTTTTCTTATTTTATCAGGCAAACTAATCAATCATTGTTGTTGTTATTATTGTTACTAGCCTTTTCTTTGCTAAGTTTTAAAATAATATTATATTTACCTCATAAATGGCATTGGGAGATGGCATTCAATGGTATTTAATCTCTTCTATTTTATGAATAATCTATGTGATATAGAACTATTATTAAGGATGACTATCTGAAAATATTAATTAACAAAATGGACACTAGAGTAAATTAATAATTTAAATTGTGTAATTTCACAAGAAGAAATATGGCAAGTTTCAATGATTAGCCCACTAAAACCAAAACTGCTTAATTCAGATGATGTGTCCTTTCAGGAACAAATACTCCCTTTTAATGTAGTCAGATCTTTTTGTATTAAGTGTGTTTCTTATAAACTACAAAATGGTGGGTTTTATTTCTTGATCAATTCTATTACTTTATTTCTTTTAATGGGAGAATAGAGGCCATTTATATCTATAACTTACAACAGCCTCCTTATTAGTCTTTCTACCTCAAGTGTCTCTCCACTCTAATTAATCCTCCATACAGCTGCCCAAGCAGTTTTCCTACAGTATAGGTCTGATCATGGCTGCATCCTACTCAATAAATAAAATAAATTTTACCTCTAGGATCAAATATAAATCCCTGTGTTTAGCATTTAAAGCTCTTCACAACTTGACCTCTTCCTATCTTTCCAGTCTTTTAACATATCACTCCTATCCATGCATTTGAAATTCCAACTATATTGCTCACTTGCTGTTTCTCATACATGATACATCTCATCTTCATGCAGTGGCTATCCTTTACGCCTGGAATGCTTTCCTACCTCATCTCCACCTCTTAGAATTCTTTTCTTCCTTAACTTAGCTCAAATTGCACTTTCTGCTAAAGGTCTTTCCTGGTTCCCTACCCCTGCCCCCATACCCTTAGCTGACAGTCTTCCCCTCTAAAGTTAATTTGGAATAATTCTGTATATGTCATTCATACACACACACACACACACACACACACACACACACACACATAGACATAGACATATATATATATATACTCACCCAATCATTAGTGCATATTCTCTCCCCATTAGAAGTAAACTTGAGGGCAAAGACTATTTTCACACTCTCTTTGTATACCCAGTGCTTAGCACTAAAATGCAGTTCAGTGTTAATAAATGCTTGTTGATTGATTGGTTTTCTTTCATTTTCTTCTCTTTCATCTTTTCACCAGAAATGCTGAAAGTCTTCTATTCCATTTCAGATGCATTTTTTCCCCTACAGGATTATAGTAACTTATTCTTGGGTATATTATTGATCCATCTATTCCCACTAGCTATTATCTTATATCTCTCCTCCTTTTCATAGCTATGCCCTTTAAAAAGGCCATTTAATACTCTGTCTCCACTTCCTTTCTTCTTACTCTCTTCTTAACTCTACAATCTGACTTCTGGCTTTGTCATTCAATTGAAATTACTCTCTTCAAAGTTACCCATAATCTCCTGGTTCTCTTCCTGTCTGACTTCTCTATTTCATTCTCTCTTTTACTTATCTTCATCTGGGACACACTTAGTAATTCCCTGAGCCATCTATTCTTCTCCCTCTATTCCACTTCGTGATCTCATCAGCTCTCATAGATTCAACTATTATCTCTACAAAGATAATTCTTAGATTTGTTTGTTCAGTCTTAACCCTTCTCCTAACCTCTAATCTTTCATCTGCCTATTGGATGCCCTGTCAACATCTTAAACTCAACTTGTCCAAAAGAGAACTTATTAGCTTCCCTCCCACCCCACCCTCAAAACCCTCCCCTCTTCCTAACTTTCCTATTACTGTCAAGGGTACCAATATCTTCCCAGTTACCCAATCTGGCAACCTAGGTGTCATCCTCAACTTCTCAGTCTCTGTCATCTCTCATATCTAATCCGTTCCTAAGGTCTGTCAATTACACCTTTGTACCAACTCTTCTATACATCCTCTTCTTTCCCAAATGCTGCTACCACCTTGCTGGTCCTCATCACTTTATGTTTGGAGTATTACAATACCCTTCTGATTGGTCTGCCTCTTGGCCTCTAGTCTTTCCCCACTCCAGTCCACCCTCCATTCACCTGTCAACTTCATCTTCCTGAAGATCAATTCCTAAACACTTCCTAAAAATCTCCACTTAAGGATTAGACCCTGGCCATCCTCTCTTCATTTTCTTCTTTAAGACTTCTCGATAATGCTCTTAGCAGCCTCATCAGTGGGAAATCTCATCATCCTGAAAGATTTAATCAGCCTTGCAACTCATATCCCATTAGTACCTTTTGGCCCTTTGGATTGGAGGGTGGAGCCATGAACTCCTAAACCTCCATTTTCAATTTCTTTTTGTTTGTTATCTTTCTCACATTAGATTGTTAAGCTCCTTGTGGGCAAGGCAGGGACCATCTTTCTTTTCTATATTTGTATCCCTAGCAATTAGCACAGTGCCTGCCATGTAGTAGGTGCTTAATAAATGTTTTTTAAAGACTGATTAAAATGCAGGTCTAACCATGTTACCCCATCTTCACCCCCATTTAATAAACTACAGTGGCTCCCATTACCTCCAGGATTAAACATAAGATCCTCTGTTTGTCTTTTAAAGCCTTTTAACACCTGGCTCCTCTTTACCTTTTCAGTCTTCTTACTCCCTCCCACAGATTTTATGATCCAGTGACACTGGCCTCCTTTGCTGTTTCTTGCACAAGATACTTCATCTCCTGACCCTGAGCCTGTCCCCCATGCCTGAAATTCTCACTCTCCTGTTCTTTGTCTCCTGGTTTTCCTGGCTTCCATCAAGTATTAACTAAAATTCTGCCTTTTAATAGAACCCTTTTCTCAGACTCCTTAATACTTGCGCATCTAAGATTATCTGTAATGTATCCTGCATATCAAATCCGGCCTCAGACACTTACTAGTTGTGTGACCCTGGTCAAGTCATTTAACCCTGTTTGCCTCAGTTTCCTCAGCTGTAAAATGAGCTGGAGAAGGAATGGCAAACCACTCCAGGATCTTTGCCATAAAAATCCCAACTGGGGTCATGAAGAGTTGGACATGACTGAAAAACAACTGAACAAAAGTAAAGAATCCTGGCAACACAAAAAGGGGAATCTCACCATCTCTCCACTGTGGCAGAATATGGGGAGCCTGGAAGCATTACGGAGGACAGAAGAGTTTGTTTCCTTAAGCAGGCTGGTAGGAAAATGCATCTTTTGGCAGGGTTGCCCTCCTAAGGTATCTTGGGCTTTGGTCCTGTGCCTGAGTTGAAGAGGACAGTGGACCCCTTCTTACTGAAAAAGAGAGCCAGGCTTACTTCCACATGTGTCAGGAAGTCTTCGGGTGAGAGTGAGTTCCTATCTACAACCCAGTTTTAGGGAGCCCTGGCATCCTTGGAGCTTCAGTTAGGTGTGGAGACTGGGAGACCATGAACTTCTTTCTCTTCAGATTAGGAACTGGTATAATAGACGGACTCCTAGAATGAATGAATGAATGAATGAATGGAGTGAAAAAAAGCATTTAAGTGCTTACTACTTGCAAAGCCCCAAGAATACAAATACAAAAGCAAGATAGTATCTACTTTTAAAGATCTCACATTCTAATGTGGGAATCAATACTTAGGAAAGTCAAAAAGGTTAAATTATTTGCTCAAGGTTACAATTATCATAAATGACTGAGGCAGGATTTGACCTATGTCACATTGTCTTTCTCTTATTTTTACATCTCTTACTACTGAGGAGTCAGGTGGTGCAGTGGACAGAGCACTTGGCCTGGAGTCAGAGAGACCTGAGTTCAAATGTGACCTTAGACACTTACTAGCTTTGTCCTTTGATTGCTGTTTGCCTCAGTTTCCCCATCTGGAAAGTGGGGATAATTATAGCACCTACCCACCAGGGTTATTGTGAGGATGAAATGACATAATTGTAAAGCACTTAGCCCAGCACCTGGCACACAGGGCTATATTGTTCAATTGCTTCAGCTGTGTCAGACTCTCCGTGACCCCTTTTGGGGTTTTCTTGACAATGATAGTAGAGTGGTTTGTCATTTCCCTCTTCAGCTCATTTGACATATGAGGAAACTAAGGCAAACAAAGTTAAGTGACTTGTCCAGAATCACACAGCTAGTAAGTGTCTAAGACCACAAAGATGAGTCTTCCTGATTCCAAGCCCAGCGCTCTATCCACTGTGCCACCTAGCTGCCCCAGTGCTATACACATGTAAACTATTATAATTAATAACCTTGCTAAGGAGTGAGGGGGGGTCTCATCTTTTGTGACTCTATAGAAGTACAGGACAAACTGAGTCTGAAGGCACTTCATGTATCTGTTACTGGAGGAAGGAAGGCTTGGTATGATCCACAGAGAATTATTTTACAGATTACTATTTTTGATCTAGCTTTAGAATTTGATCTAACATTTCACAGAAAATGTGGGGACAAGCTTCAGACTCTCCCTGCCTACATTCAAAGGCTGGAGGGAAGCAACTGCCCACTGAAGAGAAATAATGAGAATAATGAGAAGAGAAAATACCAACTTGTGAAAAAGATAAGCTAAGGATAACAACTGAAGACCAGGAACTGGCTGTTGGGAACTATGCTATAGAAGAAAAGACTACTGTCCCTGTTACTCCAAGAAACATGAAAGGTTCCCTGTGTTTACAAAGCAGAAGTGAATGATCTGAAAGATGAGGATCTTAAAAAAAAAAAGTATGCAGGAAGTAGAGCTAAGACCAAAAAAAGAATATCAGTGGAATATCACTTACTTCATATGGTTAGCTGGAATTACTATAAAGCTTTTAAGGAGAAAGAGCTTTATAAGGAGAGACAGACGCCTCGGGGAGGAAATATAGCAGCACTTAATATTGGAGTATCCCATAGTAAATATCTTTTGGTGCCAGTAAATTAGTCAAGGAGGAGGGGTGGGGGGTGGGAGAAGGGGTGAGAAAACAGGGGACTCTGGGTGTGAAATTGCTTAGGTCAGCAACTCCTCTATAATTAGTCACTTGGGGCACTGAGAGGTTAAGTGTCTTGCCCAAGGTCAAAGTATGTGTCAGAAGCAGGACTTTAAAATAGGTCTTACTGATTCCACGGCCAGCTCCCAATCATAGAAGAAAAACAGCCTTGTTATCGGAACTTACTGTTTGACTGAACTACACCCCCGCCTCACCCCACTCCACCCCACCTCATCCATACCCATTCTGCTTCAAAATAATAACAAAACCTGACCGAATTATTGCCCTTTCTGCTGTAGGCTAAATAACAAAACCTAACTGAACTATCTTCATCTTGTTTATGTTGAACACACAAAACCCTGCCACACGCTTTACACAGGACTCCAAAATTGTTGCCCTCAACACACAACTAGGAACCTTTCAGAACAACCTTCCTATAGGGACAGACTGCATTGGTCCATTCAAATGCTGTAGAATGCAGCTGAATGACTGTTATCACTCTAAGCAGAGCTGAGAAATCTCTTAAAACCAAATCTATACCCCAGGAAACTGAAGCTTTTACATTTAGTAAGCAGTCTTCCTTAGTGGGCTAATCCGTTTCTTCTCCTTTCACCTTGGCTACTCATTTGATCTCCAGTCCTTCAGAATCACTAGTGGTCCATTAGATCCTGAGCTTCTTGAAAGCAGAGGCTGTCTTTTGCTCCCTTGTATATTCCCATTCCTTAGCACAGTGCCTGACATACAGTAGGTACTTAATAAATGTTTATTGACTGATGTAGTGGGTGAGATTCTCCCTGGGCTTTCAAGAAACCTGGCTGATAAATTTACTCAACACTATTCACTTACTTACTCTGCCATACTATGGGGAGAGTGGTAGCATATGTAGAATTTAACCATTAATTATTTTAATTTATTAATCGGTGGGGATTATCAAAAGGAAGGAGGAAAATGAACCAAACCTTTCTGAGACAGTGAGAATCTTTATTTTGAAAAAGTCAAGATAATGACACAATAAATAAAGAAGTGGGAAAAATCAATGTGGGCAAAACAATGGGGTGTATGGGGTGTTGAGAGAGGACTAGCCTCTCTGGTATGAAGGCTTACTGAGCCCTTTTCAGGCCTGCTCATCCACCTTTGGGGTTTACCTAGTACTTCTCTCTTCTGTGCCTCCGAGAAGCTGTAGCATGCACAACAGCCACACCCTGATAAGACCATTTCAGCAGATGAGCTCAACCAGGACTAAACAGGCCTCAAAACCATCAGTGAGTATCTCAAGCACACAAAGACTTCCCCCAGTAGAATGGGTGGATGGGAACAATTTGTTCCAAAGTCCACGAAGGTGGCTGAAACCGACACTTACAGCTTGGGCAGACAACAAAGATGCCCAGGTCATCCACTGCATCTCAGGCCATTACCAGTTGTCCTGATTTACAAGTCTTCACACTGGACTTTGATGACTCTGGAAGAGAGAGTGAGGCTCACAATTTTGTACAACTCTGCCTTACATACATCCAATTCACCAGCAAGTCATCGCTGATCATCCATTATTGTACCCTAACACTGTGGTGCTCTTGGTCCTCTTCAAAAACGAAGGCCACACAACAACACATATAGGATGAGGCATCTGTGGAAGCCTGGCTGGCTTTGGTAGTGGAATTAGAATTGAAAATACATATGACATATAACCACTTTATAATTTAAATTAAAAAAAAACAAAACAACAACCACTGACTGAGAGGACCTAATGAGATTATAGACGTGAAGGTGCTTTCTGAAGAAAAATCTGATTTCCAGATGGAAGGTCGTCATCTTCCTTCTGGGGTGCTCTGAGTGGTAGTGCTAGGGATGTACTTGTGGAAAGCAGCGTAGTAAACGCATGGCTATTAGAACAACAGCCCAGTGCTCAATAATATTCGGGAGCAGTTTGGGTCTCCAGGGGGCAGGGAAGTCGATAGAGGAAGCCTTGGCTCAAAATGGAAAGAGGTAATAGAAGAACTGTCTTGGCATCCAGTGGGATGAGAAAAAATTATTTGGGGCAGGACCCAATAGACTTTGGGTCTAAAAGCCTTGGGACTCAAGAGTTTCCCTGCTTTCAAACTTGGAAATGTCCATTAGCTTTCCAAAGTAGCTTTCATTTCTTTAAACAGTTCTGTTATCAATTTAACAAAACTCTCAAAAAATTTACAGATGGTGGATTTGGCAATTCCTTACCTCATCCCCCACACCTGGATACTTTGATGCACCTGTGATTTCCCCAGTGTTTTAAGCACCTTCAACAGTAAAGATCAAATACATTCATGCCTTCTCAAATTGTGCAACTATTGTCTACGGATGATAGCAAATCCTCCACATGGTGTCCAACCAACAAGCTGGAGGTTTTCAACATGCTACATCACCAAACAAAACATGAACTCAAGACTATTGACATTTGGGCAACAAAGAACAAAAGTTTCTTTTTAATAGCAATAACAATTTTTTTTTCTTTCAGGATTTAATTTCAGTGGTTTTAAAAAAAGAGTTGGGGGCGGGTCAAGTTCTTGTGGTCTCAAAGAAGACTCAATACAAGGTAATGGCTACAGATGAGGTGAATCGCAACGTAATTTGTTGTTGGAGAGCTCTCGTCATTAAAGCTGAAGCTCAATTGATCTTATTCATGGATGATCTGATAGAAGAAGGCAGCCAGTGCAGAACAATAAAAATTGATTGGCTCTGCCAGGTTGATGGTGAAACACTGTCCCTTTCTTTTCTTTCTTCTCTCTCCTTTCCTTCCTCAAACCAATTTCTGAATTCCAACAGTATTGTTTGCAAACTATGTTGCAAAATTCAGGCTCTTGAGAAGTTTTATTTTGGGGGACAGAAGGGGGAGTAGAGGGAGATAATGGGGGAAAAGATAAGTTGCCATAGCTTACATCAGCGGTTGTCAAACTTTGGTCTCAAGACTCCTTTACACTCTGAAAAATTATCGAAGAGCTTTTCTTCATGTGGCTGTATCTATCAATATTAATTATATTAGAAATTAAAACTGCTAAAATTTTAAAATGTTTATTAATTCACTTAAAACAACAATAATAAATCTACCTCATGTTAAGATAACATATTTTTATGAAAAATAACTATTATTTTCTGAAACAAAAAAATTAGTAGGACAGCAGCATTGTTTTATATACTTTTGCAAATCTCTTTAATATTTGGCTGAATACAAGACAGCTTTCTTCTCTTATCTTCCTCCACATTCAATTTATTGTGATGTTATTTTGTTTGAAGTATGGGAAGAAAATTCAGACTTTCATAGTTACATAGTTGGAAAAAGGAGGAATATGTTAATAGACAAATAACATCTTAGTATTATTATAAAAATATTTTTACTTTTTAGCTTTTCTGGAAAGGTCTCAGGACCCCAAAGGATCCATGGAACATGCTGTGAGGACCACAAATCTAATCCTCTTCATTTTAAAGATGAGGAAACAGTCAAGGGGAGTGTTATTTTTGATTTTCACTAACTTTACTTTGTATCACTTCATATAAGTCTCTTCACATTTATTTGTATTCTTCATTTATCATGTTAATGGTACAATATGAAATGATGTTGCTATGACACAATTTATTCTGTTCAACCTAATTGTTGGATATGAACAATGTTATAAGTTTTTCACTATTATTAAATAAATCAGCTAAAGATATTTTTGTAAATGACAAATACATCTTTTGCTCCTTTTAATAATATCCCAAGTACACATGTCCTAGGCACTTGCTAATCCTGGCATAACCCTATCTCTGAGACAAAAAGCACGATCTGTTTTCTAACTTATTTCGTGTTCCAAGGCAACATACTCCAAATCAGAGGACTTAAACTTCCCTGAAACTCCACATTCCTGCTGAGTTACAACCTTGAGCCAAATAGGCCAGAGTTCTCTACAATTAAGAAACAAGTTTTCTTGGAAATAACAAAGACCAGCTGCCTGAGCCTGGCTCACTTTTCTCTAATTCACTGACCCAAGATTTCACATGCCTTGCCAAAGATTCCTCAAAGTACAAGAGGGATCAGAGGGATGGGTAATATATATGCATGTCACAGTTTCCCCATCTGGTCATTGAATCTGATTCAACAAATAGTCATTAGGCAGTCTTGCTGTTCCTTGCAAGTGACATGTCATCTCAGGACTCTGTGCCTTTGCATTGGCTGTTCCTTATGCCTGGCATGCCCTCCCTTTTTCCCTCTCTTGTAAATACTTGGTTGCCTTTAGGACTCAGTGCTGTTACCTTGAAAAGACTACCTCATTCCCTCCCCCCACCCCAAGACCACTTTATACCTATTCTAAAAGTTTTCAAAACTTAAAACCTTATATGTGAATGTTGTATCCCCACTCTCCTTAGGCTCCCTCCCACAATTAGAATGCAAAATATTTGAAAGCAGGAACTGTGTGGCTTTTGTCTTTGTATTCCCTCAATTTATCACCTGGCAAGAGATTAGTAAATGCTTGTCAGCTGATTGAGGATTGATTGAGTCCCCAAATTGCTTTCTGAAAATGGTATAAGAGAGGCAGTAAGGGTTGTGGAGAGACAGGTAGCCTTGGGGTCTGAAAGACCTGGCTTCAAGTCATGTTTCTGATACCTATTGGCTGTATAGCCCTGGGCAGGACACTTAACCTCTCAATGTCTCAGGAAACTCTAAAACTATGAATTGAGTAGGAAGTGCTGATGTGCACTGGTAGAGTGAGTTTCCTGGTAAGTTCCCTACATGAATGAAAACACAGATTTGGTTAAAACACACACACACACACACACACACACACACACACACACACTCACACACACACCCCCACACACCCCAATAAGACAACAAATCCTAGATTCAAATCTGGGGGGAGTCATCCATACCTCAGAACTACTAAAGTCTCAGAACCATCCTGACATTGGACTAGTGCATAGCCTTGAAAAGTGGATGAATTGAAAATTCCGCTCAAGTCCTCAAGGAGAGTAAATTTAGGACTAACTGGCCTGTGTTCGGTCATTCCTCGGACAACTAGGAAGTGCCCCTGGGAGAGGCAGAAATGGAAAGGCCATTGTGGTTTGTGCTATAGGAGTTTCAAATACTGGTTTAGGGAAAGAAACATCAAGGGAAGAGCTCCAAGGATAAAAGGTTGGGAGTGCCCCAAACTTTCCACCTGGCTGAGCTGCATGGGCTGGTGTCCTATTGTGTGAGTCCCCCCCTTCCCCCAACTGCCATTTGAGGAAGGTGGAATGCCAGCCATGCTCTCTGGCAACTGGAACCAGCCCATACCTCCTTGGACCACTTCTCCACCTTGCCCCCAAGTGGGGACCTTCTCCAACCACTTGTCTTCCCCACAGACCCTTGCTAGCTCCTTTTTAATAGTTTTACTGTCTTCCCCCACTAGAATGTCAACTCCTTGACTTTTTCTTTTTGCTTGTATTTATGTTCTCAGAACTTAGCACAATGCCTGGCTCTTAAGCACATAACAAATGCTCTCTCTAGTTCTTTCTCTATATCTCTGTCTCTTCCACTTGTTCTTGCTCTCACTGGCCCTCTCTCTCTCTCTTCCCCCTAATTCTCTCCCTCCCTCTTTCATCCTTTCCTTCTCTCTCTGTCTCCCCCTCCCTTCCTCCCTCTCTCTGCGAGTCTCTGTCTCTCTCTTTCCCTCTCCTTTGTGGACAGCTCTAACCCCAGCTAGATAAGTAAAGAGCATCCTTAGTATCACCCTATGTGATCCAGGAGCATTGCTTGGACACTATAGAACACATGACAGGATGCTAGAAGAGGGACACTGTGAACCTCCACTGCCATAGTGGAGATCACCGGAGAGAAGGGATCCAGGACCTGCTAAAGTATGACCCCAGTATGGGAAAAACTCTTGTCATGATACTTGGCATGGGCTCTGTAGAGCTTACCATTCATTTAGAAAGTATATATTTTAATGCCTCTTTTTCTATCAAAAGATCTGTTGATACTATAGAGACAAATTGCTGCAGGTCTGGAATGAGTATATTCCCACGATGGGTGCTGACTTGGTGACTGTGTGCTTCCCCACCCCACCCCACCCTGTTATTGTTGTTGTTCAATTGTGTCTGACTCTTTGTGACCCCATTTGGGGTTTTCTTGGCAGAGATACTGAGTTATGGCTATAATCGAGGGTCCTCCATGTCATTGGCTTAAGGCTCAGTTCAGGAAGGGCTGAAGTAAGAAGCAGTTTAGTCAGAGGCAGTGTAGCATCATGGGGAGAGCAACGGACTTGGGTCAATTTGAACTGCTGAACTTCACTGAGATCAAAGGGTATGAGTGAATCCCCGAGGCTGTCACACCCCCTGTGACCTAGGACAAGTAATATCACTTTTGTTTTTCAGTGGTTTCCGACCCTTCATGACCCCATGGACCATATTGTCTGTGGGTTTTCTTGGCAAAGATACTAGAGTGGTTTGCCATTTCCTTCTCTAGCAGATTAAGGCAAATAGAGGTTAAATGATTTGCCCAGGGTCACACAGTTAATGAGTGGCTGAGGCTGGATTTGAACTTAGGTTTTCCTCATGCCAGGCCCAAAGTTCCATCCACTGAGCCACCTAGCTGCCCCCTAATTTCACCTTACAGGGCTCTTAGCTTCCTCATTTGTAAAGTGACAATGGAGGTGTACTCAATGACTTCTAAGGGACCTTCTAGTTCTAAATTAGGATTTCTTTCTTTTAGTAGGATAAGGCTATCAGTTGATGTGAACAAAGTCTTTAGAGGAATCATCTGTGGTGGTCAGTTCATAATTTATTGATTTTGGCCTGTAATTGGACTCTTAATTTGCATATGTATACAGGTATGTTTTATCTTCCCAATTTAGATTTATATGTTCATCAAAGGCAGGATCCCCTATATATATATATATATATATATATATATATATATATATATATATATATATATATCCCATAGAGCAATCAGTATACTACATATAGTAATGCATATCATGTGTGAACTAGGTATTACATGCTTGTTCAGTCATTTTTCAGTTGTGTCCAATGCTTTGTGACCCCATTTGAGTTTTTTTTGGCAGAGATACTGGAGTGGTTTGCCATTTCCTTCAGTTCATTTTCATAAGTGAGGAAACTGAGGCAAACAGGCTTAAGTGACTTGCCCAGGGTCACACAGCTAGTAAGTGAATGAGGCTGGATTTGAACTCTGGAAGATAAGTCTTCAGGCCCCAGTGCTCTATCCACTATAGTGCCACCTAGCTGCAATCATACGCCATATATGTACTAAGTATACTATTGGGCACGTAGCAATATGATGTACTTCTGCCCATTGTATTTGGAGTCAGAGGACTTGGGCTTGAATCCTGGCCTTATTAGTTACCACTTAAATGATTACGGACCCCTTCCACCTCTCTGGGCCTCAAATGCCTCATCTGTTAAATGAGGACCTTGGTCTGAATGATCTTCACAATCCATTCCAATTTAAAATTCTTTGATTTTTTTTCCCTTTACAATCTCATCTGCAAGACTCTATGAGTTAAACTGATATTTCAGTTAATCAGTTACTACTGTATTGTAAAGTAATGTGCTAAATGGCTCTTCATTTTAAAAAAAAAGAGTTCTTGTTCTCTCAGGAAGTTGACATTCTGCTGGGGGAGGGGGATGATTTACAACCTCCACAAAGAGAAATAGGAAGTAATTCAAAGACAGAAAGTGGGTTAACAAACTGGGGAGAAAGGATAGCTCTGGGATTTTGTTGTTATTGTTCAGTGTTTCAGTACTGTTTGATACTTTGTGACCGCATTTGGGGTTTTCTTGGCAAAGATGGTTTGCCCTTTCCTCCTCTAGCTCTTTTTACAAATAAGGAAACTGAGGCCAACAGAGTTAAGTGACTTGCCCAGGGTCACACTGCTAGTAAATGTCTGAGGTCAGATTTGATCTCATGAACACTAGTCTTCCTAAGCTCAGGCCCCGAAATCTACTTCACCACTTAGGACTTGGACTAGACGGTCTTTGAAGTCCTTTCTGGTTCTGACAAGCTATAACCACATCTAGTGTATGCCCTGTTAGATCCTACGGGAAATACAAAATAAGTAAATAGTGCACATTCCCTCGCCTATGTAACTTTTGTTGGAGAGTGAACTTATTATGTCTGTGAATCAACTAGAGAATGACGTAAGACGACACAAAATAAAGTTTTCATTTGGGGCACAGTAAGGTCATAGCACAAACAATTAACTGCCATAGCTTTCCTTTGGGAATAGTTAGCTTTACTTCATTTCTGAAACTTACTGGAGGAAGATCACCGCCCAACCCCAACCCCACCATTTATAGAATAGTTAAAGAGATCCCAGTGTTTCAATTTAGCCATCCGAGGTCTGCAAGAAGGCATTGTGTGTAATCTGGTACAAAGAGCCCAAGCCTTAGTTAGAGTCAGGAGGCCTGGGTTCAAGTCCAAACCTCTACTCTTCCTGGGTGTGCAACTTTGTACAAGTAACTTAGCTTCTTGTTTGTTAAATGGGAGCCTACCTCACAAAGCTGTGGCCCACAAAGCATTCTGTAGACCTTCAAGCCCTTTGTAAGCAGGAGCTATAATTGTCTTGGAAGGATTTTTGGAATGTGTTAGATGATGCCTTCCATTTACTAGTGGCTGGGAATAATCAAGTGGAATCCACTGGAACATTTACAAGTTAAAAAAAAAACAGTGACAAAAAGTGATGACAGTGAGTTCAGAATATAGAGCAACTTTACAGCAGAGGAGTCATTTTAAACTTAGGGAAACCACTCCCCAGGGCACTAGTGGGGTTAAAAGGTGCTAAAAGGAGAAGAGGCTGCTCCCTGAAGGTCCATCAGCTTCCTATGCTCAAAGGCTCCATTTCATCAGTTCACCCAAGAGGAACCAAGGTTTGGGACACAGCCCCTCGCAAACCAAGCTCACAAGAGATTGGTTGGTAAATCAGAATGTGATTTATTAGTTTGTAATGAGAAATACAGTTGCTAAGTGACCAAAATACTTATATCATTTGGTCAATAGATTCTTTCTTTTCCAAGCAGAGATGTCCACTCGGGAAATGAAACTAAGATTTGAAGCCT
This sequence comes from Phascolarctos cinereus, assembly GCF_003287225.1. NCBI lineage: Eukaryota > Metazoa > Chordata > Mammalia > Diprotodontia > Phascolarctidae > Phascolarctos > Phascolarctos cinereus. The sequence goes on from NW_027555958.1 coordinate 415,895,273, forward strand.
TCTTGATGGGCATAAGGTCCATAAAGGGAATTGGATGATCTTAATGGACAGGGCCATAACATTATGGGATCCTTATGTTTCCATCACCACTATTAGGAATATATGGGTAAAACAGAGAGGACTCCCTTGTGTTGGCCTGTCAGGGCACTCTCTTGATTAGGTAAGGCTGGAAATGCATTGCAATATTCTTACTTTGGGCACTCCTTTTTTCTTTTAAAGATATTATATTAAAAGTTTTTGCCTCATAATTCTGTTATACTAGCATTATTTCCAATAATTACAATTAATTAGGACAAGTTCATTAAACAGTTATATATTATTTGTTATATATTATACACCTTATCATACATTGCTTTACATATTAATTTATATGCTTATATAACCTATCACATATTAGTCAGGATTTATATACTAGTATACCTACTATTACATATTTGTTATATTTTATATACCTTATCATGCATTAGTTATATCGAACATATTAGTTTACACGTTGTTATAGTTTGGTCTTCTTGATGAGATTTGGAGAAACTCCACTGGCACGTTTTGTAGAGCTCCTCTGGAGGATCAATAAAACAATGTAGACAAGAATTGCATAGAGTGAAGAGGTGTGAATGGGCTGCTATCTGCCCTTATAAAGAGTATTTTCATATCGAAGGGATCCCAGTTCATTGTATTGTATGTGTGCTCAATATCAAGACCCAAGAAAACTCCCATCTCCATTATTTGTCAGCCACTAGTATTCCCTCTCCTCTCCCTGTCCCTTTTAACTTTGCCCACTACAAGAACAAACGGCCAAATGAGTGTGGCCCAGTTACCAGTTTAGTAGTAGGGCCATTAGCACCGAGACAGGCAGAAGCACCACTGAATTCTTTTATGTGTATTCCAATTGGCTTAATTGTGGGAGTGACTAGAGTCACGCAGGATGAGCAGGCCTGGGGAGTGGAGTGGGGTGGGGTGTTTCTATCTGTATCACTGGAAGGAAGAGCCACATCTATAAGATCACAGATCCATTGAGTATTTGAGCTATGACTACTGAGAACTTGTCTGGGGACAATACATTCCTAGCCATGTCTAGTTTCTAGAAGTTGATCAATTCCATTCCATTCAATTCAGAAAATTTGGAAGGAGGGGTAGATCATGGATTCATTTTTTTAAAAATTCATTATTTCTTTATTTTTAATGTTCATTTTAAAAAAATTAAAGGTTCCAAATTTTCTTCCTTCCTCCAGCCCTTCCCCTGAGAAGGCAAGCAATATAGCAATTAAATATGTGAAGTAATGCAAAACATATTTCCATATTAGCCACCTTGTCAAAAAAACCCAAGAAAAATAAAGAAAGTGGAAAAAAAATGCTTGTTTGCACTTAGACTTCATCAGTTTTCCCTCTGGAGGTAGATAGCATTTTTCATCATGGGTCTTTGAGAATTTCACCAAATGTTTTAAAGGAGCTTTTATGTGGAAGGCACAGGGCTAGGCACTGGGAATAGAGAGACAAGCACAACACAGTTCTTGCCCTAAAAGAGTTTACATTCTACTGGGGCAAACAAGATGCATAGATAAGTAATAAGTGACTATTTGGTTTATAAATTTTAATTCCACTTTTTTTGAATGGAAGAAATTGATTTTCTTTCCCTCTTCTTCCCCTCCTCCCATTTAAAGGGGGAAAAAAAACCCTTGCAACAAATGTAGAGAGTCAAGCAAAACAAATTTCCACTTTGGCTTTATATATACATTTTAATCTGCACCTTGATTTCATCACTTCTCTTCATCACCAGTCCTCTGTAATCCTGATTTATCATTGCATTGATCAGAGTTCTTAAGTCATTCAAAGTTGTTTTTACAATGCTGTTATTGTACACATTGTTTGAGGTTTTTTTGTTTTGTTTTTTGTTTGCTTTGCTTCTACTCACCTCTGCTTCAGTTCATAAAAGTCTTTCCAGCTTCCTCTGAAATTATCCCCTTCATCATTTCTTATAGCACAATACTATTCCATTACATTGACACACTATAATTTATCTAGCCATTCCTAATTGATGGGTACCCTTTAATTTTCATTTCTTTGCCACCACAAAAGAACTACTATAAATACTTTTCATATATAGGGATCATTTTCCTTTTTTTAAAAAAAATTTTTAGGGCATAGGCCTAATTGTGTTATCATTTGAACAAACTGTATGTAGGGTTTAGTAACCTTTGGGGCATAGTTCCCAAATTACTTTCCAGAATGGACTGACCAATTCATACCTCCACCAGCAGGACATTAATGTGCTTGTTTTCCTGCAGCCCCTCAGAATTTCTCATTTTCTTGTTTTGTTTTGTTTTTTTTTGGTCAGCATTGCCAATATGATAGGTATGAAGTAGAACCTCAGAGTTGCTTTAATTTGCATTTAAATAATTGTTAGTGATTTGGAGCACTTTTTCATATAGCTATTAATATCTTGAATCTCCTCCTTAGAAAACAACTCATTCATATTGCTTTGACCATTTATTATTTGTGGAATGGCTCTTATTCAAGAAATGATCATTTAAAGGGGGGGAAAGTATTAATTTGACTAACAATCTCCCTGTTCTGTCTGTCCTGGGTGCTTTGCGTGGAGGTGCATCATTCCCTGAGATAACCTACCAGGAATGAGGAGCTCTGGCAGCCTGGAAAAACTGATATGATCTTAGGCTGTATTAAGAGAGGAAGGAACGGGGACCAGAATAAAGGAGGTGATCTCCTCCTGTACTGTACTTTGCCCTGGTCAGACTATGTTTGGAGCACTGTGTTCATTTCTGGAGGCCAGAGGGATATTTGTAAATTGGTTCATGTCTAGAGGACGGTAACCAAGGTGATAAGAGACATGTTGAGAGGGCCGGAGACTGCCATCTAAGCTAATAAAAATAGCAGGCAGCTGAGGGGAATGTGGGATAGAGCACTGGGCCCGGACACTGGAAGATCTGAATTCAAAGTAGGCCTCAGACCCTTACTAGTTGTGTGACCTTAACAAGTCACTTAACCGCTGTTTGCCTCAGTTTCCTTAACTATAAAATAGGAATTATAATAGCACCTAACTCCCAGGTTTGTTGTAAGAATCAAATCAGGTTATAATTATAAAGCACTGAGCACAGTGCCTGACACATAGCAGGTGCTATATAAATGCTAGTTATTATTAATAATGGCCAGCATTTATATAGCACTTTAAAGTCTGCAAAGCACTTTACAAGTATTATCTCACTTGGTCCTCACAACAGCCCTATAAGGTTGATGCTATTATTATCCCCATTTTACAGTTGAGGAAACTGAGGCACACAAAAATTAAGTGACTCACCCAGGGTCACACAGCTAGTGTCTGAGTCAGGATTTGAACTCAGGTCTTCCCTGACTCCAAGACCAGGGAGCTAGAACTGAAAGGAAAGATTTATTCTATATTACACAAAACCAAGTAAGAGACCGTTCCATTTCATCTAGCACAATGACTGCCACATAGAATGTGTTTAACAAATGCTGGGTCATTGCTAGTCATTCTGACCCATGTCTTGCTACTGGACTGGGATGACTCTGGAAGAGAGAGTGAGGCTGATAACTTTGCACAGCCCTGCCTCATTTAAATCCAATCCACTTGCAAGTTAAGATATCACTCTCCTGATGTCATGGGTCCTCTTCCAGAATGAAGGACCAACACCAATGTTTAATAAATGAGAGTAGATTGATTGATTGATAGTTGAGAAGTAGACATGCTACGTTTGCTTAAAGAACTCCATGAGGGAGGGTGGGCTTTGTCTGGAACCAGCCCATTTCGCTGTGGGATAGCTGGAGTCCTTAGCAAGTTCTGACTTGCATCAAACCTGAATTTTTTTCTTTTCAGTTTCTACTCATTGCCGCTGGTTCTGCCTCGGGGGCCAAACCAAACAAATCTAATTCCTAGTTCACGGGACAGCCCTTCAAATACTTCTAGACAGCAGTCATGATTCTCTGGAATCTTCTTTTCTCCAGACTAAATATCTAGCTTGTCATGTGGAAAAGGGGTTAGATTTATTCTGCTTGGCTGCAGATGGCAGAACTGGTGGCAATGGGTGGATGTTTCCCAAAGGCAGACTCTGCACTGATATAAGTAAAACTCTCATAATTAGAGCTTCTTCAAGGTGGTACATGGCTTGCCTCAGGAGAGAGTAAATTCTCCATTACTGGAGGTATGGAGGCGGATACCTGTTTGGAGAGGATATGGAGATGGTTTCTGCTTAGTTTGGAACACATTCATGACCTTTGCTGTCTCTTGACACTCTAAGATCCTTTGATTCTGTTAGGATTACATTCCTCAACCAGGAACCTTCCAACAACCCCATCCCATTCCATCTCTATTTTAGCCACCATTTAATCTGGAATGCACGGTTCTCACCCACATATACATCTTGTCTGTTGAGTGTGCTCCTTATGAAAAGATGGCCGTTGAGGGCCATAAAATGAACCTGGGTTATGGTAATTAATCACTTGACATTTGTCACTCATTTGAATCACAGTATCTTTGGGCCAAAGTCAACATAATGATAATAGCTCACGTTTGTATAGCACTTGCTTTAAAGTTTGCAAAGTGCTATACACATATTAACTCATTTAATCCTTAAAATAACTCTATGAGAAAGGTGCTATTATGATCCTCATTTTACAGATCAGAAAACAGAAGCTTAAGAGAAGTTAAATGACTTGTCCAAGATCACACAGCTAATAAGTGTATGAGGTAGAATTTGGACGCAGGTCTTCCTGATTCCAAATCTAGTACTATCTCCCCTTTGCCACCCAACTGCCGGGAGGAAGCAAAGGGGAGGTACAGATGGCTTTTATCTCTCTCTCTCTCTCTCATTTTTTTACAGGCTGAGCACCAGATGGGATTTCTAGACCTTCAAGGAGTGATGGAGAAAATATCCTTGGACAACTCACAACCTGGAATTGGAAACCCTTTTACTAATTGGAATCTAACTGAAGATAAATGAGAAGCACTTTCAATGTTCCGTTAACCAACTGTATTTATAAACCTAAAAAGTAAGCTATTATATTATTAGGAAATAGGTGGTAGACATAATAGTAGGAACAAAAGATCTTCGTCAGGAAGGAATGCAAAAGAGCCTTCCTTCTTGGTCAAGCTGGGGTGTGGGGGAAGGTGAAGATATGAGAAGAGGGCAGCAGTGATACAGTGAATCAGTAGTATTTACTGTGCTTAGGAATCTTGTTGATGTTGAATTCTGCCCACGTATTCTTCGGATCTGGAAGAGATTCTTTTTTGTAAGTTGGAGTCTTGGAGGATGTTATAAGGTCAGTATATAGTGTCTGTAAGGGTTTTTTGGGACCCCAGATGGCCCTCATTGGCAGTCTGTACTTAACATTTTCTAAAGGAGAGAAAAGTAGAAGGAATGAATGAACCTGGGAAGATTTTTAAGCTTTTTTTTGTGGGGGGAGGGGAAGATACCCAGATTTCTCTGAATCAGACATTTACTTCAATAAACATTTACTAAAGGGGCAGCTAGGTGGCACAATGGATAAAGTACCGGCCCTGAAGTTAGGAGGACCTGAGTTCAAATACGGCCTCAGACCAAAGACTTGATACTAGCTGTGTGACCCTGGGAAAGTCACTTAACCCCAATTGCCTAAAAATAAAAAAGAAACATGTACTAAATGGCTATTTTATGCAACTGACTGGAGGCAGGAATTAGGGAGAGAGAGTATTTGCAAAGCACTTAGCACAGCATCTAGCACTTTTTTTTGTGTGTGAGGCAATTGGAATTACGTGACTTGCCCAGAGTCACACAGCTAATGAGTGTTTTATATATATGAGGCGGGATTTGAACTCAGATCCTTCTGATCCAGTGCTCTATCCACTGCACCACCTAGCTGCCCCTCAGCAGCCAGCACTTTAAGAGGGTATTTAATAAGTGCTTGCTCCCCTCCCCACAATTAAGTCTAGTAAACTCAATATCTGATTATTTCATTAATTAGCCAGGCTTCACCTCACTTTCCCTACCATTTGGTGGGTTTACTGCTTATTAGGACTTCCGTTTTTGTTCAGTTGTTTCAGTCATGTCCAACTCTTTGTGAATCCCATCTGGAGTTTTCTTGGCAAACATACTGCCATTTTCTTCTCCAGCTCATTATACAGATGAGGAAACTGAGGCAAACAGGGTTAAATTACTTGCTCAAGGTCACATAGCTAGCAAACATTTGAGACCAGATTTGAACTCCTGAAGATGAGTCTTCCTGATTCTAAGCCCAGGGTTCTATCTACTGTGTTACCTAGCTGCCCATTAGGGGCTCCACCCATGGACTGAAGAGGAATGAATAGACTCATGAGTCTATTCTGGTCTTGCTCTAGGGAAAATGGTGGTGGGAAATAAAGCTAAAATCCAAAGCCTAGTATGAAGTTTTTCTGACTGCGTGCCCAGTAGCCTCATTAGTTTGCCTGGGGAATCCTCTAGTTTGTTAAGGAACTAGAAATGGCCCATACTCTGAAATCTCATAAAGTTGGTTATGGGATTAGTTCTCCCCTTTCTACATAAATGAGCTATGAATTTCCATCATCCATGCCCCATAATGACAAACGTTGATTGAACACACTCTGACTAATACCCTAAATAATAAAAAGAGATAAACAAGGGGTGGTTTGAGAAGCTTGTGGAAGGAGAAGGGCAGAGCTGATGGTAGGGATTATTTACATTTCAGAAGGCTTGTTCCACTTTATAAAGAGAATCTTGATTCAGGGCAAAGTTCCCCTACCTTCAATCCCTGAGCATTTATAGTTTTGTTTAATGATCTCATCTGCTTTTCAAAAAGGTTGGGTACACAGTGGATGATGAAGCATAGGAAAAAGATACAACTGATAAGCCTGAAACCGAAGTAGTAGGAGCCACTGCTCATTGAAGACAGATGAGAAACGCAGATTAAAGCATCCCAGAAAGCAGAAAAAAAGTCAACTGGAAACTAAAATTCAATTTCCCAGATGATTTTTTTAAGGGGCATACTTCCAGGTGTGCTGTCCTGTAAGAAAATTCTAGATATTATGAGTTAATATTTCAAAAGAGAGAGTAAATTATGGACATTAGAAAAGGATTCTTTCCTTTACAGAATGATTCATTTCACCGGTCCTTCAGAAAGCTAGCCCAGCACATCTGAAATATGATTCTAGCCAGCTATTGTACTCCTGTGATTTGCACTACGGGAGGCTGAGGCTGGGGGTCACTTGAGCTTGGGAGTTCTCAATGGTAGTAGGGCTAAAGCTGATGATGTATCCTCACCAAGTCTGGCATCAATATGATGACCCCCTGGAAGCAAGGGACTACCAGGCTGCCTGAGTATGGGCAGACTGGTCTAAGTCAGAAATGTGGCAGGTCAGAGCTCCCATAAGAATCAGCAGTGGGACTGGGCTCATGAGTGGATGCTGCACTTCCAGGCTGGGGGAGATAGGCAGACCTAGTCCTAAAAAAAGAAAAGGAAAGGAAAGGAAAGAAAAGGGAAAAAGTATACCAAAGGTTGATGCAAACAAACTCTTCAATACATAAAGGAATAAAATAGTGAGTTCACATCACTGGCAGACTTCAAGCAGGGTCTGGATGACCACTTGTGGAGGATATAGTTGAAGGGATTCCTGCTCAGATACTGGTTGAACTGGATGACTTCTGAGGTCCCTTACAATTCTGAAGTTCCATGACATCTGCTTGAACTTCTAAAGGATTTGTATGCCTGAATTCTGTGTGACATGATAATGCAAGCAGAGGCTACTTATTAAGGAAGTATCACGTCCAGAACAAGACAGATGTTCATTATCCTGTACTTGACTGGGCTGCACTTGTAGTATTGTGGCTCGGTTCTGGACGAGGGATGAGTTGAAATGACCCAGAGAAGCTAGTCAGGAAGATGAGAAGCCTCATGTGAGTATCTACTGAAACCATTAGGGTGGCTTCACCTAGAGAAGAAATATTTTAGAGAGGCATAACTGCTGTCTTCAGATATTTGAAGGACTGTCCTGTGGACCAAGGATTAAATTTCAGAGGGGAGAATCAGAATCGGTAGGTAGAAGTTAGTGTGGTGGATATTGTTTAATAGGGGGAAGAAATTCTAATTAATCAAAGGAGTCTGAAAATGAACTGGATTGTGAGTTTCTCCTCATCACTAGTAGAGCTTAAGTAGAGCTTGGATGATCACTTTAAGGTATATCATAGGAAGAGGTCATCCATGATAGCTGATGGACTAGAGGACCTCTAAAGTTCTTCTCAACTCTGAGACTGTATGAATCTGTGAGAAGTCCATTGGCTCATTTTAATGAGTGATCCCAGGGTATATAGAGTAATAGAAATAGAGTCCAGAATATGTTGAGTACAGAGAAATAGAGTTATCAGAGCTGGAAGGGACCTTAACAATTGTCTAATCCAACCCTGTCATTTCACAGAGAGGTTTAGTGTCTTACACAGAGATAATAAGCAGCAGGGTCAGGACCAGAGCTCAGAGCTCTGGAGTTCCAATGCTCTTTGCAGGCCAAGCTACAGGCTTGATTTAGGTTGGTAGCATTAACAACAAACAAAGGCTGAAGTCTCTGGGATCTCGTTGGGTTCCTACTCAACTGTGAGATAGATGCAAAGAAATCATGCCTATATAACTATTTCTATCAATTATGGAAACTAGCTAGCTCTCATTCTAGGTGCCTGGTTCTCCTTACATTAGTGCTAACATAAAGTTAATTCAAAACTAGAAGAACTGAAGTCATCACTTTTAATTAAGGCAAATTGGATGGGTTAAACAAGCCATAGCCATATACAACAGAGTTTCCTTGAGGCAGCTAAGCAGTACAGCGAATAGAGTATCAGGCCTGGAGTTAGGAAGACCTGAGTTTGAATCTGGCCTCAGACATTTATTAGCTGTGTGACCCTGAGCAAGTCACTTAAAAAAAAAAAAAATCTGTTTGCCTCAGTTTCCCCATCTGTAAAATGAGGATAATAATAATAATGCCTACCCCCAAGTCTGTCATGAGGGTCAAATGAGATTAATATTTATAAAGCACTTAGTGGCACATATTAGGTCCTATATAAATATTAGCTATCATTATTAATAATGATGGTGATAACTGACTTTTATATGATGCTTTGAGGTAAAAAAACCCTTTATCTATATCATCTCATTTGATTCTCTGAACAACACCATGAAATAGGTATTGTCTAGTATAACTATGATAATAATAATAATAACTTATAGGGCAGCATGAGGTTTGCAAAGCCCTTCACAAATATTATCACATTTGATTCTCACAACAACACTGGGAGGTAGGTGTTATTATTATTATCCCTATTTTACTGATGAGGAAACAGGTAAACAGAAGTTAAGGGACTTACTCAGGGTCACACAGCTAGTAAATATCTGAGGTCTGATTTGATCTCAGATCTTCCTGATTCCAGGTCCAGCTTTCTATCCACTGGGCCACCTAGCTGTCTGTTATTATCCCTATTGTGCAGACAGAAAACTTAGGCTAAAAGTGATTAAGGGACTTGCCTGTGTTCACACAGCTATCAAGTGTAAGAGGCAGGATTCATACCCACATCTTCTGGATTCTATAGCCAGCATGCTATCTGTTCCACCATAAAAATAAACTGGTCAGTTAGTATGTAGTAAGCATATATAGAAAGTGCTGTACTATAGAACTGTGAGATTGCTCTTATCATGATTATCACCACACTTCGTTGAGGCAGGGAGCAACAGCTATCATCTGAACCACAGCAGAAACAGTGACAATGTACCAGAGATGGGAATATGTTAACATTGCTTTAGCTACTAGACTGAGTTTCAGAGGCTAATGAATTGATTAGTCTTCTTATTCCAACTGTACCTTTCATATCTGACCTGCCGACCTTTCCCCATGAGGTCCATCCTTGTTTCGGCCCATCCATTTTCTCTTCTCTTGTTGTAAACACGGGCTATTCTGAATGCTTCAAGGATGTTTATGGCACACTCCATGGGTTGGTTCCAGTTATACTTAGGCACCAGTCTATTCACAGTTTTTGCTCTTAAAACACCCTCAATAACTGTCCATTCACTAGAGCAGGATCTGGTTCAGGCCTTTAGACCCGCATTCTTTGGACCAGATCCGTCTACATGAAGCTAATAAATGGGGCTCTTTTTCCTTTCGAAAAACTAATGCCTACAGGTAGTTAATGGTTATCATAAGGACCAATAATGAGAAGAGTTAAGGCTTAAGCCAAATCTGAATTGTTTGTCATCCTGGGCAGCTCCCAAACACTTGATCTACACTATGCAAAGACTGGCTCTTCTTCCTAGTACAGTGGGTAGAGTGCTGGAGTTGGATTCAGGATGTTAATATTCAAATCCAGATTGTGATCTTTACTACTGGGTGACTATGGGCACAACCCACTCACCTCTCTGAGTTTTGGCTTGTTCATCTATAAAATGGGGATAAGAAAAATGCCTCTAGTATGTACCTCACAGGGATACTAAGAGGCTCAATTTAGGTAATACATGAAAAGCACTTGACAAATCTTTATTGAGAGGCAGAGCTGCATAATGGATAAAGAGCCAATCTTGGGATCAGAACTATCTGTGTTCAAGTCAGGTCTCAAACTTGCGCTAGCTATGTGGTCCTAATCAGGTCATTTAATCTCCTAGTACCCCTAGGCAACTCCCTAATAGGTGAGGGGACTTTTCATACTAGGATTTCCGTATGCCAATGAAAAATCACAGGTGAAAACCAAAAGAACACCCCCCCAAAAAAAAACCAACCCCAGAAAAAGCATACTACAGTGTCAGTTGGCATTATTTCACCACTTTGGATTCATCCTTTTGCATAAGGCAAGAAGCTGACTTTTCCCAAAAGATTTGGCCAAGAATAAAATGATGCCTGAAGCTACAGGCAGATCTTCTCATTTTTCCATTACCAATGCCAGTCAGACCAAGAAATATCTGGGAATCTGGCAGAAGGCAGAGAAGGGGATGTCCACTGGTACAGCTGCTGCGTACTCCCTCTACAACTCACCTCACTTTGCTAGGTCTCAGGTTCCTGGTCTAGAAAATGAATGGTTGGATTAAACTGTATCTACTGTCCTTTCCAGCTCTGAATCCTATGATCCAAGAAGACTAAGTGTTACCCAGGTCCCAAAGGGCATGGAGGTCAGTATCTAAGCAGTAAGTGAGTACCAAGCCTACCTAGCAACTCTGGAGGGTCTGCTGCTTTGTGTCTTCCCCAAGGGAGTTTCACCCCAGGTAGAAGCTCGAGGCTCTCCTATGGTGCTAGCCCTCTCCACAGTGAACTGCTGGGGCTCAGCTATGATGGAGAGCACTAAAAGGGGAAGCTTTGATTTTTATGGCAGTGATAAGAGGCAGTGTGGTGCAACTGCCCTTGGAATCAGGAGTCACTGAATGTTTCTGTGACCCCAGCCAACTCTTGAAACCTACAAATCACAGAGCAGGCCAGTCTATACTGGTAGATGAAGTTTTTATGAGGAACCCCCTTCAGCAATGAAATTACAGGTCCAGTGAAGGGGAAATGAGTGGGATGCAACCAAATTAAACAGCTTGAAAGGCCTAGATACAATGAGATGGACCCTTAAAAAATCTGGATGGCCCTAAGCAGGAAATACAGTAGTAGGCTGGTCAGGGAAAGAGATAAATGATAGAGGACAAGGGCAGAGTCAGCCAGGTGGCATACATGCTAAGACCTGGACTCAGGATGATCTGAGTTTGAATCCTGCTTCAGACACTTACTGGCTGTGCAACCTTGGATAAGTCACTTAAACTCATCCTGTTAGTTTCTTCATCTATAAAATGGGGATAATTATAGTACTTGATTTGGAGGGTTGTTGTGAAACTAAAGTGAGGTGACAGATATAAAGTGCTTCACCAACTTTAAAGCACTATATAAATGTTAGCGATCATGATTAGTGCTATGATGATGGTGATGATTATTTTGCTCAGGATGAGGGGTGGTAATGGTGAGGAGGATCCTATCCAAAAATTTAAAAAACATGCTTGGGAACTCCCAATTTTCGGTTGTGGGTGGTGGTGGTGGTGTTTCTTACGCCAGGAGGTTCCAAAAGATATCCAACCTGCTTTGATGTCCTCATTGAGAAAGGTTTCTGTAGACTTGTATTTTGAGTTTATCAACCTGTTTGGAAGAGGCAATGGATTACATTAATTAGACTTTTGGTCCTGGAAGAAGTGAAGGCAAGAAACAGCCCAGTGGCTGATCATCATATACTTAATGACACAAGTTACCAGAAAGTCCTAACAATGTCCTGGTTTTTCTTTCCACAAACATAACCCTCAAATTGATCTTGTCTCAGCAAATTTCCTGGATCCTCTAGATGTTTTTCAGCTGAACTCTGAAAACTAACATTTCACATGGCTCACTGGGCAAGGTATTATTTCCAGGATGAAAATATGAATGTGTCTACACTGACATTTCTCAAGTGTTGTGTTAATGATGGCATATTTCTGTTGGCTCAGAGGATATGAGCACTGGAGTAAACGAGTTAGATTCAGGATTTCACATGTTCAAATCCTGATTCTGACATTTACCATATGTGACCATATATAGGTTTGCAAAGTTCTTTATAAATATGATCCTCACAACAACTTTGTAAGGTGAATGTCATTATTGTCCCCATTATGTGGAAAAGGAAACTGAGGCTGACAGTGGTTAAATGACTTGCTTAGAGATACACAGCTAGTAAGTATTTGAGACAGGATTTGAATTCAGCACTCTATTCACTGCACCACCTAGCCGATTTCATGCATAATATCTCATTTGATTCTCACAACAACCCTGGGAGGTAGGTATTATTATTACCCTGATTTTACAAATGAAAAAGCTAAGGCTTGGAGAGATTAAATGATTTCCCCAGGGTCACATAGATAGTATCAGTCAGGATTTGAACATGTGGCATTCTGTATCCAAATCCCTTACTCTTATCTGTGCTAACATTTTAGCCAATGAAAACATTCCATCATTGACACACCACTCAGCAAACCAACTAACCTAACTCTATACCACCTAGACATAAGCATTTATTAAGCACCTATTATATGCCAGGCACTAGTGTTCAAATGAGAATATATATATATATATATATATATATATATATATATATATATAGCTACACACACACATATACATATATACATACATACATATTTGTGTATGTATGTAGACAGCTCTGGTCCAACCCCCTCATTTTATAGAGGCCTACAGCAGTGAAATGATATGTCTAAAGTAACACAGGAAATAAGCAATAGACCTGGAATTCAAAAGCAGGTCTTCTAACTCCCCAAATCCAGAACTCTTTACCCATGTTGCAAGTTTTTGGCTGTGGATTCTTTCCTTTTCTTTTCTTTTTTCTTTCTTTCTTTTTTTTTTAACAATTAATTAATTACTTTTTAGTTTTCAACATTCACTTCTATAAGATTCTGAGTTTTAAATTTTCTCCCCCTCCCACTTCTTTCCTCCCAGCCAAAATGGCACACAATCTGATACAGGCTCTACATATACATTCATGTTAAGCATATTTTCCCCTCAGTCATGATGTAAAGAACAATTAGAACTAATGGGAGGAACCACGAGAATGAAGCAATAAAACAAAACAACAAAAGAAAAGGAAAGGAAAGCAAATAGTGTGCTTTGATCTGCATTCAGATTCCATACTTCTTTCTCTGGGTGTGGATAGCATCTTCCATCATGAGTCTTTTGGAGTTCTCTTAGATTCTTGCATTGCCGTGAAGAGTCAAGTCTACCAAAGTCAGGCATCCCATAATGTGGCTGTTACTGTGTACAATGTTCTCCTGGATCTGCTCATTTCATTCTGCATTAGTTCATGTAAGTCTTTCCAAGTTTTTCTGAAGTCTGCCTGCTCATCATTTCTTATAGCACAGTAGTATTCCATTACACTCATATACCACAACTTGTACAGCTATTCCCCAACTGATGGGCATCCCCTCAATTTCCAATTCTTGGCCACCACAGGAAAAGCTTCTATAAATATTTTTGTACATGTGAGTCCTTTTCCCATTTTTATGATCTCTTTGGGATACAGCCCTAGAAGTGGTATTGCTGGGTCAAAGGGTATGCACAGTTTTATAGCCCTTTGGGCATAGTTCCAAATTGCTCTCCAAAATGGTTGGATCACTTCACAACTCCACCAACAGTGCACTAGTGTTCCAATTTTCCCACATCTTCTCCAACATTTATCATTTTCCTCCTTTGTCATATTAGCCAATCTGATAGGTATGATGTGGTACCTCAAAGCTGTTTTGATTTGCATTTCTCTAATCAATAGTGACTTAGAACATTTTTTCATATTACTATAGATAGCTTTAGTTTTTTCCTCTGAAAACTTCCTGTTCATATCTTTTGACCATTTATCAATTGGGGAATAACTTGCATTCTTATAAATTTGACATAGTTCTCTATACATTTTAGAAATGAGGCCTTTATCAGAGAGACTGGTTATAAAAATCCTTTCCCAGTTTTCTGCTTCCCTAATTTTGAATGCATTGGCTTTATTTGTGCAAAAACTAATCAAAATTGTTATTTTGCATTTCATAATGTTCTCTATCTCTTGTTTGGTCATAAATTCTTCCCTTCTCCATAGATCTGAAAGGTAAACTACTCCTTGCTCTTCCAGTTTGCTTATAGTATCAGTCTTTATATCTAAATCCTGTACCCATTTTGACTTTATTTTGGTACAGAGTGTAAGACGTTGAGGAAATTGAGGCAGAGAGAAATTAAGTGACCTGTCCAGGGTCACACAGCTAGTAAGTATCTGAGGGAGGAATTTGAATTTAGGTTTTCCTGACTCCAGGACCAGTTATTCTATCCACTGTGCCACCTGCTGCCAAGGACTTTCCCTGTCCCTAGATATCTGAAGCACAGCTCCCAACACCCTTCAGCCCCTGGTGGTGAACATGGAATTCAGTTACTTCCAGGTTATCAAAGGAATCAGAATGCCTCATTGCTCTGTTATACTAGAACAGAGAGAGAGATAAGAAGGCCAACTTAACTTCTCATATAATATTCCTATTTATGAGAAGAAAATACAGCAAAATTTTAAGTGTCCTTTTTTTCTTATGGTATGAATTGGGCTTTTAAGTTTGGCTCTCTTTTGGGGTGGGTCTCTTTCACCTTTGGGCCTTACTTAAGTGGGCTATTATTTATTTATTTATTTATTTTGTTGGCTAGGCAATGGGGCTAAGTGACTTGCCCTGGGTCACACAGCTAGTAAGTGTTTTGTGTCTGAGACCAGATTTGAACTCAGGTCCTCCTGAATCCAGGGCTGGTGCTCTATCCACTGCGCCACCTACCTGCCCCTTCGGCTTTTATTTTTTAAAGTAGACAATAAAATATTCATAGTAGCACTTCTTAATTTTTTGAAATTTTTATTATTCATAAATTTAATTAATTAATTTATTTATTTATTTGCTAGGCAATGGGGTTAAGTGACTTGCCCAGGGCCACACAGCTAGTAAGAATTATGTGTCTGAGGCCGGATTTGAACTCAGGTACTTCTGAATTCAGGGCCGGTGCTCTATTCACTGCGCCACCTAGCTGCCCTAGTAGCACTTTTTTAGCAGCACCCAGAAACTGGACATAAAGTAGATGCCCATCAATTGGGGAATAGCTAAACAAACTGTAATACACAAATGCAATGAAAGATTCCTGTGCTGTAAGGACTTATGAAAACGATAACCAGAGAGGGGCATGGGGAAAACTTAGATGAAATGATGCAAAGTCAAGCAAGCAGATCCAGGAAACAAAAATATGACAACTACAACTATGAGAATGAGAAAAGTAACAACAAAACAAATAAAAAAATGAATTCTGTGGAATTATAACAGCCAAGTTTGTCCTGAGCAAAGAGACAGGAGAAGGCATCTTCCCCTGCTTCTTGCAGGATAGCTATAGGAGTGGAACACTACATATAATATCAGAGTTTTTCAATATCTTGATTAGTTTTGCTGAACCCTCCCCCACCTTCCTTTTTTATTATTTGTTCTAAGATGGCTCTCTGCAAGGCAGACTTCTTAGGAGTTGGGAAGGAGGAAAGATACATGGGGATATGAAGGGGATATAGAAAACAAGATATTAGCAACAAAATGTATTTTTAAAAGTACATGACAATTGAATTGAATGCTGTGAAATTGTAATGACGAAGCTGGGTCCCAAAGAAGAGATATGAGAAAGTACCCCTCCCCCCTTTACAGATATGGGAAACTATGGGTGTGGAATATCACTTATGATTTTCAGGCTTTATTGAAGAATTGTTTGTTTTGATCGACTGCTTTTCCTTTTTTTTTTTGTTCTTTGATATAAAGTATTAGTCTTTGGGAGGAGTTGGGGAAAAGAGAGGGATAAATTAGGAAACCTAGGTTATACAAAAACAAAGGATATAAAATGTATTGTTTTTTAAAAAGTACATAATATTTCCTACACTTAAGTCTGAGAATAAAACACAGCAAAGCCTTGATGAACTGAAACTCAACTAACCAGAATTCTCAATTACCTGGGATTTTTATTGTATTAAATTAAATTCAATAGACACTTATTAAACTACTATATGAAGAGTACCATTCTAGGTCATGGGGGGAGAGACAAAGATTAAATATCTTCCCTGGCTTCAAGGAGCTTACTTATTAGACTTCTCATGGAGTACAATAAAGGGATATAAAAGATACCACATAATAATTATAATATAATAAATGTACCTCACATTTCTCTATTGTCTTAAGGTTTACAAAACATTTTCCTCATAACAACCCAGTATGGTTGATATTGCAGTTATTACAATCACCCCTATTTGACTAAATCTCACAGAAGGGAATTTGACTTGCCCCACCCAGCTAGTGCCCGTGGGAGGCAGGTGTCTCCTGGTTTCTTTCCTTCAAGAATCAGCTCAGACACCACAATCTGCAAGAGACCTTTCTTCTCCATTTCCACCCCAAGGTTTTAGTGCTTTCCTCTCTAAAGTACATGTACCTTTTATGTACATACACATATATATTGTCTCCCAAATTAGAATCTGAATTTCATGAAAGCTTTTCCTCCCCCTTTCTTTGTATGCCCACTTCCTAGCCCAGTGTCTGGTACCTAGTAAGCACTTACATTCTCATCAGTTGATTGAAAGTGGACTCATGCTTTACACTCACTTTCAGCAACAGGGTTGAAACAAGAAAGAATAGTGATGAGTTAATTCTTGGTTAACCTAGCAGCCTATCCCTTCCCCATCCCTTCAGTAAAATTGATTTAATTGGTGTAAGAAACTCTCTCAACCCTCTCATATCAGTATCTGATTTTCAGCTTATCAACTTAAAGAACTGCCTGAATTGATGTAAGGCAAAGTGAGCAATATCGTGAGAACGATTTATACCACAGTAACAACACTACAGAGAAAAACAAGTTCAAAACACTTCAGAACTCTGATCATTGCAATGATAAGCTAGTCCAAAAGGATGAAGATGAAACGGGCCACTCACCTCCAGACAGACAAGGAAGGAATGAAATAAAATATGAAGTTGACTCCATTTTTAGAAATGGGTTAAGATGGGAATCTGTTCTGCTTGGCTATGCAGCTAGGTCTTGAGGTGTTTTTTAAATTGCTCAGTGGGAGTTAGCGGATTAATTTAAATGAGTTACTTGAAAGATAATGAATATATTTTAGTAAGAGAATTGTCTGGCTGGGGAGCAATGGTGGTGGGTACTGAGAGAGTGCACCTTCCCTGAGGTCATACAGCCATATATATCAAAGGAGGTGATTGAATTCAGGTCCTTCATGACTTGAATGAGGATCTCCATCTGCTATGGCAAAATGCCTCCTCTAAGTATTTTGGTTCATGAAGGTTTTACTGCAGTTCCTAATCTTAGAATTCCATGGCTATTCTTTCTCCCCACAATGTTACCAGAATTAATTGTCCTATCATAAGTCTTCAACTTACTTGTCATTCATAAAATCCATGAGGGGAAGTTGTAGGTGCCTTGGGGCATCCAGAATCATCATTTTTTTGGTTGGCTTTATGAAATGGGGGAGGCCTTGATATCTTGAATCCTGCTGATGGAAGCAATTATAGTATTAGGTATCTTTACTTAATACCACTATAGCAAACCTGAGCTGTGCCTTCCACTCCAGTCACTTCCACATGTGGTCTGAATACACCAGAAATATCTAGAAGCCTTTAAGATATCTTCAATCTGTAGAGCCACAGATTCATATACATACATACACACGTTTGTATGTATGAGTGTATGTACATATGTGTGTGTATACACATATATTTATATATATATACATATATATATGTATATATATGTATGTATACACACACACACACACACACACACACACACACATATATGTATATATATAGCTCTGGTCCAACCCTCTCACTATACAGAGGCCTAGAGCAGTGAAATGACATATCCAAGGTAACACAGGAAGTAAGCAACAGACCTTCAATTCAAAACCAGGTCTCCACTGACCAGGTTTTGAAGTTCAAAGCTTCTGAGTGTTATTAAGCCATTGATCCAAAGGAAGACAAGTTGTGTTCAGTATCCACTCCCATCCATGGATGGGGACTGAATAGAAGAGGTTCAAGAGGCAATATTTAGCTCCCAGAATAATAGACTATAGAATGCCTTAGACGTCTAAGGTCTTGAAAGTCTAAATGATTTGTTCTAAGTTGCACAACTTGTTGGTAGAAGATCCAGGCTTGGAACTCAGGTCTCTCGACTCTCAACCCAAGCTCTTCCCCCTAGACTAAGCTGGAATGAGGAAGTGTGAGTCTAATGGGTGGAATGTGTGCTGACCAAGAGGCAGACACACACACAAAATTATCAGTGAAGACCAGGAGAGCTGCTCCATCAGCTGGAAAGTAACCTTTAGGAAACTCTCTGGGGAAGGTTATGCCTCCATCTACTAGAACTGCTGAAAAAAGTCCTCGAGGGGCTGTTATGACAAAAGGGCTGGACATCACTACGTCAGGCAGAACAGAATATGTCTGGCACAAGATTTGTAAGTCAGGTCTTTCTATTCCTTGAGGTTCTCCAAGGCTCTGGAAGGCATTCCGATTTGGATATTAGGAAGGACTAAGGGTCCCAGGATTTTTATTACTGGATCTCCTCCTTTTGGATCAACTTAAGAAGGGGAAATGAGAGTTGATCTGAATTAAAGGAGACTGCCTAAATAGCAGCTCAGTGTGGCCCCTTCTGACCAACCATGGGTGCTTTCAAGAGGCAGAAGAAATCTTGAGAAAGCAAACATTTGCTTATGGCCCAAGGCTGGATGTTGGGGGAGTACATACTGAAAGCAGAAACACATCATGTCAGGGGGAAGAAGTCCAGAAGAAATCCCCATTTTAACATTACACGGGCTCTGTTTAACTAAGGGTGAATATTACAGGATAGGGACTGGATGAATTTCATTGGTATAGGGAACACCCAAATGTAGAAAATCCTTCTATCTATTCAGGTTTGCACTTTCTTTGGAATTCATAGTCTTGGAAAGTTGTTTGCTCAGGATCACACAGTTACTATATGTCAAAGGCAGGACTTCCTGGCTTTGAGACAGGTTCTCTACCACGATACCACAGGAATAGGCCCTTTTCTTGGTGGCATCATTTTAAATTCCAGGAGCTTAGATAACATTTCGCAAAGCGACCCTGCCTTCCCTTTTTTCCCTGCCCTAAAAGACCCTGGTCATGAACTCTGTGAAACTCCCTCCACTGATGGGCACCCAAACACAGCAGGTACTTAAGTTAGATGAATGTATCTTGCTTCTTATCCCTTACCTTTTCTTTGAGTCTCCATCTCCCAGCTTTCATTTTCATGAAGTCTGGGCAGAGGGGGTATTGGTTAATGACAGGAAGATCAAGGACAGATGAGCTTTCACTCGAATATGCTTGTACCCTCTACAGGGAGAAAGAGATGAGTGATTGGCAAGGACGGCAAGGTAGGAAGAAAGAAGGTTGGGTGGGTGAGGGGATTAATAGGAAAGGACAGAGATAAGGTGACAGCAGGCAGGTTCCTAGATCTAGATTTGGAAAAGATCTTAGAAGCCATCTGGTCTACCTCTCTCATTTTACAGAGGTGACTGAAGACCAGAGGGATTGTGACTTATCCATGGTCACATAGCTAATGAGCATCAGAGACAGGATTTGAACTCAGGTAGCCTGGCTCCATTGGAACATACTAGGTAATCGTCATCACCCATCATTCTCACAGATGTGGACCCTCAGCTTCCCACCGAGGTGAAATGTTGATGAGGCATGTATAAACGAACAAGTAATAAGTAAATGAACAATGAACAAATAAATAGAAGATCAACAGCAGAATAAATTGCCACCTAGCTTAAAGGTTACTGAATTGTCGTTGGTGTATAAGCACTCCGTCTTTAACTCTTCACTACCCCAACCTGCACCTCAACCCTGATCCCTTCCCCTCCCCCAACACTAAATGACCAGCCCACCTTTGGTCTATTCTCTATTCCCTGAGGATTACCCTAAAGGTTTAATAAGAGGAGGTCTTAGAGATCATTTAATTTAACCCATTTGATTTAGAGATGAGGAAACAGAGACCTAGAGAAAGGAAAGGTGACTGCCCAAGACCACAAAAGTAGATTCTTTTCACTCCAGGTCCTCAAACTAAATCTACTGCTCTTGCCACTGTAGGGTGCTGGGACAGAGATGGGATGGGGGAGGGTACAAAGCTCCAGGTTTGGTTTCTCTTTCAGGGAGCCAGGTGCTAGAAGTGGGTTGGGATGCCTTCTGTTGAAGGGGATGAGAGCCCTGGAAGAGGGTCATCTCCCTACCGGGAAGAGGGATGTTTTCTGTGTTTTCCTGCCTCACCTTAAATACTGAAGGCACAGATTGCTAGGAAGTTGAAAAACTTAAATTTGAGGAGAAGGGGAAGGACAAGTGTTTTAACTGCTTTATCAGCAACTCTGCCTCAAAGCTTGGCTGAGAAGGCTGTCAAAACTGATGATTAAAAAGAGGTCTGAAAAGTCCCTTCCTGATGTTAATTATCTCTAATATATCCTGTATCTGTCTTGTTAATACACAGTTGTTTGTTTTTTACATATGGCCTCCTCCATTAGAATGTGAGCTCCTTGGGGAGTGGGACTAGGTTTTTTTTTCCCCTTTTTTGTATATCCAGTGCTTAGCAACATGCCTGGGACACAGTAGGCATTTACTAAATGCTTGTTGACTGACAGTCTCTTGACTGCATTGATTTGCCTCATTATCTCCTTCTCCATTCACACCAAGGAGTGGATTATCTTGTTGGGATCTGTGCACATTAGAATCACATAAATAAAGCTGAAAGGGGTCTTAGAGACCATCTAGATCAAAACAGGTTCCATGGTTTGCCTAAAGTCACACAGAATGTGAGGATGACAAGTAAGACCCTGAAATTGGGGGCAGAGCCAAGACAGCAGAGTAAAAGCAGTGACTTGCTTGAGCTCTCCCCCAAACCCCTCCAAATACCTGTAAAAAATGGCTCTAAACAAATTCTAGAGCAGCAGAACCCACAAAAAGACAGAGTGAAACAAATTTCCAGCCCAAGACAACCTGGATGGTTGATTAGAAAGGTCTACTGTGCTGGGCTGGGAGAGGAGCACAGGCAAAGACTGGGGCCTCAGCAAACCTGGAGCAGGCCTCAGGGGACTGAATCATGAGAAGCTGCGGAGGTTTCCAGACTTCTCAACCCACAAACGCCAAAGACAACTTAGAAGGTCAGTAGGAAAGGTCTGTTGGACAGCAGTGAGAGAGGAGCTTGGTCTGGTCCCAGTCCCAGCGCAGCCCCGGAGCGGCAGCTGCTCCCAGAGCTCTTGGTCCACAGATGACAACAGAGGGGTGATCAAGCGGCTGATAAGAGGAGGACTGTAGGGATCTCTTTGCTGGCACTGAGGCAGGATTCTCTTGCTTTGCCCGTGCTTGGATCTGGGTCACAATTCTGGGTGGCGGTCCTGGGACAATGAGGAGGGCTGGCGTGGTGGAGCTCATGATGGTTGTGGAGAGAGAATCCTCCTTACCATTCCAAGGCAGAAAAGAGTGCTTGTCTTCTGTCATAGACCAGAGCACAGGCCAGGAAAGGAGTAAACACCTCGCTTTTGATCACAGCACCTTGGAAGAACTGAAAATTTATAGGTCCCTAGTAGTATCTCTGAAAACAGCTATACAAAACTCCTGAAGCTTGGGACAGTACATTCTCCACACTGGAAGCAGATCCCTACCTTAACAAAGAGTTAAAAAGTCCAATAATTATCTGGGATCATGAGCAAACAGTGCAAAAAAAAGTCAGACCATAGAATCTTACTTTGGTGACAAAGGAGATCAAAACATACAACCAGAAGAAGACAACAAAGTCAAAGCTCCTATATCCAAAGCCTCCAAGAAAAATACGAATCAGTCCCAGGCCTTGGAAGAGCTCAAAAAGGATTTTGAGAAGCAAGTAAGAGAAGTAGAGGACCCTGAAATCCCTGATTCCAAATCCAGCCATTTTCTCACTGCACCCTGATGCTGCCTATAGCAGATGGGATAAATAATGATTATAGAACTGCAATGATGAGGTAGCTTGGAATTCACTCTATGTAGTTATAGCACCATTCTTGCCTTGACTGCCCCTTCAGGTTGTTTATTTATTCCTGAGTGAAGGACTCCTCTTACTCCAACCAAGTGAGATCAAGCTTTTGTGATACTTCTCTCTGGAAAGCCAGAGGTAAGCAGGGTAAGCATGCTTCATCATTAGTGTCTGGAATCATGGTTGACTATTTCATTGATCAGTTTTTGAATTTTTCAGAATGGTTAGATTTTTTTCCCTACTGATGAATTATGATTATAGTAGAAATGGTTCTCCTGATTCTGCTCACTTTATTCTGTAAGAATTCCCAGGTATCTCTGAAACCATCTCTTCATTTCTTACACAACAATAGCATTTTGTTACATTCACATACTATGATTCATTTGGCCATTCCCCAATTGATGGGCACCCCCTTCATTTCCAGTTTTTTGCTACCACATATAGAGATGCTAGAAATATTTTTGTACATATAGGCCACTTTCTCCAATCTTTGATCTCTTTAATGCCTTTTAACCCAGTGATAGTAAATAGAATACTTTTAATAAAGAAGTTCTTTCTCTCTCTCTCTCAGCTACACTATCTCCCCAGGCTTACTGTCTACCTGAAATCTTGCCTCAAAGAGCAGCAAACCTAGACTCATTTAGTGGAGGTGGAGATATTTTGCATTTCCTGTGAGGTACTTGTGAGTGAGTCACTCAATGGCTGGACAGTTTCATATGCTCTGTGCAAGCTCACTCTTGCAATAAGTTTCTCTCTTCTTGAGGCAAATAGGTTGGGAATCCATCTTGACAGGACCTTGCCTCCTTCAGTGTGGGGTGGGAGGCTGGGGGTGCTCTGCTTCTCCCTGGAATGAGAGTTTCTTTCTTCTCCTGCCATCCCCTGTTCTTCTTTTCCTTTAATGTCGAGTTATCAGTTGGGGGCAGGGATCTTGTTCTTTTGAATCAAGCAGCCAGAGCCAAGGGTTGGTCAGAACTTCACTCCTCAAACAGCACAGCAAGAGTGAGAGGAACCTGCTTCTCTGGCCCCTAGATACATCCCCCGTCACTGACTTTACCACATAGTCAAGAGCCTGCTCTTCAGGTCCCACAGATGGAAACTTCTCATCATGTCTTCATACCCAGAGTCTAATAAGGTTGCCACATCCTGGGATGGCAGTGTTAACAAACACTCCTTAAGTGAAAGGGGCATTTGTTCTAGAGTTAGAGGACCTCTGTTCACCCACCCATGATGCTTATGACCTGTGTGACCTTGGGCAAGTCACCCAGCTTCAGTTAACTCATCTGTAAAATGAGAAGTTTAGACAAGAAGATTAGATAGCCTCCAGGGTTCGGCTCTAGATGCACATCCTTTGAGAACATACTCACACCTGTTTACATAACAGAAGCTGAAACTACAGACAACAGAAAGTAAAGACATATTTGCTTCTATTTTTTTGGCACCAAATAGTCCCACTTCCTCTCTGTTCTGTCCTCCCACACACAACAGCACCTCATAGATGGTCTTCTGTGGCTGAAAAATTTATAACCCTGCAACCAACTCCAGTGAAGATCTTCTTCAAGCTTAGTGAGACAGGTCTTTGAACAAAAAACATGGAATCCATCCCTGGGTCTGTATATGAACACTCTCCAGTGTGGTAGGACCTGCCAGAGGTTCTGTTTGGCTTCACAGCCTTTGAGAGGCTTTGTCCTTCTACCCTCATGGAGCTTGGAGGGAAAAGGGCAATAGACATACATTTCTGCCCTCTCTCTCATGATTTCCCAGGAATTACTGCACACAAATCTGGGATTTGAAAGTGGGGCTCCTGGACTGGTTTCCATGTACTGGCATGGTTATGCCTCTGAGTGACCTCTCTAAGCCTCACTTATTTATTTATGACCACTGAAAGAGCAATGAATCAATACCTGTTATTAACAGGTAAAAGGTGCTATGTAATAGCTAACAATTACATAGCACTTAAGATTTCCAAAGCACTTTATATATATTTAAAAATAATTTTTATTGATTTATTTTGTTTTCACATGGCTTAGATTTCCCCCTGTATTCCTCCTTCTGCCCTCTCTGAGAGCCATTCTTGAAAACAAAGAGTTTTTTAAAAAGAAAAGGAGAAAATGTTTTGAATATATTATTTCATTTGATCCTTAAAACAACTCAGTGAGAGCGAAAGCTTTCCACGGCATGTGTCTGCAGCAATATGGTGCAGCAGATGCTACTGTGCAACATAGCAGTAATATTTTCCTTGTTTGTTGATTTTCATATTTGTCCACTGGAAGGCCTTTTCTTGACCTGCTCCATCCTCCTGACTATCCTTCCATCTCACTTCCTATCAGATTATCCTTGATCTGCTGGATGCCACCCTACCCACTAGAAAAATAATCATTACTCAAGGCTCTGAGAGAAGAGCTTCCACCAGGTACCTCACTTAGCAAGGCAGCTACGAGCCTACGAAAGTGGCACCCAGGGTTCTGCAAGTTGGTCTGGGATGCCAAAAGGGGCCAGGTCAAACTGTCAGTCAGTGCTTACTCTGTGTCAGGCACTCTGCTGGTGGTAGGACCTTTGCAACTGTCCTCTAGCCCACACTACAGGGCTGAGTTTCCAGTTTATTGTGGTCATGTTAGCAGCTGCCTTGGCAAGTCCTGGTGAGTTGGGGGTGGAGTGGGAAAAGAAGAACTGCAAAAACAAACAAACAGAAAAAGAACCCACCAGTCAGAGAGCATCTCGCTCAGCGCAGACAAACCGCAACATTATTCCTTAAAGAAAAACCAACAGAGACTTTGCTTGGCTCCCACCTCTCTAGTCAGACACCAGCTGGGAGTGCTGGCTCCTCAGTAACCCCCAGGGGCTTAGACATCTCATTCCTGGTGGGCCTCCTTGACTTTCTCCTGCCTACATCCTGCAGGGCCCAACTTTCACATAACCAGATACCCTGGAGGTGAGGGGTGGCAACCTCCATTCAACGGACTCCAGACTGTAAGAGATCCAGCCAGTCATCTCAAGATGAAGCTGAGCAGCACACTCCTTTTATCATCTCTTGTGAAGAGCGATGATCTGTGACTTTGGGAACACTCACGGCCAGGAAGGTTGATCAGACAGGGCACTGAGTACCTGAACAGAGTTGCTACCTAGTGGCCAGTGGTGTGTACATCACAAACATGAGAACACCGAGACCCCAGAGGAATGCTCACAGGTTTACACCTGGAAAGGATTTCCTAAGGCATCAAAGCCAGCCCCCGTCATCTTACAGATGAGGGAACTAAAGCCCAGAGAAGGTAAAGTAGCTTGCCCCAAAGTCACACAAGGATTAACTGGCAGATCCAGCATTTGAAGTCACCAACACTTCCCACTATTACCACAAGGCATCTAGCTTCTTTCTGGCCATCCATCCTTAAAACATTTCTTCCCTAATAATTTTCTGTTGCCACACTCAATTTTGCCACAGGACAGCTTCTTCTTCTTTTTTGGGGGGGGGGCTTTTTTTTTTTTTAGGCAATTGGGACTAATAACTTTCCCAAGGTCACACAGCTAGTAAGTGTCAAGTGTTGGGTCTGAGGTCGGATTTGAACTCAAGTCCTCCTGACTTCAGGGCCGGTGCTCTATCCACTGCGCCACCTAGCTGCCCCTACAGGACAGCTTCTTAGCTATCCTACTATTCTTTGTCCATCATGTACCCCCTTTCAAGTTATCAGAGCTGTGGTGAGCAGGATAATTTTCACAAGAGTGTGATGCCTGTAATCTCAGCTACCAGAGAGGCTGAGGTTGGCAAATTTCTCAAGCTTGGAAGTCTGAGCTGCGGTGCACTATGCCATGCTGATTGGTTATCTACGATAAATCTGGAATCAATATGCTGGACCCCAGGAGTAGGGGCCATTAGGTTGCCTAAGTAGAAGTAAATTGGCCCAGGTCACAAACAGATCAGCTTGTGTTCAGATCAGTATTGGGATATTAGTAGCCTTGCACTTCCAGACTATGCTAAAAACCAGTCTTTTGAAAAAAGACAGGAGGCCCCCGTCTTAAAATATTGCCCACAAATCCTTTTCTGAGCAGAGATTTCATTCTTCGGGGCCCAGAGTGAAGCTAGGAAGTCGTCAGGGCTATTCAGCATATGTCCAGGGTGACAGCTTGCATAATGCTCTATGTACCTACTTTATCATCATTCAAACTCTACCCAAGAGACCTACATGGAGCTGGGGGGCACTTTATAGATGTTTCCCTACATGGTGATGGCAAAGAAGTTGCGGTGTGGGATCTGGAAGGGCAGAGCTTTCTGATGTGTTCATAAGTGAAGGAAACAAGTTACTGAACATTTTTGGTCACTCAAAGCCACCCTCTCCTTGTTCTCCCCTTCCTTGCTCCACTCCACTCCCAATCAATGATCTAGAGAATTGATTGAGGTCAGAGCAAGAACAGGGATGGGAGTTCAGTTTGGATTTTATTGAGTGGGCAGAAGACAGACATGGGCAAAACCTGGAGTGGGATGAAAAGGCTGTCGTAGACAGTGAAGCTAGCCCTAAAAAAATGATTATTTGGGACCAATTGGTGACTAAATGGCATGGACCCTGGGTTTAATCCTGACTCAACTATAAGAATGTCGGACAAATCCTGTCACTGCACTGTTCTTCAGTCTCCCTACCTGTAAGTTATGGCCAGGAATACCTGCCTCACAGCGGTGCTGGGAGGATTAATGAGGTAATATCACTCTGGGTGCCTATATTACCAAGACTTTTCTCTCTCTCTCTTCCTCAGGGAGGTGAAGAAAATGAAACAACAAAAACAACATGACTGTCTATTTATATATCACGTCATAGTTAACAGAGCATTTCTAAGACATTTGACCTTATTTAATCCTCTCAGCAACCCTATGAGGGGAGGCCAGGGGAGTTATTATTACCCCTCTCTTACATACGAGGCTCAATAAAATTAAGTGACTTGCTGAAGGATTTAAAACTCTGTTCCATCATTTATTCATTATATGATTCAATTCAATTCAATAAGCACTTATTTAGCATCACTATCTAGGAATTACAAAAACCAAAACCATAACAGCCCCTGCCCTCAAAGAGCTTACATTCTATTTCTTTTGGAGGGAAGCAATAAGTTGTTGTTCACTTGTTTCAGTTGTGTCAGACTCTTCATGACCCCATTTGAGGTTTTCTTGGCGAAAATACTGGAATGGTTTGCCATTTCCTTCTCCAGCTCATTTTACCGATGAGGAAACTGAGGCAAACAGGATTAAGTGACTTGCCCAGGGTCAGATAGCTAGTCAGTGTCTGGGGCTGAATTTGAACTCAGGTCTCCCTGACTCCTGGCACTCAATCCACACTGCCACCTAGCTGCCCAGGCAACAAGTACACAGCCTCATTGAGTCTCACTTTCCTCATCTGTGAAATGGGCCTATCTGTTCTGCCTAACTCAGGGTTTTGTTAAGAGGATTAAATGAAATAAAGCATGTAAAACAATTGAAAACAATGGAGTAACAGAACTAACATAAGGCATTATAGCAACAAGTCCAGGTAAATGAAGGGGCCCAGAATACTAGACTACATAAAGCACCAGGAAACACACACACATATGCATGTGGGTGACAGCATTACTTGTGGAGAACCACTGCTACTGATACCAATCTCTCTTCAGCTAGCTACCTCCATCATGTTAGCTTCTCCGGCTCTCTCTCCTTTGCCCAGGGTGTTTTCCCTCATTACAGTCAAACCTGTGTTCTGTTCTCAGCTCTCTCTTCTCTCCATTTCTGCCCTTCATCCCTTGAGGGCAGGCATGCAGGAAGCCATCCAGCAAGCATTTTCTTGGGGAGAAGGTACTGACCTGTCTTTTTTTTTGGGGGGGGGAAGGGGGCTGGAAGGGAGCTTTTCAAGTCTTCTCTGACTTTGACGTCATGGTAATTTACCCTGCCTACTTGGCAAGCCTCTGTTGGCCTACAACCGCAGTTTCCTCCACTCCTTCCCAATTCACCAAGGAGCAAGGTGGGGGACGGGGAAGATAGAAGTCAAGTGACAAACTCCGCACCCTTGGAGTTCTGAGAACTGCCATTTGGGCTAATGTCACCGGAAAACTTGAGTACCTGATGGGAGGCTCCTGGCATTTGGAACAAGCTGGGCAGAGTCAAATCCTTCTTTTTGTCACCAGTGGTGGGGAGGAAGGTCTGAGACCTGAGTAATCATGAGCAGGGAAAGTTAACACCCCCTCCCCTCCTACCCACCCAACTACTGGGGTTTGGAAAGCCAGTCCCTTCTTGTTTTCATTATAGGCAGACCTAACAGAGAGGGGTTTTTTCACCTTACTTGTTACTCTCAGATGGGAAGGAAGAGAATGAGAACAGCTATGTTTCTCCTAAATCACCCCAGCCTCTTCTGTCCTCTTTCTCTCAAGGAGTAGAAAGCTTTCTATGAAGTGGGAGTACAATCCTGAAGATAATACTGTCAATAGGCTTTTTTTTTTTACATACAAGTTAGGAGCAAACTTTCATAAAGGCAGATTGTTAAGATGGATGAAATGTTGGCTTTCAGGGCCTCACAGGGCATCTAGTCCAATCCCCTCGTTTTGCAGATAAGGATTCTAAGGTCTAGAGAAGGAAAATGATTTTTCTAAGATCAGAGACGTGGCTGGTAGCAGAGCTAGGATTCTCAACCAGCTCTTCTGAAGCCAAATACTTTTCATATCAACATGGCCTACTACTCATGTGTTTCTGTTTTCCCAAAGGGAATAAAGTCACCTATAAAAACAATTCCTAGGACAAGTTGTGTATAGGAAAGCCTAGCTAAGGTGCTTCCTACCAGAAGCTTAGTCAGTTTTCTCATCTGCAAAATGGGGATAATAATAGCACCTACCTCCCAGGGTTGTTGCGAGGATAAAATGAGATCATATTTGCAAAGCACTTTGTAAAACTTAAAGCACCATAAAGCTTGTTATTATTATTATCATTGTTATAGATAAGTTTGGAGCCAGAGCAACTCATAAAGCCGTTTGCAGTATGGAGGCGTTAGCATATAGGCTGGAGGAGCTCCCAGTTCCCCTTTCTCACTCTTCCTGTCTTTCTGCTCTTGCCCTCTCTACTTTCTAAACGATAAGCCCTGTATACCAGAACAAGTTGCCCATTTCTCTCTAGCAGGTTTCCTTCACCTATTCCCTTTGGATAAACTACTTGAATAAAAACTATTTATTTAAGAGGATAGAGATGGAAGGCCATAGTACCAATGTTCTTCCCAGTCTAGACTGCCTGTTTACTGCCTCCCTCTGCCATTCTGGTGTATGTGTGTGTACATGTGGGGGTATATATTTTAATTATAACATTCCAGTAGTGAACTGGGCACTGAGTGCTTATAAACTGTCTTTGTGCTCATTACCTAGCTTGCTCCAGGCATCAAATAAGTGGAAAACATGGATGGGAATAATAATAGCTTTGCCAAGAACATTTTTTTTTCTCTAAGTGGGCTCAGGTTTCATTGTCCATTGTTCATTTAAAGCGAAGGTCTGTAAAGGGAGAATGCCTTAGTGTACACACAGCATTTGATCTGTTTATCTTTAACACCATGCCCTCTCTCTCCTCCAAAGGGTGTGTGTGTTGAGGGGGTGGGGGGACATTGCTGTTCATCATCAGGTCTAACTGCCTCAACTTTGTGCATGGGAACTTTGATCCAAACACCTGATTCCTGGGAGTTGCAAACTGCTGACCAGGCCTAATCAGGCCAGTACAAGATTCCTTCACTCTAGAATAAACACCAGATCAGGACTTGAATCAATAGGGTTTCAGAGCGAGCAAAATGAAGCCTTTTGATATCAGGCCTGCCAGTCTTTGGCTAATCATAGAGAATCAATCTAACAGGAAAATGCACTAGAAGCATACATATGAGAGGTCACGGATGGGCTCAGCTCCAAACATACAAATAGGTTATGTTTTTACTCTTTCTAATTTCTTAAGTCATTTTTTTTTATTCTGAAGTTGAGTGAGAGAGAGAGAGCATTTCCATGCATACAGCACAGAACCCAAAAAAGAGATTCTCTTAGGAAACCAGAACTTTACATTTCACACCACTTGCTTTTTAAAAATAGTACATAATAAATTCAACACATTACTTTCAAAATGCTA
Source organism: Phascolarctos cinereus (assembly GCF_003287225.1). Taxonomy (NCBI): domain Eukaryota; kingdom Metazoa; phylum Chordata; class Mammalia; order Diprotodontia; family Phascolarctidae; genus Phascolarctos; species Phascolarctos cinereus. Next base: position 415,925,956 of record NW_027555958.1, read on the forward strand.
TCTCAAGCTATTTTTCCAAATCTTGAGACTTCAAGTAAGTACATTTGGCCAAGCGTAGGTCGCTTTCCTTTACTGATTTATTTAGTTTGCTTGACAAAAGCTGTGTGGCATTTGGGTCACTTCAGGAACTTTTTAAGAAGAGTCCCTGGACTCAGAAGATTGTTTGCCACCAACAGGCTACCTTGGAACAGCCAAGACTGCACACATCTGCAAATCCAACCCCCACCTCCACAATAAACTCCAGCGGCTTTCTGACCTCCAGAATTGAATACAAAATCTCCTGTTTGACATTCAAAGTCCTTAATAACCTAGCCCCAACCCTACTTTTCCAGTCTTCTTACACCTTATTCTCCACCAGTATCCTTCAGTTCGGTATAACTAGCCTCCTTTGTGTTCCATGGTTGAGACACTCTATTTCTTAGCTGTGGACATTTTCTCTGGCTGTCCCTGGTGCCTGGAATGCTATCCCTTGTCTCCACCTACTGGCTTCCCTGGCTTCCTTCAAGTCCCAGCTAAAATCCTATTTTCTACACAGTCTTTCCCAACTCTTTCCAATTCTAGTGCCTTCTTCTGTTAATTATCCAATTTATCTTACATATAGCTTGTTTGTCTATATTTGTTTACTTGTCTTCCCCTATTAGATTGTAAGCTCCTTGAGGGCAGGGACTATCTTTTGCTTCTTTTTGTATCCCCAGTGTTTAGCACAGTGCCTGGCCACCTGGGAAGTACTAAATGCTTATTAACTGACTCACTGAAATATCTTTCATCTCCTGAAAGTTCAGAGCACTTCACTGTTGAGCAGCTAATAATCTTCAGGGAATTCTTATGCAACTTTTTCCTCCCCTTGGCACTAGGCTATCCTATCCCTTCCCTATTGGGGAAAGACAAGCAGCCTCACCTTCCATCTCCATTTGACATCGTATGTACAGTTTGTGCTGGACTCCGGGAAGGAGCTGCTCTCCCAGAGCTGGTGGCTGCTGTGCCACTAGTTCTGACACTTCTCAGTCCTGCTGTGATGGGGGAGGCAGTGGCAGTATGAAAGGCTTTATAATCAGGTTGTTTGAAAAGGATAGGGTGTTTTGTTTTTTTTTAAATAAATAGGGCTGTTGGTTTCATTAGGAGGTACGGTATACTAAAGAGCTACATATTGTCCTTGCCCCTGGTCCTTTTTGTCACCTCGACTTTTTTTTTTTAAATGATCTGTCCGATGTGCTAACACCCCTCCTAATAATGCTTGACAACCTCTAATTTCTTTTTTTTTTTGTTCAACAATTAGTACCATTAAGTTCTTCAAATAAAGGACTTTTTTTTCCTTTTAAATCTTAGGAGATAGAGAATAATAAAAAGTTAGAGCTGGGAGGGTTTTGTTAGAGATCATATTTTAATCAGTGTCCTCCTTTGATAAATGAGGCAACTGACCCTTGTGATTCCAAACTTTTTTCAGTTGCTGGAATACTTTGGGACTTGCCCCATGTGCAGCCATCCAGTGATCCATTGGTTTAGCCATTAAATAGGCTGCTACTTCACCCCTGCAGGCACACTGTCACACACACACACACACACACACACACACACACACACACACACACACACACACACACATACTCTCTCTCAATCTCTCTCTCTCTCTCTCTCTCTCTCTCTCTCTCTCTCTCTCTCTCTCTCTCTCTCTCTCTCTCTCTCTCTCTCCCACTCCTCCTCCCCATGGTCATCAGCTATTCGACAATGTTCAAATGGGAGGAAGAAAGCCCAAGATGCTGGTGGTGTACTCCAGCCAATGTGGGCCTTTCTGCTTGCAAGTGGATCTGCTTGAGAGTGAGGATGACCTCTCCATACTAGAAATAAGTCAAGTACTGCAAATGACCTATTTTTCCAATATCCTTAGTGTCAAATACACCCTACTTGAGGGCCAATAACCATTTAGAAGCTTGTCTAAAACCAGCCAATGTGTCAATACATTTTTAAGTGGAGAAAATGGATTCAGAGTAGAAAGGCTTGGGTCTGAATACTGTTTTTCTACTTTTTATCTGTGGTTTTTGTTTTTCAGTCATGTCTGACTTTTCATGACCTCATTTGGGGTTTTCTTGGCCAAGATACTGAAGTGGTTTGCCATTTCCTTCTCCAGCTCATTTTACAGATGAGGAACTGAGGCAAACAAGGTTATGTGACTTGCCCAGGGTCACCCAGCTATAAGTGTTGGAGGCCACATTTGAACTCAGGAAGATCTTTCTGACTTCAGGCCTAGGGCTCGGTTCGCTGAAGCCGCGCAGCCTTGGTAAATCACTTCTCTTAGCCTTACAAGAGGAGTGATGATAGTCACTTTCTACTAGGCTGTTGTAAGGAAAACACTTTGTAAATCTTAAAATATTGTTATCATTTGAGATGATGTATGCAAAGTAAGCCATAAGAAGAAGTATGTGAATGTTTTTTCTTATTACTATTATCATCATAGTTTTCTAGTTACCTCTGATGAACAGAAAAATGAGGAATGCTTTAAGCCATAAACTCTTTTTTTTTTTTTCTGGTGAGGCAATCAGGGTTAAGTAACTTACCCAGGGTCACACAGCTAGTAAGTATCATGTGACTGAGGCTGGATTTGAACTCAAGTCCTCCTGACTCCAAGGCCAGAGCTTTATCTACTTTACTACCTAGCTGGCCCAAGCCATAAACTCTTAATGAACCCATTGAAAGTAAGGTAATGTAGAGGCAAGATATTGGATTTAAAGTCAGAGCAGCTGGATTTGAATACTAACTGCTATTTACTCCCTAGGACAAAACACATCCTCTCAGGGCTTCAGTTTCCTCACCTGCAAAATTTGGGGTTTAGACTAATGATCTCTAAGGCCCCAGGACTAGATTCTATGATCCCAAGTAAAAGATTCTGGGGAGCCAAAGAAGAATCAAGTGAGGGCAAATAGGTTGGTCTGTGAAAGGATTCAACATGGAGGGAGAAGGAAAGGTGAAAATCCTGAACACACTTCTTGTTCAGGGTAGACTTGGACATTGTAGAGAGGTATCAATGTTATACGAAGTACATTATACCTGGAATGGGAAGGACTCATTTGCCCATAGACTCTGATGTGATCAAAAGGACTTTAAGGTAAAAATACAGGGAGAAAAAATGTCCAGATAAAACTCTAAACCTAGATACTGTGGAGGAAATGAAATCTGACATAAAAGAATAATGATGAAGGTCACGATTATTAATCCATAAGAAAAAATAACTGGAAATTGTCAAGAGCAATAACCATGACCTGAGATGCTTGATGTGCAGAGTATAGGTGATGAAAGACACCTGAAATGTTAAGGCAAGGAGGGAAATCCAACATCATAGGAATCACAAAGACCGGGAAGGATGGGACTTATGACTGCAACACAACTAAAGAAGATTATATCCATATAAGAACATATTTGAGAAAAAAAGTAGTGGAATCACACTGTGAGTCACTAAAAACTAACACTTGTAGAAATCCATGATCCTAAGAACAGCAACATGCAGAGCTTTTAAGTGAGGATAAAAGGAGAGAGAATGGAAGTGATACTATTATAAGAAAATAATATTGACCTTTCAGCCAGGCAGAGCAAATGTCTATTAATTTCCAGGCATAGACTGCAAAACTTGCATGGAAATCCGGTGATGGAAGAAATCCCATTTGTTAAAAGCAGAGTAAGTGGTGAATTATTTATAAATATATATAAATATGTACGTACATATATTTTTGTAAGTATTTACCAATTCCATGCAAACTTTTTAAAATTTATTTTTTAAAACTTTGAATTTTAAATTCTCAACTTCCCTTTCAACCCTCCCCACCCCTTGAGAAGGTAAGCAATATGATATTGATTATATATGAGAAGTCATGCAAAACATATTTTCATATTAGCCAGGTTGCAAAAGAAAAGACACGCACACACAAAAAGAACAAGAAAAATAAAGTTTGAAAAAAGTATGCTTTAACCTGCACGCAGAGTTCATCAGTCCTCTCTCTGGAGGTAGATAGTATTTTTTATCACAAGTCACTTGGAATTGCCTTGGATCATTGTACTGATCAGAATAGCAAAGTCATTCATAGTTGAGTATCATTACAATATTGTTGTTACCATATAGAATACTCTGCTGGTTCTGCTCATTTCACTTGGCATCAGTTCATGTAACTCTTTCTAGGTTTTTCTGAAACCATCCCACTTGGCATTTCTTATAGCACAATAGTATTCCATCACAATCATATACCAAAACTTATTTAGCCATTTCCCAATTGATGGGCATCCCCTTGATTTCCAATTCTTTGTTGTTACAAAAAGAGCTGCTATAAATATATTTGTACAAATAGGTCCTTTTTTCTTTGACCTCTTTGGGAAACAGATCTAGTAGTGGTATTGCTGAGTGAAAGGGTATACACAGTTTTATATTTTTGGGTATAGTTCCAAATTGTTCTCCAGATTGGTTGGTCTGATCAAATGATGAATTCTTGACTAGCCTTTTGAACAATATAATCTTTCATAAAGTAGAAGAAATGACAGTGGGATTGCTATGGACTTAATTAGAATTAAGAAGGGGGGAGAGTGGTTGGAGAGGACATGAGAGGAACCCTAGGAGAAAGTGAATATATATTATGCTAGGTTTTACGATGATCTTCCTAATGCCCCACTCTAATTACATAACTCCACTGCTCAAAGACCTTCTGCGCTTCCCCTTGATTACTGAAAAAGTTCAAACTCCTTAGCCTGGCATTCAGGACCACCAGGTTCTAATCTATCATTCTAATCTGACAAAGCACTACTCTCTCTTAAGTACTGAGTCTCACTTGCACATTGTTTGGGTTTTGATGGCTCAGAATGAGTGTAAATAGCAATTGTTTCTGCTTTGGACAGAAACTCTGACAGTCTTCCCCACCCAGACTGATTCTTTTGTGAAGTCAAACTAGGCCATCTTTTGCCTCAATTCTTACTTAGCCTTTAATCACTGAATGGGTGTTGCCTCAGATAAACTGAGACCTGGAAAAGACCTTAGTTTAAAAAGGTCAAGGTCTCCCACTGCATCAGGGTCTTCACCAGTCATGCCAATGGACTCTGATGACTCTAGAGGAGAGAGTGGAGCTGATGACTTTGAACAGCTCACCTCACTTAAATCCAATTCACCTGCAAGTCAAGACACTACCCTCCTGATGTCATCGCTCCTCTTCAAGAATGAAGGACTAACAACAAACAATACTCTGTAGCTAAAATAAGCTAATTAGCTGCTCCCTGATCATACTGAGTGCTTTCTGGATTCTGCCTCTTTGACTGGGACATTCTCAACATTTGGAATGCCTTTGCCCTCACATCAACAATGTTTGAAATTTAATCTTCCCTTCAAGGTGAATGGGATGTCCCAATGTAGACTTCTCAGTGTAATTAAGGTAATGAGTTCAGAAGGTAGTGTGAGAAATGAACTCTCAGAAGTGAAGGTTCCTCAAAAGGTCAAATAATTCTTGATTACTACTTTCAAAATCCTCCCCCACTCAGACCCTGTTTTTAAGCACTTAACAGAAAGAATAAGCCCTGGCCCACCCCCAACCTGAGCCGTTTGTCCTTGGCTTTGACTTGCTTTTATAAGGCGGCCCCTGTTAGGTGGTATCTCTCTCTCTCTCTCTCTCTCTCTCTCTCTCTCTCTCTCTCTCTCTCTCTCTCTCTCCTCTCTCTCTCTCTCTCTCCCCTCTCTCTCTCTCTCCACTCTCCCTCTCTCCTCTCTCCCTCTCCCCTCTCCCCTCTCCCCTCTCCTCCCTCTCCTCTTCTCTCTCTCTCTCTCTCTCTCTCTCTCTCTCTCTCTCTCTCTCTCTCTCTCCCTCTCTCTCTCTCTCTCTCTGGAGCAGACAGCCATCTCGCGAGATTGTAATAAAGGTAACCTTTGCTTTCCACTTTGAGAAGTCTCTGAGTTTAATTTGGGTTGGGGTCGCTGTCCCACACAAAGGCCTAGTTCAAATACTACCCTTCCTCTCTCCATCTTCACCAAGCCATTCTAGATCACTCCTGGCCTATAAACTCAATTGAGTTTATAGCCCTTTATACCTCTCTTCTGCATTTAACATTTTACTATAATTATTTTTTAGGCAATTAAATGTGACCATTCTTTAAATAGTTTAACACTTTATTCAAAGGGCTTCACCCAATTCCACAGAGACAAGAGTTGCAGGGGGGATATGTAACCTAGAAGGACACTGAACCAGTGTCACCCAACTCTTCCAAGGAGGCAGAGAGGTTGCAATTCCCATAGATTATCTCTGGTTCCTGGATCTCTGTAAAGAGTTGAAAGAACTTCTGTGGCCTTTGCAGGTGAAAACTCTTTCTGTAACGTTGTTTGGCTTTATCTGCTTATTAATGCAGTGCTCCTGTGCCTAGCACACAGAATCATAGAAACCAATGATGCCTTAGCCTCAGTAAGATGTCCTCGGTGGCTGACTGTAGTTTCCTCTAGAAATCTGTGTTTCTTTAGTCACGTTTATCTTTCTTTTCCACAGGATTTTCATACAATTACAACTATAAACAACACATATGTATTCTGCTGACCTTTGACAGAGATTCTAAATTATTACTTGATTCCATATTATTTGAACCAAATTTTAACTTGCTGTTAGTTGAACCATTGAGATAAATCAATGTAGATTCACTCTTACCATTTCCATCAGCCCATAGTCACAATTATTGATAAATAAATTATCAGTGCACATACTCTTACCATTTCTAACAGTCTATAGTCACAATTATTGACAAATAAGTTATCAATACACATTATCATCTCTACTAGACTGCAAACTCTTTGAAGGTAGGGACCATGTTTTATTTATCTTTCTATTTTTCCAAGCTCCATGTACACTGTATTGCAAAAAAAAGCAGGATTTAATAAAAGTGTATTGGAATGAATGAATGAATGAATGAATGAATGAATGAGACAGAGAGGAAAGATGGATCTGACCAAACAAATACCCTAGATTTTAGGATGGCAGAACTCAAAGTGTTCAGAGAAAGACTGGCAAATGGCCAGATACTCTGTAAGAGAAGATAGCTCAAGAGGAAAGGGATAATCTCAAGAGAGAAATGTTACAATCACAAATGATCTCTGGGAGAGAGACAGGGAGGAGGTGTCTAAAGGAGTCCATATAGTTTTTAAGGGAACCTCTCTAATCAACTTAGATTCAGAAAGAAAATTTCCAGAAGATGACAGCAGGGACCCCTAAGCAAGGAAGAGTATCAAGGAGTCTGTGGCATAGACTTGCAAGAGCAGTGCTGGTAAGCCCAGAATGAATTGAATCTTATATAAAAATTATCAAGACAACAAGAAAAGGGTTTGTAAGGGCAAGAAGAGTAAATCGGTTGATTTTCCTGGTCTGGGATGATTACATCTCCAGGGTGCTAAAGGAATTGTCAGTGATCTTTGACAAATTGTACAGAATAGGAGAGGAATGAGAAAACTAGAAACAGGCAAAAGTCTTGATGTTTTAAAAAAGGAAGAAATTATATTCTGTTAGTACAGGTCAGTGAATTAGATGAAGATCAAGACAAAATTCTAGAACAGGTTACTAAGTATTTGTAAGGAAAGGAGGATCTGGCCAAACAAGTGCCCTAGATTTTAGGAGGGCAAAGCTCAAAGTGTTCAGAGAAAGACTGGCATTAAGGCCAGGTACTTTAAAAGAAAAAAGGGCTCAAGAGGGAAGGAAGATTCTCAGAAAGAGATGTTGTAATCTCAAAGGATCCCAGTAACCTAGACAAAGACACAGATGGGATGATTATCTGATTTTTCTGAGGAAGCTGGGGAAGCTAATATATTGAATGAGAGAATTAGGAACCCTCAACAGGCTAGCTAGAGCAAAAACCCAAGTCGAATAAAACAAGATTTAATAAACATAAATATGAATTCAAGGTAATGGAACATAGTGACTAGAGGGCCATATTCAGAACACTTAGGAAGACCAAGGTTCAGACTCTACCTCTTACACATACTGGCTCATTTCACTTCCGAGTGTTCTAGGTAATTCTCTAATGCAGGATAGACTGTAAAATATTCCTGATATGTACATATGAAGGGAACTTCCTTGTTTAGAGTTCTCTATGCCAATTAAGTCATAGATATGGACCAAAATTTTGAATTATTCTACTTGTGTGTTTTTTTAAATACAACAAAAGAAGTGAGCAGAACCAAGAGAACATTGTATACAGTAACAGCCATATTGTGCGATGACTGACTTTGACAGACTTATCTCTTCTTAGCAATGCAAGGATCAAAGACAACTTCAAAAGACTCACAAGGAAAATGCTGTCCACATCCAGAAAAGGAACTATGGAGTCTGAATGCAAATCCAAACATACTATTTGTTCTTTTTGTTTGTTTGTTTGTTTCTTCTTTCTTGTGGTTCCTCTCATTGGTTCTAATTCTTCTTCACAACATGACTAATGTGAAAATATGTTCAATATGAATGTATATGTAGAGCCTACATCAGACTGGAAAATTTGGAACTTAAAATCTTATGGAAGTGAATATTGAAAACTAAAAATAAATTAATTAACAAAAACAAAGACAATAAAAAAATACAACAAAATAAAAGCGTCTTTACAAGTATAAAATGGCAGAGTCATGGCTAGAAACTATTACATGAGAAAAAGACATGGGGGTTTTAGTTGGCTGAGAGTTCAATATAAGTCGATAGCGTGATACAGTGGCCAAAAAATACCAAATAAACCATAAACAAAAAAAACCCCTTAATGTAATCTTGAACTATATTAATAGAAGCATAATGTTCAGATAAAGGGAGGTTATAATTCTTCTGTACTCTGTACATTTGGGGTACTGAGTTCTGTTCTGGGTACTAGATAGCAGCTAGGGGCTGCAGTGGAAAGAAGGTTGCATTTGGAGTTAGGAACACACTTGAATTCCAATCTGGCCTCAGACACTTGTTCTAGTTGTGTGACCCTGGGCAAGTCACTTGACCTCTGTCAGCCTCAGTTTCCTAACATGTAATTTGTGATAATAATAGCACCTACCTCATAGGGTTCTTGTGAGGATCAAATGAGATAATATATGGAAGTGCTTTGCAAGCCTTAAAGCTCTTTATCAATGTAACAATTACTATGTTTTAAGCGGAACATTCATAAGCTAGAGTATGTTCAGACAAATACAACTGGCATGGTAAATGAGGGACATTTAAAAGCAGATTAAATGAACAATAATTGAAAGAATTGGGATGCTTAATCTGTAAGAAAAGAAAGATTAGAAAAGAGGTGAGTGGGCTATGATAGTTATCCTCAAATATTTGAAGGGCTTATTACGTGGAGTTATTAGATTGATTCTATGTGGTTCCAGAGGGAAGAACTAGAATTAGTGGATGGCAATTACAGGAGGCAGATTTTCACTTGATATAAGGAAAGGGCTTTCTGATATTAAAAGCTATCTGACGATGGAATGTGTTGGCTTCCTACCTCAGTATGGCTGAGGCTGCATCAATATGGAGTGAGTTCCCTGTCTCTGGAGGTATTCAAGAAGAGGCTAGATAATCATTTACTAGTGCTGTTTTAGAATGGATTAATGCATCTCCCTAGGGGTTTCAACTCTAGAATTCTATGTTTCCGGGATTCTATGACACCAATGATATTGTCACAATACCATAAAGTACCATGATATGATTGGGAAAGAATTCCTTAAGGGAGGAACAGTTTCTTAACATCCTAGGGGCTTCCAAATATTTCAAGGGGCCCTGGGAAATTCTCTCTAAATCTTCCAACCAAAAAGGAGAGGTTTTCTTTAATTCAATAGAGAAGTTTGTGTGCTGTGAAACTTGGAGGTGGGGTGGTGAGAAAGTGAGGGGGGAAGAGAGAGAGGGGAAAACAGAGGCGGAGAGAGAGAGAGAGAGAGAGAGAGAGAGAGAGAGAGAGAGAGAGAGAGAGAGAGAGACAGAGAGAGAGAGACAGAGAGACTGTCATAATATCAAACATGTCAATCTAATAAATTTGGAAATCATGGTTCAAGACCTTTTGTAATGGCAAGCTTGCAATTAACTAACCAGGAGGAAAGAGGACATCCTGAAATGTTTCAAAGATAGGAATTTGCTTCTGGGGGGATGTGAGTAGTAAAGATAGAGGGGGAGGCTGGCTGGGATTCAGCTTCCCCAGTTTATCCTCTTACAGAGATCTGTCACCACTCCTACCATTTGTCTGAAAATACTGGCCAGTCAGTTTGTATTTCCAGGGCAAAGAACCAGCCAGGTACGTGTTAGCTTCACTCCCTGAGCATGTGCTTAGAGAATTAGATGCCAATGATTCTAGGGGAGCCTGCACATCCAGATATCTAGTGCATTTACGTTAGACAGAGCAACATTTCTAGCACAAGGAAGCAAATGGTAATTTAGAACCCGGACATTCTGGCCCCAGTGACACAATTCCTGATTCTCAGGCACCATACTCTCGCTGGTCTATTGCAATGCTTCCCAAGCTAATTTGGCCATGAAGACATTTGAGGTTTTGAAATACAATCACAGAATCCATAAACGCTAGCCCAGGATATGGTATAAACTGAGGAATGAGGTAGGTCAAGGAATTTGGGGAGTAAAATAGAAGAAATTAAGCCTATTCCCATGCTGAAAGATGTAATAAATAATGTAATATATAATTTTGATGCATATATACTTTCATATTTAATATACATTTCACTTTCTATAATTAATCTTGCATGTTAATTTGTAATACTATATTTTAGATATTTTATATTTAATATTTTAGAAATATTAGCATTGAAGGGTTCTCACTGAAACATTATATATGACCTGCAGAATCGGAGAATCCTCCCAGAGAGTTTGGGAATCACTGATTTACTAGATACTTTTATCCTCCAAGACATTTTTGTCCCTGGGCTAGATAACAGCTGAGAAGGCTGGGCTGGTCAGTTATCTGATCACTACAGCCTTGGAAGCTTTGTTAGATGACTTGAAACTTCAATGCTTTAGTGACTAAGCTTGTTACCTTTTTTGAAGAGTGATGACCAAGGGTTTGCTTCCCACCAAGCTGGGAAAGATGTCTCTTGTGTCATACTTTATGATAGCTACTTTGAAAGGAATCTGGAGAGGAAGAAGCAAGCCTAGTAAAATTTCAGAACTTGTTATACTGAATAAAAGCTCCTATTCCTGTCTTATTTTGAAGCTTACAAAGTGATTTCCTCCCAACAACCCTGTGATGTAGGTAATGAAAGTGCCCATTCTGCAGATGAGAAAATGAGGCTAGGAGAGATTTAAAAGTGTGCCCAGGGTTAACCCATTTCCTAAAGAGGGGCCAGGAATGGATCTGAGGTCTCTCTGAATTCCAAGCTTAGTGTTACAGGTCACTGGTCCTTCTCCTTCTATTACTCAAAAATTCTACTGGTGCCCTATTGCCTCCAGGATCAAATCCAAACCCTCAGTTTGGTGTTCAAAGCCCTTCATAACCACCACCTTTCTTACACCTAACCCCTTGTTGGTATTCTTCAAGTCAGTGACACTGGCCTTCTGGCTGTTCCATGAGTAAGACTTTCCATCTCTTGGTTCCAGGCATTTTCTCCCACAGTCTTCCATGCCTGGAACACTCTCCCTCCTCATCTATCCCTCCTGGCTTCCCTGGTATTCTTAAAGGCCCAGCTAAAAATCTCGTCTTCTACAGGAAGCCTCTCCCAACCCCTCTTAATTCTAATGCCTTCCCTTTGTTGATTATTTCTTTTTCATCCTGTATACACCTGTTTGTACATATCTGTTTGCTTGTTGTTTTTCTCATTAGATTATGATCGCTTCAAGGGCAGGGACTATCTTTTGCCTCTTTTCCTATCTGTAGGGCTTAGCACAGTGCCTGGCACATAGTAAGTGCTTAGTAAATATTTACTGATTGATTGACCAACTAACTCACTAGTCTAGCATTAGACTAAAGTCGTAACTCTAGTCAAGATAACTCTCTGTTACCTTGCAGCCGCCAAAAAAAAAGTAGGCTGACTTGGGGGAGAGGACCTGGGTTTACATCTTGGCTTTGCCATTTGCTGTTGTGTGACCTCAAGTCAGTCATTTACCATCCCGAGCCTCACTTTCCTTACCTGTAAAATGAGAAAGTTAAGACTAGATAACACATAAGGTACCTATCCTCTCAGTTTCCAATTCTTGGCCACCATGAAAAGAGCTGCTATAAATATTTTTATACATAAATGAAATATACATGTATTCCTCTTTTTTGGATCTAGTTGGGACTATAAACCTAGTAGTGGTATCACTAGGTCAAAAAGCATGCACAGTTTAATAACTTTTGGGGCATAGTTCCAAACTACTTTCCAGAAAGGCTGGACTAATTCACAGCTGTACTAACAGTGCATTAGTGTTATCTGTTTTCCCATTACCCCTCCAGCATATTTATCATTTCCTTTTTTAGGGGTTAACTTTGACAATGTGAATGGTTTAATATGCATTTTTTTCTATTACTGATAGAGTATTTTTTCATATGGCTATTGATAACTTAGATTTCTTCCTCTGAAAACTGCCTATTTATATATCCTGTGACCATTTATTAATTGGGGGATAGCTCTATAAGGCCACTTCTAAAGTCTCTCCCAGGCTTAACATTTTATGATGTACGTAATGTATACAATCTTCACAAGAGAGTTTCAAGGATCAAATGAGAAAATCCATGGAAAGTGCTTGCAAACCTTAAAACTCCATCCATACCCATATGAACTATTACTATCAATACTCCAACTGCAGTGCCTGATTTCATATGCCCTTTCTCTTTTAGGGAGAAGCATGTCTGGAATCCTTTATTACCTATGGAGGGAGGCAGTTTAGTACAGTGGAAGGCACTCTGGGACTTGGGTTCAAATCTTGATTCCCTTACTGTTAGTGTGAACTTAGGCCAGGGGATCTTAAACTGGGGTCTCTGATTTTTTTACTCCATTATCTAACAACAGTATTTAAATGAATTCTTGTTAATCTTATGTATTTTACGCACTTAAAAAATTCTAAGCAGGGACCCCACCAGACAGCCCAAGGGGTGGGTGGCAAATCTTGGGCACAATCTCCCCCTCACCTCTGAATCCTGGCTTCATGTCTCGGCTAAAATCCCCACTTGTACAGGAAGCCTTTCCCTGGCCCGTCTGTGCTGATGTCTTTCCTCTGAGATTACTTTTCATCTAAAATATGTATGTATGCAGTACAGTTAATCTATATGGTCCAGATACCAAAGGTGTGGTATCTATACCACGTGCGGCATAGATTATATGTGTATGTACGTGTACATACATACCTCGTACATACCACACACACACACACACACACACACACACACACACACACACACACCCTGTATGGGTCCAGTGTCCCCAACATCTTGGTACAGTTTTAGGGTATTAAAGCTCATGAATATACATACATTTACACCCATACGTAAACACCCACCCACGAGTTTATTTAATCTCCTAACGCTTAAACTCCACCGAGCCTTTCGGCACACCCAGTGCGTGTGTTACATACGTAGCGTGCGTGGTGCCTCTCCGTTGGAATTTAAGCTCCTCGAAGGCAGGGGCTCTCGCGGCCCACTTAGGCCCAGGGCTCCCCACACAGTCGGGCCTACCCTTCCTTCTTTCCTCCACGAGGGGGCGCCAGAGGGCAGCACCGCCGCGGCCGCCGGGGCCGGAGGAGGCCCCGGCTGCGGTTGCGCACGCAGCGCTCGGGCGGTCCCAGGAAGGAGTTGGGAGGACGTGGCTTTGGCCGTGACCGAGGGGAGGAGCCTCCGCGGGGCCCACAGGTAGGGGTGGGGCGGACCCTCCGGAATCTGGGGTGGGGTCAGCGTCCCGGCTGGACCCGAGGGTGGGGGTCGGGCGGGGGTCGTCTATCTTGGGAGGCGGGAAGGGGAGGGAGGGAGCCCAGCCCCTCCCCCTCCCTAGCGTTCCTCCTGGGGTGGGGACATCAAACGATGCTTGGGCCGGGGACCCAAGACTTCCGCCTCTAGGCTGTTTAGTCCAATCTGCTCATTTTATAGTATTGGGGAAGCTTAGGCCCTGGGGACGGGTAACATCACTCGCGGGGTACGCCACTGAAGCGGGATTTGAACCCTCACGTTTTAAAGAGCGCATGCTCCTTCGAGACTCAGCTCTAACCCTCCTCCCTTGCTTCCTGTGACGTTCCATTGACACCCCCCCCCGCTTGTGCCCTGCGCCACACTGCCACCTAGAGGCCTCTCATAGCGGCAGTCGGGCAGCCTGCGCCGAGCCGAACGCGTCTCGGACCCTGCAGCCTAAGAGCACTGTGACACGATCCCTTTGGGGGCTTACGGAGTGCGAAGTACAGAGTAGTGAAGTGTCACTGTCTCGTTTTCACAGGGGAGGAAACGGAGGCTCGCAGAGGTTAAGTGGCTGGTTTACAGTCTGTGGAAATGGGGATGTAGAAAATCAGGTAGGTTGGAGGACAATACAGTGGTTGAGTCAAGTTCAGAGTCTTGAGTCTCTGCTGTGACTTTCTGTGTTAGGGGAGTCACCAGAATAGCAGGCTGTTTCAAGATAGACATCTGACAGCTTTCCAAAGGCACATCTCTTTCATTAAAATAAGATGTGCATATCTTGCCTTGGATCGCCAAATTTTAAAATGCTTAATAAATCATTCCAATAGCTACTTGAAATTAATCTCAGGTTTTATAAAAAAATTTATTTCAGTATACATTCACAGACCAATTTGTGCTTTCAGTAGGTAGGGTTGATTTAATTGCTAAGCATCTTGTTAATGCTTATTTATGGCAAGTCCTGAACACCTTGGGCCTGGAGTTAGACTCGTCTTCCTAAATTCAAACCTGGCGTCAGATACGTATTAGCTGTATGACCTTGGGCAAGTCATTTAACCTTGTTTGCCTCGGTTTCCTCATCTGTAAAATGAGCTGGAGAAGGAAATGGCAAACCGCTCCAGTATCTTTGCCAAGAAAACCCCAAATGGGGTTTCTGAAACGACTGAACAACAATCAGCCTGAGCACCTTCCCTTATGTTAAAGCTTGTTTGTGTTAGATCCTGATCTTATTACTATCCCTAGGATTTTGGGATTGTAGATTTAGAGCCAGAAGGTATCTTAGAAGTAGGGATGTACTAGTTAATGTTTAACAACTGACTGTCCAAGAAAAAAAGTATGCATAGGACACTTGTAAGCTTAATCTGCATTATTAACCTTCTGCCCATCACTTTCGAAAGTCTAATCAAAGTGCAAAACAAATCAAGTCCTCCCTTGTAGTGTTTCCCAATTTCCAGGGTCGTGCTGAAAGTTTAGTAATCAGCTCCCAGGCCTGAATGAGCTGGCTCCAGCACATCCATGCTTTCTTTGAAGTCCTGCAGTTGTCATTTTGCAGGTGAGGAAACTTGTCCACATTCACACATTTAATAAGTGACAGGGCTGTATTCAAACCCAGGCCCTCTGACTCCCAAGGCTAAGGTTTTGGCTTTTTGCCCTAAGTCGCCTCTCTACGAAACTATTCAAGTCAGAGAAGTACATAGTTCCCAGAGTGAGAGGAGGTTGTGAAGGCATTTGCCCTCCTGGGTTAGAAAGCAGAACCTACTGGGACTCTGAGCACCTCAGTTGAGGTCAATTGAGAAATCCATGGGGTTATAGAATCGTAGCTATGGAATAGAGCTTGGAGGTCACTCAACTTAATGCCCATATTGTATAGAAGAAGAAACTGAATGGTTAATAGATATCTGAATAATAACCTGAATGGTTATACACCTAATTATAGGCAGAGGTGAGGCCAGAGCGCAGATCTCCTTATTTTCAGGCTTACTTGACTGCCCTGATTAGGGTGGTTCTGCCACTAGTATGTGGCGGTGGAACTAGTGTAGAACACTGGGTGCTGATGCCCCCTTCTCTGCCATCATATGGGAGTCTGGAGTCCCTGCTACAACATGAAGAAATCTACCTGGGGGTCTCCAGTTTGCTGCCACTGATGATGTCAGAGATTCTGCCCCCCAGAGAGGGGATACGTATTCCTCCAAGGGCTGAGCAATTAGTGATTTTAAGGTGTCATTCCAGTTTGGACATGGAACCCTGGGCAAGTTTCAGATCCTTAGTGTCCCCATCTGTTCAATGGGACTCACAGCACCTTCACAGGAGTACTGCAGATATGAAAGGATTGTAGCTGTTTTAAAAAAGAAAAGAAAGAAAGAACTCCGACTCAGTTGACAGATGAATGTTCTTTGGCTCCGTTCTGAGCAAAAAGTCTTATCTCTCTATAGCTTATGACCCTATTAGATTATAGTATCTTATGAAAATTTGGTTTCTTTCCCAGCACTTAACACATGGTAGGTAAGGAATAAATATTAGTTAAAAAGGAAAGGGGCTTAGGGAAAGATGCTAGTGGTAGTTTATTTAGCAGTATTTCTTTAGTTCTGGTTTGTATTCCTGCAATTTCCTAGTGTCTGTCACACTGATTTAGGTTCCTGTAAAGCTAAATATGATTTAGAGCAGGGGTGTCAAACTCACATAGAAACCCTAGTGACTTAGAAAACCACAAATTAACGTTATGTTGTATGGGGTTTTATTTATTTTGTTAAACATTTCCCAAGTCCATTTTAACCTGGTTGGGAGACTCAGCAGCTTGAGTAGGCCCCGAGTTTGGCCCCTTTGGTGTAGAGGAGTTTGGCTCTGTAGGTCTTATATATTAGCATCATAGATTCAGAGCTGGAAGAGACTTCAGAAGTCATCAAGTCCAACCTCCTCGGGCAATAGTTGAGAAAACAGATATCAGAGGGGTGAAATTACCTGCCTCAAGTCACACTGGTATTAGGTGGCTGAGATGGGATTCATGCTCAGGCCCTGTGATTCTAAGTCACAGGGAATAATATTGGTAAAAAGCTTAGCCTAGTGTCTGACACATAGTAGGCACTTAATAAATACTTGTTCCCTTCCCCTTTTTCCCCATCGTACCACCACCATTCTATTCTCTTTAGAGACAGGATTGGCATTCAAGGTACTATAGTTAGAAAAAAGCCATGCATTTGGGAAGTTTTTGAAGTTGTTTATAACCATACCTATGTTATTCTAATTTTAATGGTTAAGTAGATTTGATTTAGGATATTTAATTCTTTCTTAGTTGATCTCCAAAGATTTCATTTTCCAGAGATTAACTGGTTTTCTCTTCTCTTCTCTTCTCTTCTCTTCTCTTCTCTTCTCTTCTCTTCTCTTCTCTTCTCTTCTCTTCTCTTCTCTTCTCTTCTCTTCTCTTCTCTTCTCATCCTCTCTGTCTCCTTCCCTCTCTCTCTGTCTCCCTCCCTCCCTCCTCTACCCCTTTCCTCTTCTTTCGCACTCTCTCTCTTTCTTCCTCTTCTCTTTCTCTGTCTCTCTGTCTTGCCTCTGTCTCTCTCTCTCTCCTTCCCCACTTCTTTTCTACCCCACCTTAGAAATTTGGTTGACCTTATTCATCTAATGGAACATCTGATGAACATTGACTAGAAAATCATCTGGTACAGAAGAGCATGGAGGTTCCAGAGAGGGCACGTCTTGTAGCCTCCTGAAGAGCTAGCCCTTCTGGGGCATAGACTTCTGTGCACCAGTTGAATCCAGTCTGTATTTGGATGAGAAGGGCCTGTGTTCACAACCAATGGCCAGCAGCAGAGGAGCAGGGTGGCAGAAGGTGCTGTACCAGCGTCAGCCCTTCCCCGATAACTACGTGGACCAGAGGTTTCTGGAAGAACTGCGCAAGAACGTCTCTGCCCGGAAGTACCGGTACTGGTCTGTGGTCTTCGAGTCTGGGGTGGTGGTACAGCAGCTGTGCAGCGTCTGCGTCTTTGTGGTCATCTGGTGGTATATGGATGAGGGTCTGCTAGCGCCACAGTGGCTTTTTGGAACTGGCTTGGCTTCCTCCTTCATTGGCTATGTCTTGTTTGACCTCATTGATGGAGGGGCAGGGCGGAAGAAGAGTGGGCGCACACGGTGGGCTGACCTGAAGAGCGCCCTGGTCTTTATCACGTTCACCTATGGTTTTTCCCCGGTGTTGAAGACACTGACGGAATCTGTCAGCACTGACACCATCTATGCCATGTCAGTTTTCATGCTTTTGGGTCATCTTATCTTCTTTGACTACGGTGCCAATGCTGCTATTGTGTCTAGCACTCTGTCCCTGAACATGGCCATCTTTGCCTCCGTCTGCCTGGCCTCCCGCCTACCTCGATCCCTTCATGCCTTCATTATGGTGACATTCGCCATCCAGATCTTTGCCCTGTGGCCGATGCTACAGAAGAAGCTGAAGGCCTGTACCCCATGCAGCTATGTGGGGGTCACGCTGCTGTTTGCTTTTCTTGCGCTGGCTGGGCTGTTAACCATTAGTGGTGTAGGGGCCATACTCTTTGCCCTGCTGCTAGTCTCCATCTCTTGCCTCTGTCCTTACTATCTCATCCGCTTGCAGCTTTTCAAAGAAAATATTCATGGACCTTGGGATGAAGCTGAAATCAAGGAAGACCTGTCTAGGTTCCTCACCTAGCTTGGAGGGTGCAGGCAGCCCCTACATTCTGATATTAAAGGCTGAAAGACCAGAGTCCTCCCCAAAAAGCAGCAATGAGGGGAAGGTCTTTTGGGAAAGCATAAGCTTGGGAGGTGTCTGAGAGAACAGCAGCGGGAGAAGAATGAAGTAATGATGATTGGCGATGAGTCGTGTCTCCCCGTCCTGCAGAAGGGACTGTGTCCCTCAGAGGTCTGGCAATGATGCTGACAGTGTATTTGAGATTTATTGTGGCCAATGGCGTGGTGTAGTCTTGTATTAAAGAACTGAAGCTGAAAGTCTGCATTCTTTCATTTAATTTTGCTCTAAGCAGGGGAAGGGAATAAACATTTATGAAGTGCGTACTATGTGCCAGACATTGTGCTAGGATCTTTATAATTATTAAGTCATTTGATCATCACAACCCTGGGAAGTAGGTGCTATTGTGATCCGTTTTTACAGCTGAGGAAACTGCGGCAGACAAAGGTTCAGTGCCTTGTGCGGGGTCATGCAGAGGCTGGATTTGAGCTCAGTTCCTCCTGACTCCAAGCCCACTGCTCTACAGGCTCCACCTAGCTGCAAGGGCATGGGCTATGGATAAGGCACACTCATTCTCACTTTTCAGTGTAGGTCATGCTTGCCTGCTGAATAAAGTTAAAACTCCTTCACCTCTCATCCTAGACGTTCCATTAGCTCATACTGCATTCAACCGCTTTATGCTCACTGGACTACTCAAGAAACTGCCTTTGGAAGTAGGCAGGAGAGTCCTACAACTTCCTCCTCTCTATTCTCCATCTAGAGGTGTCCCATTACAACGTACCATGGGCTTGGAATGCTGCTCTCTTCATCTAGTGCAACCTACGGCCTGCGGGCACACCAAAGGATTTTGGGTGGCTTGTGAAAAATGTAGAGATGTTTTCCTTTACATTTTTTACAAGCTGCGCGAGATCCTTTGGCATGATTGTGCAGGCCTGTTCGGATGAATGGGCCCCAGCCATTGTGTGAACTCCAACCCCTTTATTACATGCTTATTTCATGAAGACTTCCCTGATGTCTCTTGTTGTAACAATCTTCTTCCAGGGACTGCTCAGAGCAGCCATATTGTAGTTATGTACTACCCCCTACCAGGCTCTGAGCTCTATGGGGGCAAGGACTGCATGTTATCTAAACCTTGTAACTCTCAGGCTCTACCACAGAGCTCTGCACACAGGACAGGAATCAATGTTGATGAAATTAATGAATAAATAGAAAAGAGAAAGATGATTGGTAAAAATACTCCAGTTTTTAATGAACTCTAGGCCTGTGTTCCTATAATTTCTGGGGAGTGGTGAGGGTGGTTTACCATTCACATTGAACTGGAATCCTGGAAAACTAATTGCTATCCTTATAGAATTGTAGAATCTCAGAGTTGAAAGGGACTTCAGAGGACATCTAGTTCAGGCTGTACCTGAAAAGGAATTGCACTTAAACTATCTCTGCGCATGAGGTCATTTAATCATTTTCTGAAGCAAGGGCCACATGTGACCCTCTTGGTCCTCAAGTGCTGCCCTTTGACTGAATTGAAGTTTAGATTCATGTGGCCTGGAGGCCCAGGGTTCCCCACCCCTGGTAAAGTCTTCCAATGAACAGGAATACATGGCCATCACACAAGACAGCAAGTTTGACTTTTAAGTTTTCCTCAATCTCAAGTCTGAGTTTACCTCTTTACAACATTCTTCCCTTGCTCCTAATTTTGGTCCACTTTTGGTCAAGTAGAATGAGTCTACTCTTCCATGTGGCAGCTCTTCAAATACTAGAAAGATAGCTATCACTCTCTGTTAGTTCCTTATAATATGTTCTCATGGCCTTTCACTACTCTATTCATAGTCCTCTGGGTGTACTTTTCAATTTACCAAAAATTTGTGCCCAGAATTGAACACAATATCCAGATTGTGCTCTAAGGCTGATTGCATCGTCTCTCTAGTCTATTAAGGCAGCAGCAGATTATGTTACCTTTTTTGCTTGTCATACTACAGTACTGACCTATTTAGAGCTTCAACAAGGTCATAGAATTAGATCATTTAACCTATGGAATCTTTTAAAGTTGGGGTTACTTAGCATCTGCCTACTGCACAGACTTTATAGATATTCAGGTAGCATCAGATGGAGGGGGCAAGAGAAGTTTGTCATTTGAGGTTGGTGTTCATATAGAATGAATGAAATTCCATTGCTTTGTGGAGACTGCGTTATTTATTTTTGGGAAGATGTTTTAGAGAAGTGGTTTTGGTCAGGATGTTGGACTGGTGTCTTAAGCCATGTAGTCTCTTGGGTGTTCTTTTAAAATTTTGAGCTCAGACAAATGAATACATCAATGAATCTTTGATATTAGAACACAGGATTTTGCTATCTGGGGCAGTACTGTGGGATAGTTGAATGAGAGTTTATTCATGGGCCACATATGAAGGCATAGCTCTGATTGTATCTATCCTCTACTTAAAAAGCCTTCAAATTCCTTTTGTCAATACAGAAAATTCTAAACTCTTTACTCTGACATTCAAGGTTTTCCATAATATGGTCTCCAACCTATGTTGCCAGTCTTATCTCATAGTATTCTTCTGTATGTACTCTGATCCATACAGATAACTTTGTATTTGGGGATATCCTTTCAAGCTAAGTGGCCCTAGGCACCAGGTAGCAAAAAAGGAGGAAAAGGGTTAATTCTAGGGTATAAAAAGAAATATTCTGATCTATTAGCCCTGATCAAGAGAAGACATACCCAAGTCATTGCTGATTTGTCCAAAGGAGAGTGGCTCCATGTGTTCCTTAACCCAAAGTGGACAAAACAATATTAGCTATTATGAGGAAAGGTTTGGGAAACAAAACTGAAAACTTCCTAGAACGTATGTAACAAATATCGACGTAAACTCTGATGCAACCACATTTGGACTACTTTATGTAGCTCTGGTGCTCACACTTGACTAAGGATATCCTGGAATGTCCAGAGAAGGGAAAATAGAATGAGAATATGGATGGAGGAAGTAGTAAATTCCATAGGAGGTCAAACTAAATGCAAACATATATATATATACGTATATATATATGTATATATGTATATATGTATATATATGTATATATGTATATATATGTATATATATGTATATATATATATACACACACACATACATACATATATATATACACATACAAACATATATATACATATGTGTATATTTTATCTACCCATTTATCTCTTATCTAAGGTGAGAGCTAAAAAGGAATATAGTCAAAATTTTTTTAAAAAAATCATAATTGGTATAGATAAGGTAAAAATGGCCTTGTAACTTGATTAGCAATTTTGAAGTAGTATAATTTAATTTTGCAATTTAAGTGGGAAATTCAAGCTATTAGTCCTTCATACCATAGGCTATGAGATAATAGACATTACTGCCAAGAGATGGGAGAAACAATAAATACAAATAAATCACAAATGAGTTGGGCAAGTTTATGAATGACAGTCATAAAGGACTACTAAGTTCAGAATATTTAACCATTAATGTTCACCTCAAAGAGGACAGGGTAGTATAAGAGGACGAGGAAGGGCTTCTTCCAGAAAGTGGGATTTGTGCTGAATCTTGAAGAAAGCCAAGGAAGCTAGGAGGGAGAGCATTCCAAGCATGGAGGACAGTCAGTGAAAAGGCAGGGAGTGGGGGAGTATCCCATGAGAAGAACCCCAAAAAGGCCAGTGTCAGTACCCAAGGGGAATAAAGTATAAGAAGTCTGGAAGATTAGGAAGGGGCCAGGTTTTAAAGAGCTTAAGTGCCTAACAAAGGATTTTGCATTTGGTCTTGGATATCATGGGGAGCCACTGGACTTTGTTGGTGGTGGTGGTGGTGGGGTTTCATGGCCAGACTTGCGCTGTAGGAAGATCTCTTTGGCAGCTGAGTAGAAGATGATCTGGTGTGAGGAGAGACTTGAGCCCAGGAGACCAAGTATGTGAGAACTGTTGTGAAGGCAGAAACAACAAGACCTGGTCACAGATGGGATATTTGGGATGAATGCAAGTAAGAACTTGAGAGCACCTAGGTAAACTTGGATTGAAGAATACTTCTTCAACATTAACCTAAATGCTTAGTAACCCTTTTAAAAATGCTCACTATATAACAACCTTGACTTCTTATTTGTATTCAAGTGCAATTGTCTTCTGGGAATGTGTAGGGTTATCCAAGCTTTTCAATTGAGTGATTAACTACACTATTTAAGTGAGTGAAAAATATTCAAGGACCAGAGCATGCAAAATATGAGCAAAGAATTAAAAGAAAAAAGCTTCCACTTTTTTGCCAGCAGAGGGGGCCAGTCATATATTTATATTGAATTTTAAGCTCAGTAAATGGTGAAGCAGGTCCAAGCAGCAGTGCCATCTTGTGGATATCTTAAACACAGCATCTTGTGGATATCTTAGCACATTCTTTTTCTTCTTTCTTTTCAGTCTTCCTTCCTTCCTCTCATTCTTTTAATATTTAATGGATACCAGTCCAGCTCTTGGCCTGTTTTTTACCTCTCCCCCTTACTGTAACCAGACCACTTCCCTTTTCAGTCATCCATAATGTGTGCAGTGGTAATCGGACTATGTGTTACCCCCTGGTAACATATGTGCATTTTAACAGCCACTTTCTGGAGATTTAATATTTTTAGTAGCAAAAACAGTGGGGATTTCATGTACCATATGAGGATAGTGGGAGGAAGATTTCTAAGCAGGTGGCTTTTCGCTATCACTTAAAAGCACCTAATCATTTGGTACGTCTGGTTCTAGATGTGATCCTTCTTGATAGGAAGCTGAGGAGGTAGTCATAGCCATTGTCTGATTAGAAACTGCTTCCTGAGCCTTAATTTAAGCCAAAATAACTAGACACTCAGATTTGAGGCTAGGAGTTTGGCCTACAATGGGAAGATGCCTGTGTAAATAATGCCTGTCTCCACTGCTTTTACCGGAGCGAAGGCAAAATGGTTGTCATCTCACAGCTGAGAGGGGCTGGGAGGGACTAGGGTCTAATATTGGCCAGCTTGACTGTTGTGACAGCTGGGAAGGGGTTAGGGAGAAGAGCAGAGCTTTTTGTCTGCGCAAGCGGAACAGCTCCTCAGGCCCTGCTTTGGCTAGAGCCTTCCAGCACACTCCAAACACGCTATCTGCAGCCACCGATGGCTGTACAGGGCCTGCCTTTCCATCCGTGCAACCCTCGCTCTCATCCCACTTTCTAGCTACACGCAGCTGCCTGATGCCCTGGGACCACTCCACCTGAAGAAGAAACTCTGTGGATAATGCTAACCTATGGTAACTCACTCTTCAGCCATGAATTCCCTATCACCACAGTCACCCCAAGCCAGTGATTCTGGACCTCTGTTTGCCATTGTTAAAACTCCATTCTCCATCCTGCACTGAGTGATCTTTTATACTTATCCCCCTCAGTTCTCCCCTCTCAAATCCTGACCAAAAATTACTCACCCCTTCCACTGTGCCCTCTGGAATGCCCGCTCCATAGGCAACAAACTCACTTTCATCTTAAATCTTTTCCTTTCTCACTCCTTCTGTTTTCTGGCTCTCACTCAGATCTGACTCCCTCATGACGGATAACGCAGCCTCCCTGACCGCTTTTCTAGCACTGGCTGCCCTTTCACTTGTTTCCTCTGATTCGCTGGTCAAGGAAGAGGAGTTAGAAGCTCTTTATTCCCCATTGCCACTCTCCTCCTCTGAGATTCATGCAATCCACCTCTATCGCCTGATCACAACCCTGGTAGTAGTTGTCTACAGACCTCTACGAGACTCCTTCCTTCCTCAGTGAGTTCAGTGCCTGCATCCCAGTCTTTCTCTCCTCCCATCAAACTAGAGGACTTCAACATCCATACTGATGCTCCTTCAAATATCTTGACCTCCCAGTTACTCAACTTACCCATTTCCCATGGCTTATTCCTCCACGCCACCTTAGATACACACCGAGACAGTCACATCCTTTCTTGTCACCATCCACAAGAGTTCAACATTCATATTTAGGAACTCTGGAATTCTTTTATCTCAGTCCTAATCTGTTGTCATTCCACCTCTCCCTCGGCATTGTAACTCCAAACCCTGCTTATCCTCACCTTGATCTTCAGTCTTAGCGACCCTCAGTTATTTCCAAGGCTAGGGGTGACTCTGTTCAGGCTACACTTTCTTCCCTTCCCCACTTTGACTCCCTTGAGAACCAATTCAGCTTTATATTGTTCTCTTCTCTCAAGACACTTGTCCCTTTATCCTGTGGATGATCTGGCCTTTTCGAACCCCAGCCTTGGAATACTCCACTATCTACTGCCTTCATTCCTATTCATGTGCTGTTGAGCTAAGCTGGAAGAAATCATGAAACTATGCTGACCGGGTCTGCTATAAGTTTGTATTAGAAAATTTCAACTGGGCCCTCACTACAGCAAGGCAATTCTTTTATATCTCCCTATCACAGAGGAGCCAGCCAGGTGGATCCGTGGATAGAGCACTGGGCCTGGAACCAGGAAGAACTGAGTTCAAATGCAGCCTGAGACATTTACTAGCTGTGTGTCCCTGGGCAAGTCACTTAACCTCTGTTTGTCTTAATCCACTGGAGAAGGAAAACCTCGTGAATAGTAGGGTCCACACGATCACAAATAGTTGGACACAACTAAATGACTGAACAACAACAACTAGATTTGTCATCCTACTCACTACAATACCTTTTCTTGTGTGTGTGTGTGTGTGTAACAATCGCTCTCCTCTTTGCTCTTCTCTTACCTGTCTGAGCATTCCTTTTCAGTCCCTTTTGCTGAATCATCACCCAAATGATTCCTCCTAATTGTGGCAGTATTAAAGACTTCTGTCCTCAGCCCTCTTCTCTCTCTATGGATGTAGGTTCATCCTTAGTCTTATCCCTGGCACTTAGGGCAGTGCCTGGCACATAGAGGTGCTCAGTAAATGCCCATTGATTGCTTGATTTTCTAAGCGCTTTCTGAAGATGAATGAGGACAACCTTACAGTATTCCTGAGACATGAAATGAGAAGAAGCATGGACATTGAGAAAATTGCTAGTGAGAACCATCTACTCAGCTGCCTAACCCACTCAGTGCCCTGAGCCAGGCTAGCCATGGGGCTCCTCTACTCCATGTTTTCTCCAGTTTCATCAGGAATTTCAGAAATTACAGGCTTGTGGGGGGAAGATAATTCCTCAAAATATCCTGGCAGCATCAACTAGAATTCTCATTGGCCTATGGGAAATCCCTAAGGGAGGAAGTTTAGGATAGAACCCAGCAATTGCTAACCCTCATCCCAAATGAGACACCAGACTAACCTAAGGCTTTCTCCTGTTCTGGACAGAATGTCCCTATAATTCTTGGGCCACAATTCTGGTATAGGTGATCACATCACTTGTACAACTAACTGGGCAACTAAGTATTAGTTATTGTTTTTGTCACAAGTTGTGTGACTGGAGGGTGTGGCAGAAAAGGATGGCATTGTTCCAACATCAGATCAGTCAATCAAAGAAATCATAATCATTTATTAAATCTCCATTATGTGCCACGCATTGCTCTGGGGACACAGAGACGAAAGTGAAATAATCCCTGCCATCAAGACACTTACATTCCAGGAGAAAGAGCATGCAGATAAGATAGTTGGATAGACAGATAAATTGATAGATTCAAAACACCTGCGAAGCAGAGCAAGCTAACTTTGGATGGGAAGGCAGTTGAAGATGGGAAACAGGAGAGCACTCCTGTGTAAGGCAGTACCTGATCTGAGAAAACCAGGAATTCAAAAAGGCAGATTTGAGAAGGGAGAAGATTCTAAGCATGGGAGGCAGTCAGTACAAAGACAGAGGTGAGAAATGGAGTGTAATATATGAGGAATGGCAAGAAGGCTGGTATAGCTGGACTGCAGGGTATAGGTAAAGGTTGGAAAGGTAGGAAAGGATCAGGTTTTGAACAACATTAAATGCCAAACACAAGAGTACATATTTGGCCCTAAAGGTAATATAGGAGGGGCGGGGCAATATGGTCAGACCTGTGCCTTAGGAAAAATAGTTTGGCAGCTTTGTGGAGGATGGATCAGAGTAGGGAGAGACCAGAGAAGGGGAGATCAATGGAGCAGGAGTAGGGTTGTGGGTAAAGGAAGAACATGTGAAAGTTGTAGAGAGAGAAATAAATGACAGATGGTGACATCTGATTGTATGTAAGGGATGAGAGAATGAGGAGTTATGGATGACACTGGAGGCTCAAATCTTTCTTTGAACTATGGTGCTGACTTGGGGAAAAAATAGGGAAATTCAGAAAAGGGATGGTTTTTGGAGGAAACTAATCAATTCAGTTTTGGACATGTTGAATTTCTGATGTCTATAATATCCAATTTGAAATATCCACTAAGCAGTTAGTTATGTGAGGCTACGGCTCAGGAGAGGGACTCAGGCTAGCTATATAGGTCTGGGCTTCATCTGCATAGAGATCATTGAACCCATGGGAGTTGATGGAATCACCAAATGAGAGGATTTAGAAAGAAAAGCAGTCAGGGGCCAGTAGAGAGCCTTGGAGCATACCATAGTTGGTGGATTTGATGGAGATGATGATTCAGAATGCCAAGGAAACTGAGGAACTGAAATCAGGCAGGTAGGCGGGGGACTGAGAAAAATGTCATGAAACCAGAAAGGAAACAGCATCCAGGAGGAGAGGGCTGTCAGTAGTGTAAAAAGCTTCAGACAAGTGAAAACCAGTAAGGATTTAGAAAAGACCATTCAATTTGTCAACTAAGATATCACTTTGGAGAGAGTGGTTTCAGAGAGGTGATGAGATCAGAAACCAGAATGCCAAGGGAAAGTATAGAGAGAATGAGGGTGGACAATTTTCTCAAGGGGTTTCACTGAGAAAGGAATGAGAACTAAAAGATAGCTAGTGGGGATGATGGTAGGACCTACTGATGGTTTTTTTTTTTAAGTGCGTGGAAACATGGGCATGTTTGTCAGCATTAGGGAAGGAACACGTAGATAGATTAGAAAGAGGGAGGGGTGGTTGTAGGAACAATTTGCTAGAGAAGATGAGGAGGGGATAGGAACAAGGGTACTTGTAGAGGAGGTAGCCTTGGCAGGAAGGGTCACCTCTTCATCAGGGACTGGAAAAAAGGAGAAGATAATGGAGAGGGAAATGTCCAGGAACTGCAAGATTAGGAGCAGGGCTGAAGATGGAGCTTGATGGCAGATGACCTTGATTCTCTCTAGAAAGTTGGAGGTGAAGTCCTCAGCTATAAGAGTGAGGGAAGGGAGGTATGTGGAGGGTTTGAGGAGAGAAGTTTGGAACAGCTGCTGTGGTATCTGGAGAAAGAATCAATTAGGGAGGAGTAAAAAGATTCCCTTGCTGCTGCATGGGCTTTAGGTAGTATACATTTGTAGGAGATGTAGTCAGTAGCGTTTTGTGGCTTCCTCTGGCGCCATTCAGCGGGACATGAGTAGCGGTGGAAGAGCTAAGTGATAGGAGTAATTCAGGATCGGGGTTTGGCAAGGCAAGTGTCGATGGAACAAAGAAGCAAGACATTGGAGAGTAGGGGACACTGTAGATTGGGAAGAGAGGAGAATGTAGCAAGAGGTGCTGGTCTGAGAGGGTGCTGAGGAGTGGGGTGAATAAAGGACATGGCAAAGCTGAAAAATCGGTTTGGAAGGAGTAAATCATAGGGAAAGGTAGAGCAATAGACCACTAAAAATTGAGTACCGATATGTTATTTTTGTTCTAATATTTAATTGGTTCCTAGGGGGAGCTTCAGAGGATGACTTCTCGTATTGTTCTTCTTCCCTAGCCTAGGCAATATTCCAACTCAGTGGGCACTAGGATATGCATGACACCTTTCTCCATTTTTTCTTCATTTCATATACACACACAAAAAACCAGATCATGTGGTTTTAGTGGAAAGAGTACCGAGAATGGCATCAGAAGAAGAGGGATTGACTCTGAGCCTGTGCTGAGCAAGGCTGCAGGCTCCTCCTTTGTGAAAGGAGTGTGTGGGAGCCGGGAGGTGGAGCTGCAGAACAGGGTTGGACTATTCGTGGTAAGAGAAAACTCAAGATAGAAATGGGAGAGCCATGCAACTGTTCCTAAAAATCCCTGTGGGCGCATATGGACTTAGGAAACTATATATTAACATCATTTCTATCCTACTGTATTTTTATTTACTTTGTTAAATATTTCCCAATTATATTTTAATCTGGTTCAGCCCCACTCAGTGTTGTAGGCCGTAATGCTGAGGGCAGTGTGTCTGTCACCTCTGAACTCTGAGGACTTCTAAGGCATCTTCTAGCTTTAATGATTCTGTGATAGTAATTTTGCTGTGAATGAGTCAGTGATAAGCAAACATTTCAGAAAGGATCACTTACTCTTTAATTGCAAAATAAATAGTGTTAGCCTTTGTGGAATATAAGTTTGACTTTTGTCTATGCAGTGGAAGGCTTTTTTTTGGGGGGGAAGGGATTGGGAGCTACTGCTGGAAAGAAGGAAAAAAAGAGAAAATTGGCAAGAGATCTCTCCTTAATCTGCTTATACTTTCTCCATTGCCTTTTAAATTTTATCTACTTAGAGTAGAGCTATGACACTATAAACTGATCCTCAAGGAAGGAAACATTTATTAAGTGCCTACTGTATGTTAGGCTAAACTGTGCTGAACAAATATCTTCACAAATATTGCTTAATTTGATCTTTACAACAACTCTGTGAGCTAGGTGCTATTGTTATTTCCACTTTACTGTTGAGGAAACTGAGGCAAATAGAGGTTAAGTGACTTGCCCAAGTAGCTGTCTGAGGCTGTGTTTAAACTCTGGTCTTCCTGACTCCAGGCCTATCTGTCCATTAGATGCCTCCGTAAGCTAAGTGACAAATTGGCAGTAAATGTAGAGGCTCCACAAGCCCCTTTGGAGCCTTGGAGGTGTCTAATGAATAGCAATTGTTCCATTAGTTGACCTTCTGAGTGGGTGAGGCCTCTGGCATACCTTCTTTAGAGGTACACCCAGATTTGTGTTTTGAGGTTGAGTGGTTTATATCTAATAGTTTGTACCTGTAGAGTTCTTTGCACATGCAAAAAGAGGACACCAGGACCTGAGAGCATCTGTTGGAGAATTGTGTTTGACATAAATGTGGCTATGCAGGTGGCAGTTCACAGTGCTGGCCCCTGTAGCCCCTTGGCATAACCTTTCAGCACACTGACAAACAGAGCAATGCAAGAGTGAATTGTACTGTTGCAAATGAAGAGAGAGGGACTCAGGCATCCTGGTGTTTCAGGTTAGATGGTGTATGTATATGTTGATGCAAATACAGAGGGATGGATGAAGTCTTCGCCTAGGAGCTTCATATTATCCAAACTGGATTCGCCTTTGGAAAAGGTTTATTTCAGAAGCACAGAAAAACAATGGGGCCCATCTGAACAGTTAAGCAATCGTGATTAAAAAAACCAAACCAAGCCAAACCCACTACCAAGTGCACTTTTCCTGAGGATTTCTATTGTATTTAATGTTGACCAAAGTGAAAATATGGAGGCCAACAAGTATCACGTTTCCTCAGTTGTGGAGAAAAAAGGAGAATGAGAGTCAGTGGCTAAAGCTGTGTAATCTTGGGATTGTCACAGGATCTCTCTGAGTTTCAATGTCCTCATCTTTGAAATAGGGACGATCATGCCACTACTACCTATAGGGTTTCAGAGAGTTATCAGGAGGAAATGTGGGCTCTGTAAATATTAAAGCTACAAAATACTATGACCTCTGCCCAGGCAACCAAGTGATCACAAAACCATATCTGCTGAAAAGCCCCTTGGGTGTCCAAGAAGGCAAGTGAGAGGCTGGGATAACTTTGGCCCTCCTCACCAGTACTAACTATATTTTCCTATGGTTTTCCAGGATATCAGGTGTCAATGCAAATGTAATCCAGAAAGTTTAAGGACCTTCCGCTGCTACTAGATTTGGCATGAGTAAAAGATCAGTGGAAGGATTATCTTACCTTTTGAGGATTTCTGCCCATCTCTTATACTGAGTGAGCCTTGGTTACCTGGTTTTGGAAATCACCAGCTGCATCTTTTCTTCCTTGAGATGTTCCAAGACATTGTGGAATAGCTTCTGAGTTAGGAGTGTTTACCCAATGACAGGGTCAACATTCCAATATTTTCTTTTTTTCTGAAACAGTCCATGGAATATTTAGGACCCTGCATCATTCTTCTATTGGGAAAAGAACAATCTGGGCTTCTGATTGGTTGAAAAATAAATTCTATCCCTTTCTTTCTGTCAAAACTACTGAGTTCTGGAACGGTGGATTGTACTATTATGTGATTTAACTGGTTAATACAGTTCTAGAACTCAAGCATCTGTTGTAGCTGCTAAGTTGTTACTAGTTTTTCCTGAAAAGGCACCTAGATATAGTATCATGGAATTTTTATTTTCATTTGTTTTGTTTTTTGTTTTTGGTTTGTTTGTTTTTTAGGTTTGTTTTTTGTTTTGTTTTATTTTGTGTTTTGTCTTTTGTATCATGGAATTTTTAAAAAAGAGAGTGGTTGGATTTCTGCGACCACCATGGACCATGATCACCTGGAAGGCACTTTGGCTTCTCTAGGTCCTGTAGAGCTTTGTGATCCATCTTTTGTTGGGAAAATAGAATGAAATGGAGAAACAGCATTAAAATATAATGCTTGCCCACCTTGCTGTGGTTTGTTTTATTAGCTGCTTTCTTCCCAACTCCTCTTCTCCATTATTTTTTGCCTCTTTTCAGAAATATTAAAGGGACCATTCCTTTTTACAGAGAGAGTGAAGCATCTGCTGTGCTCTGGATACTCCTATCACACTGGTCATCAGGTCAGTAACTTTAAGATAATCCTGAATGTTTTACCTTCATAATGCTAGGTTGTACAGAATAGGAAAAAAATGTGTTTAAGACATTTGGGATGATTTCCAAATGGAAATTATTGAAAAGAGCAGACCAGAAGAAATTCACATTTATGTTTTTATATTTTTCTGGAAGAGATTGTCGTATATTAAGATTATTGCTACAGATATACCAAATCAAGAGGATTGACTCAAGGTGAAGGGAAGGGCAGGAGTACATTCTGTCCAGGACAGTGCATCAATTTAGTCATCTGCAGGTTAGAGTAAGTTTGTACTGAGCTCCTTTTTCTTGTGCTTCTACTTTTCCTAGTTATCATTAGTTATGAACTATTAGAAAATAATTCTTTATCACTAGAAAGAGGGAATTATTATAACATTCCATATAGAACTCATAGCTATGAAAGAAAATAAAAGCTTTGTAGCTTCTGACTGGAGTACTTTCAAAAATGGTTTTGTGTAGGAAAAGAAAATATAACTGGAAGCTAGGTGGTGCAGTGGATAGAGCACCAGGCCTGGAGGCAGGAAGAGCTGAGTTCAATGGATTTGAATGTCTCAGACACTTACTAGTCGGGTGACCCTGGTCAAGTCACTTAACCTTGTTTGCCTTAGTTCCTCAGCTGTAAAATGAGATGGAGAAGGAAATTGGCAGACCCCTCCAGTGTCTTTACAAAGAAAACCCCAAATGGGGTCACCAAGAGTTGGACATGACTGAACAACACCAAAATACTTGTATATCTGAGAGTAAGCCTCACATTTTTCTCCTGTAAGATCATGGGATCATAGATTTAGATGCGGGAGGGCCTTTAGGAGTCAAATAGGCACTTCCATAATCTTGCAGGTGAAGAACCTTACATCTGGAGGGTCCAAGTGATGTGCCTAGAGTTACCGGTAGCAAGCAGCTGGGCTGAGATTTGGAGCAAGGCCCTCTGACTTCCAACCTACTTTTATCATGCTTCAGCACTGAAGCTTGTATCCTCCACTTACCCAGAAATATTCAGGGATGGAGAACTTTTTCATTTCATAGCTAATACATCAAAGCCTTTCTCATGGAGAGGTATCTGTAGGATTTGGGTATGACCAGAGTGAATTTTAAAGTTGAAACCCCTTCAATGATCAGTCTACTCAGTCCCACAGAAAAAGAGAGTAGTTTCTTTTCTTTTTTTTTTTTAGGCAATTGAGGTTAAGTGACTTGCCCAGGGTCACACAGCTTATAAGTGTCAAATGTTTGGTCTGAGGCTGGATTTGAACTCAGGT
This sequence comes from Phascolarctos cinereus, assembly GCF_003287225.1. Lineage (NCBI taxonomy): Eukaryota > Metazoa > Chordata > Mammalia > Diprotodontia > Phascolarctidae > Phascolarctos > Phascolarctos cinereus. The sequence continues at coordinate 415,958,554 of NW_027555958.1, forward strand.
CCTCCTGACTTCAGGGCCCTCACTCTATCCACTGCACCATCTAGCTGCCCCTGGTAATTTCTTTGATTCTGATTTAGAACATACAAAGTTTCACCAAGTGTGAACTGTGTCTAAAACCATTGTGAATTATGAAAAGTTTATGCCCTGCATATAGTATGATCTCCTGTATTCCATTAAGACACCATTTATCTAATTCCATTTTCAGGATAGTTGTCTTTTTAAAAAGTTAAGAAAAAAATTTAAAATTATTTTCTCTCTGAAGTCTATGCCCTAGATTCTCTTCTTCCAAAACCTTATGGTCACTCAACAAAGACCATGTTTTTTCTTTTTTTTCCTTTTTTTTGCTAGGTAATTGGGGTTAAGTGACTTGCCCAGGGTCACACAGCTAGTGAGTGTCAAGTGTTTGGTCTGAGGCTGGATTTGAACTCAGGTCCTCCTGACTTCAGGGCCCTCACTCTATCCACTGCGCCACCTAGCTGCCCCTGATCATGTTTTTTCTTAAAGTGACAACATCCTTTAGACTGTTCTACCCTAGGTTCCGGGTAACATTTCTTTGTCTTGCAATTGCCAATTGGAATTTGGGAGATTTTATGTGATTCACACTTCCTGTTTCTTTCATGATCTCACATGTTTTATCTCCTACTGTGACAGTTTAGGAAAAGGTAGACGTAATAATTCTTATTTATGGGATTTCCAGAGGACTGATTGAAATAACCCAGACCGTTGTGATTCCTCTAGACAATCCTGATTTTTATTTCATCTTCTCATTGGATCTCACTTTAAGAGAGATCACTTCCCCAAGCCAGAAGGATGTCTCATCTTCCGAATTCTCTTCTATATCCCCAAACTCATTAAACCTTCAGATCATTCCTGTTCATTCTTTCTTTTAACTAGTCTGCATTTCAATGTGTACAGTTTCCATTTAAACTTTTCCACTTAGCAAAGGAAAAAACAGACACATTTAATTTCTTTATACAGAATAAACTTTTGGTGTTTTATTATAGGCAGTGATCAAAAATAAAAAAAATTTCTGTACATGCAGCATACAATGCCAATGAAAGCTGTTTTCAATACCATGATATAAATGCTGTTGGGTACAAAAGGAGATGAATGGTGAGTGTGTTAGGATGGTCGTCCTGGAACGGCAGGAGGGGGCCGCCTGAAGGAAAACAAACAAAATGACAACAAAAAAGAGAAACACAGACGAGGAGGGAGAAAACAGCGTTTAAATCATAAAACATTTGAATGGTAACATGCAAAAAATATCCCACAAAGTTAGTCACATCCAAGCCAGGCACAAACAAGCAGGGGTGGGGGTGAGGGTGGGAAGAGGAAGAACAAGTCGTGGCCAGTTAAGAGTGTTTCTACAGCAGGCTTTGCTGGCCGTCAGCTGGACTAGCTATAGAGAACCTACCCCATACAGAGGTTCTAGAGACCTGTGATTTTTACATGCATGGGTAGTCTTTCCACCAGTGTAGATCACAATTCCTTTACATCTTAGTAAATGATCACATGACTTGCTCTGGCCCCAAATGTCTCTTACCTGGCGGCCCCCCTGGTAATGTTGAGCCTCTGCACACTTAGCTTGGCTCGTCTTTAGGTGGTCCTCCAGCCAGCCCAGAGTCAAGGCCTTTCCAACTTCCTAGGACCTGGCAGAGCTTGTCCCTTGATAGAAAGGCTTTTAGGAGTCAGTCTGGGATTACCTTCACCCCATGGAAAATCACTGCAGTGAGAATTTCATGGAGGTATCATAGAGTGATAAAATGAAACCCACAATCACATTTCAGAGGAATTTCAGGCAGCACTAGAAATCTTTATGATTATATCATGGTGTCCCTGGGGTGTTTCCAATGATCTTCAAAAGTGTAGTGAGTACTCTCAAAAAAGAAAAAACCCCCAAAATTATAGCATATGTTCAAATTTTCTTTGGGAGCAGCAGAGGGGAAGGTGGGGGTGGGGTTTTGGCAGATGTGGTATAGTAGGAAGCATTGTAGGCTTGGATTCTGAAAAGCTGGGTTCAAGTGAAAGAGAGTTGCTACTTTTTAGCTTCTGGCTTTGGGTCTCAGTTTCCTCATTTGTTCAGTGAGGAGGTTGGACTAAAAGGCTTCTAGGGTCTTTTCCAGCCCCAGTGTTCTGTGATTCTGCTAGAAGAAAATGAACAGAAATGGAACTGGAGGAATCCTAAAAAGGCTGAGACAAAGCTCTACACTAGAACTGTCTCTTAGGGTAGCGCATGGGGACAGCGGGAACTTGTGCAATTTCTTCTAGAATAAGGATGGCTTGGAAAGGTTTGAGTCTGGCTCCTGGGGAGCTTAGGAGGTCAGGCCTGGTCTAGAGAACGATCTTCCCTTCCCACCCACATCCCAAAGGCAGATCTAATCAGGGGCTCCAGCTGAAGTTTTTAGTCTGCTGTGACCAAAGAGCACACCAAGCTCCTTCTGTCTCCCTGTGGAGATGTCGTATCTTTATGTGAATCGGGTAGAGGCCAAGGGGGTCACTCATCTTAGCTCTTGCCTCTGAGATTTTCCAGGCCGGTAAAGACGTGTTAACATACTGTAAGCCTTTCTTTGGCAGATAGACTAAATGGCTAAAGAACTATTTCTGTTGCTTGACTGAAAAATTTCTACATTTTCACCTATTTCCTCATTCTGGCTAGCTGGCAATGGATTTCTCATTAGATTTCATAAACTAGATGCCTGTTTTATGTACATGAAGGACTGAGATACATCACAGTGTTTTGCTTTCATCCAAAAATCCAGCATTCCATCAAAAGTGAAACTCTTCCTTGCATCCTTCTTTCTGTGATCCACTGTAGGTCATCAGCATAATATGGCCTGTAGGACCTCTTTTCTCATGCCAGCTTAGGTACACATTCACTTTTGGCTTGTTTCCATCTTACTTTTGTACAAATACTTCAGGGAGGTGAGGAAAGGCTAGCTTTCTTCTGTGAGAGGCTCTTAGGTCAAGCTCAATGATTAGGCCATTTATGAACAATATATGCATTTTTTAATTCCTGATACCAGAAGATTGACTACTAGGTGATAAACTCTTTCGACTTCTCTTTTGGCTGTCATTACCTATGACAATGACTAAGATGTGGAGAGGGGTTATTGTCTCTATCAGTCGAGGGCGTCCCTCCAACCAATGAAATTTAAGATCTTTAGCAGAATTGAAAGTTAAAAAATAATTAGATTTTCAGAGTTGGAGGAGACCTGAGAAGTCATTTAGTCCAAGCCATACCTGAAGAAAAATCCTTTCTATAAAACCCTCTTACTTGAGAGTCAAAAGAAACCCCCTATTTCCTGATGCATTCCATGCTGCTTTCAGAGAGCTTGCAACATCTACCTGTTGCTTCTAGTTCTGGCTTCTGGGCACAAGAAAAACAAGTCTGTGATATGTGACAAGCCTTCAGATACTTGAAGACAGCTATCATAGGGGTGACGAGGATGACAATGATGATGTTTCATCAAAACCTTTTCTTCTTCAGGCTAAATGTGCTTAGTTTACTGATCTTCAGTTGATCTTATGGTGTAATTAGCAGGTTCTTCATTATCCTGATAATACTCCTCCAGATATGACATTTGTCCGTACCCTTCCTAAAATGTAAGATCTAGCATTGAACAAATGTGGTCTGACCCCCTTAGACCTGGACACTATGCCTTTCTTAATGCAGTCTAACTCTGTATTAGTTTTTTGGCTGCCATATCCCACTCAGCTGTCATATTTATTGGCATAAAATTGGGCAAAATAGCTCCTAATAATTGCTTTAATTTCCTCTTCATTAGTGGTGAATTTACCCTTTCATATCCCACTCTTGACTCATACTGAGCTTGTAGTCCAGTTGATCCATCAATCCACTAAAAGAGATAGTTCTTTTTTTCCCCAGATGATCTGCTGTCTAGCCATACCTGCCCCATCTTGGACTTTCGAAATTGATGTTTGAACCATAGCATAAAACATCACGTTTATCCCTATTCAATTTCATCTTACTAGATTCAGCCTAATGATCTAGCCTTTCAATACCTTTTTGAATTCTGATTCTGCCACACAAAATTGGCTATTCCTCTCAGATTTGTAAAGTATGGCATCTACACCTTTCTCCCAGTCGTTAACAAAACAGTAGTGTGAGACCAAGCAGAAGACCTAAGTATTTAGGAGCCTTCTCACTTAACTTAATATTGTTACCTAGCCTATTATAAGGGGGCTGCTATTGTTTAGCTTCAGAAACCCTAGTAATGGGTATCCCTGGTGTTTTGATGAAGAAAGTATAATTAAATTCTTGTCAGCGTCAACCAGATTTATTACCAGAACAACAAGAAGGAAAACATTTTTTTTAGTTTTGATGAGACTGATTAACAAATTAGCTGTCTCAGCAGGGTGGGGAGGTGAGACATTCTACTGAGCAACAGGGCCATGGTGTGGAAGGAACATTTACTAGCAGATACCAAAGCACTATATTGCTGGGGAATAGTCTAGTGAATTAACCCATAAACAGAACCGGAAGCTGTAGATGCTAGTGATGGAGAAGCAAGAATGTGTTCTGTCTGAAAATTTCTAATGGGATTTGTGTAAAGCACCAGATGAAAGTTCATTCTGAGGAAAGATTTGTTTTGAGGAAGGATTTCCTAATGACTCCTCTCTTTCTCTGTATCTTGATTTCCTCCCATCCTCAGTGACTATCAGAGAAGACCCTGTGGTGGTGATAGTGATTCAGAGTTTTAGTAGCAGAGCTGTCATGGCTCCCTCCAGTTTTGTTTGTTGTTTTCAATGTGTTGTTATTTTTGGATTGACTCATGCTGAAAACCAAAACCTGTAACTACGGTGGCACAACTGGGACTTTCCCACAGGGTTTCAACATCGGTAAGTATTTTTCTTCCTTGTCCCACTGTTGCCAATGATTAAGAAATCTCTGTTTGGGCCTACTCTTCTCCTACTTAACTGCCATACCCCTCTGGGGCTCCTCAGTGTACCCTGCCCTGATAGATTCTCCCCACTATCGAATGAAACTATACCATGAGGGTCCTGCCTCTTTCCTGGGGGACCACTTCTGCCATAAAGGTTCCACTCCTCATCTGCCTCACTATTGAGCCTACTTCTTCTACCCCTGTCTCCTCCCTCGGGCTGCCCAGTAGGACTGCACCCAACCAGGGAAAACTGTCTTTTCTCTCTCTCCTCTACCCTCCACTACTCCAGGGATTGCTCACATGAATGTACCGAACCAAAGTAAATTGTTCTTTTCCTCACCTCCTCCTCATCCTCCCTCCCTTTATCTGGAGGTTACCTAGTGCTGTTGGAGCTCCTGCCCCTCTCCTGGAGCCCACTTTTAACTACGAGCATCCTACCTCTCCATGCCCCTACCTCCAACTTCACCTCCTCCTGGGGACTGCCCAGTTGAATGCACCCAATAGGGGAAGATTACATTGTACTTCTCCTCCATGTCCTTCTTCTGGAAAGATTTTGATTTGGAAATTCCTCTCCCTCCATTATTCCTTTTGTTTTCTGCCTTCCTTCCTTTCCTCCCTAGAGGTTGCCTGGGTAGCCTGCACCCAATAGGGATGAGCTGTCTTTTCATGGCTCATTCTCCCACATCTGCCCAGTGTATTTGCTCATCAGAGCCACCACCAACCCCAACTGCTACCTCTCCTTAAGTGTTTCCCTGCACCCAACTTAGATAGACAGTCCTCTGTACCTCCATATTCCTCCACCGAAATTTCCCCTAGGCACCTGAATGCTATACTTCTGATGAAAACACCCATTTTCTGCAAGTGGAAAAGGAATTATATACGAATATATTTGTGTATTCATATATAGTCAATCCGAAAATAACTAAACACATTGAAAAAACAAACAAAGCTGGAGGGAGCCATGACAGCTCTGCTACTAAAATTCTGCATAACTATCACCACCACAGGGTCTTCTTTGATAGTCACTGAGGATGGGAGGAAATCAAGATGCAAAGAAAGTGAGGAGTCATTAGGAAATCCTTCCTCAAAATGAATCTTTCCTCAGAATGAACTTTCATCTGGTGCTTTACACAAATCCCATTAAAATTTTCAGCCAGAACACATCATATAGAAAGACAGACAGATAGATAGATAGATAGATAGATAGATAGATAGATAGATAGATATGAATTATAAATGTACATAAATGAATGGTGGAAGGAACTGGGAATTTTGAATCTAGAGAAGACTTGCTAGAAATATGACATCAGTCTTCAAGGATATGTAGGGCTATAACGTGGATGAGAGGTTATACTTGTTCTGTTTGGCCCCAGTGGGCAGAACTGGGAGCAGTGGGAAGATGGTACAAAGATATGAATTTAGGCCCAAAGAAAGAAAAAAGTTCCTAAAAATTAATTCTTAATAATTTAAGTTCTTTGTAATTTAAAAGTGCAATGGGATACCTTGGGAGGTAGTACTTCCCCACTCACTGATCTTTAAGCAAAGGCTTCATGACCATTCATCTGGCCTGTTTTGGAGGGGATCCTTGTTCAGGTGGGGGCTAGACTAAAGGTGCCTCTCAGGGTCCCTTCAAGTATGAAATTTTGTTATCTGACCATATCGTGCTCACGTCCAATCTAGAATGCCATTAGAAGATTGGTCTAACGTTCTTATGCATCTTTCCATGAGCCAGTGGAATAGCTATTGCCTGTGGCTGAGGTTTCTGTGCAATATCTTGAACTATTTGGGTGATATTGTGGAGGAATTCTCAGAGATGACTATAAGAGTATAAGACAAGGAACATATTGTGCTGCTAGGAAAGAGCTCAAGCATTTCATTTAAATATAGCATGTGAGGTCAGTCTCTCAAAATAGATGAGTTTTAAATTTCCACTAAAGGAGAAAACCAAACCTTGGATGATTAAAATGAAACAGGTATTCCCATATCAACCATTCTCAGATAAAATTATTTTTCAAATACAAAGAGAGAAATTTCCTAAATAGCTACACTAAGGTGAGTTAATGTAGCTTACTGTAGTGGAAGCTCTCCTGAGCACACCGATAAAATTCACTTAAAGTGTACAAAAAGTAGTCAGACATTAGCATGAATCTTGCTATAAATAGTTTCTCTTGTGGCATTGACATGTCAGTGTGCACAGAAGGTATAGAGTGTATATGAGGAATTAACACAATAATCTGCGTGATTCTTCCTCACCCTCCATCCCACCCCAACTCCATCACTAGGAAATGAATATTCTGTTTTTAGAAGAAGAGAGAACACTAGCTTCTTCTTATAGTTTATTTTTGCATGCCCACCTTAAGAACAGAAGAAGTAAGCTGAGGCTAAGAATCCTAAGTATAGACAGTACATCTAGCACTTATCTTAATGCTTCTCAGGACAGAATTATGGATTGTAGAAGAGGCAGCGTGGTCAAAGGAAACAGTCCTAAAAAGAATCAGAGGACATAGTGACCTGAATTTGCTGCTTAGTATCTTTGCAGTTACTTAAAATCTCTGGGACTTTGTTTCCCTGTCTCTGAAATGGGTTGTCTAGGTGATCTCTAAGGACCTTTCCAACTTTTAATACTATTACTGTGATGTAAAAAGCTATGTGGGACCCTCCCATTAGAACCTGGAGAATTCCTAGCGGTGGAGTGTGATTATTTCACTCTCATTTATTCCTTGAGTGTTGTATGAGCAGAACAGAAATAAGTATTTGACCATGTGGAGAGCAGATGGAGAAGTGGCATATGTAAATATACAGAGGCCATCTCTTAGGTGAGAGGCTTAGTGCTTTTCTAGGTGGAACACATCTTTTTTGTCCACTTGGAACACGTACTTTCTCATTCTACTTATACTGTTTCATGTGAATCTTTTTTTTTTCTTTGTCTCCAAGACACACAAGGTTAAAATATTCTAGTGTCTCTTGGTAGGTATAGCATTAGACTCTCCAGCTGTATGTGTATACACACACACACACACACACACACACACACACACGGATATATGTACACACTTATACATACACATATATATTATAGATACACACATATATGTTATTCATCATAGCCCAGCAATAAAAGACTTCTAAAGTAATAGGGCAGTCTCTCTCAGTTTCTCTCCTTTGATTTATCCTACCTGGCTCCTTTAGAAAGCCTTAAAGCCAAAATCTATGACTGTGCTATAACATTCAGGCACTCACCACTTTGGCTGTTCTTGACTGATTTAGCCAGAGCCTGTGTTCTTTGAACAAAAAGAAAAAAATTCAGCCCTAGGAACTTTTGACTTCCATTGAAATGCAAAGATTCAATTCAACTCAACACGGCATTAAGAAGAGAATGAAGTAGAGAAAGAGTCCTTCAAATGTAATTTATTTCAGGTTCAGAAATACAACTTCACAATTTTCACAACAGGTGCATATGACCTTCAAGAATGATACAACAGGCTTTAGGAACTTGCTGCAAATAACCCGTCCATTTCCAGGTTCGGGTATCAACACTAGGAAATCACTGACAGTCCTGGCAGGTCAGTGGGACCTATTCTGGCTCAGATTAATAATTAGAGAATCAACAGAAAGAACCAAATTTTGCTAATATATGAACACTGTTCTTTATAAAAAATGTTTGGATGGTTCTGAAAAGGAGAGAGAAAAGAAACACAGACAACACAAATAAAACACAGGCTGGTAACACTGAGTAAGTCAAAAATCGAGTAATAGTGGTAAACTTTCTGGATGGAAGGAGCCATTCTTATCAGATCGCCTGCAGACAAAGCAAGAGGGAAGACAGGCAGAGTAATATTCATTTATGACGAGAGACTATTCTATTATGTTACACAGAGAGCAAGATGTAAGTATTCCTAAGCTGAAGTTTTAAACCAATAACAAATCAATAATAATAATAACAATAACAATAATAATCAAACAGTTGAGCCTTATGCAAACACCAGACCAGAGAGGTGAGAACTCTCACCAATACATCAATATGAACAGGTCATAAGACAAACAAAAGAAATCTCTCACTTCACGTGTTTCATCTCTCTCTCTCTCTCTCTCTCTCTCTCTCTCTCTGACACACACACACACACAAACTTACATATATACAAATATATAATTACACAATACCAGATATACACCAAAATAGTGTTAAAGATTTGCATATAGAGCACCACATACTTTACAACAAATCAACCAGCCAGGGTGACAAAATTGATTTGGTAGACACATGTGACAAGAAAAGCTTATTTGGAAAGGGGTAAAAGGCCAGACACTATGTGGTTGGATGATCTGGTGATCTTTTCTCTAGGATCATTCTGGATCATCCACATTTGAAGTAGCATTCGTAGTAGGCATGCATCTCCCCTGCTCTAAGTTCATGGGAGAGTTGCAAATGATTTTCTTCCACTGAGTTCCATAATTTGAAAATGTGGTACCTGGGCACTTTGTACGACACTAAGGAAATTTCCTGGATGATTTTCAAACAATTACACCAAGTGCCAAATGTAATAACAGTGTGAATAGTAGATTTGAAAAGGATTTTTTTTCTTCCATTGAATTTGTTTGGAAAAGCCTCAATTTTCTTTATGTTGTCACCTCTCTCCATTTTATTCTTGGAAACATATGGCAGAGAGAAAACAAACATGTGCATCAACTTTTTAGAATCAATTTCAGTGACCCAGAGAGCAATTTGGATTCCCAATCAGGGCCCTTAAAATGTGAGTTTCCAGACTGTATACGTCATGTTCATCTGTTTGAAAAAAGGATGTCCATTCTTAGACAGCACAACTCTGAATCGAAATTAAATGTCTGTGAGTGTTATGCTGACTTATTTGAGCGCAGAATGCCATGATCATTCTCAGAGTTTGTGTGTGTCCCCTCTCAAATAAACACAATTTGGTCAGAAGACTCATGTGTTTTGTGAGACATGGTCTTCTGTTAGATAATTGCCATATATTTCCATAAGTCCTTCATAGCTGTCTTTTACATTAACAGGTTTTTTTTTGCACTATATTTGTGAACACCCACACTGGACATAGAGATAGGTACATACATACATGTACCTAAATACACACATATATGCACACTATACATCTATAAATCATACCCATGCTTGAAGCGTTTTATCAAATGCTTTATGAGCTTCCACAAAACATATGTACTTACATAAACATGATTCAGTATTTACTGTATACAGAGTGACACATGCATAGAAAATGGGTTTGCACACATCAAACATCAACATTTATAACATATTGGTATTAGGTCTCTTTTCATATTTGAGAGTTATGGCTACAGTCTACACAGAAGGCTAATAAAATTAAGTCTACTTGACTACTTTTATTCTTTAAGTTTAGAAGGCTTATTATACTTAATAGCTCAGGAAACTGTTTCATTCTAAGGTTTAGGGTTAGACTTAGTTTCCATCTCAACAAATAGGAAACTGGCTAATAAGCAGATCCTGCTGCCCATCTAGCTAATGAAGCGCAGCTCAAAGCAAAGTTGAAGAGTTCAATGTTGGCTAGTGGTTTTTGGAAATGAAATATACCTGTTTAAAGTGAATTCTATTTCATCAATCTGTCCATGTCTTACTCAGCTGTTATTTTGACATGTCAGTATGCATGCAGCATTTATCTCATTTGTGGAAATGAAACAACCTCTAGTCATCATATCTACGTGTATGCTTCTGTATATTTGCTGTCCGGTGCCAGATCTGATAGAGCTAGGGTTATAGGAGTTACAGAGTCCAAGCAGCTAGCTTGCAAGAAAGTTCCATAGGAGGCTATAGCCAGCATGGTAAACATGTGGAACATGCATTCAGGTATATTCCTTTCCTAACGCCATATGTGCAGGGTGTGCCCCAAAGTAAAAATTCTTCAGAAGTTCAGCTTTCCCTTCCATCAGCTTCTCCCTTTTGGAAAACATGAGCTCTTTGGGGAGTGGGAACAACGCTAACAAACAATTCATATAGTACCCGTGACTGTCCAAGTCCTCAGGCTGGCTAGCTTCTATTAGAAACATCTTAGAAGTGGAGAAAACACAAAAACAGTACCCCCAAAAGGAGGACAGTTATAGCCAAAAGTTTAACTGCAGGGTTATAATCTGGAGTGAAAGCCAAAGATGACAAATGTATTGTTTATGACTGCATAAGATCAGTGGAAAGAAACTTGAAAAAAATATGCAATTTTCTTTGACATGGTTTGAGACAATTTTAAAATGCACCAGCGGTTATCCACAATATTTTCCTTTAACTTGAAGGAAAATTTTTTTAAATACAGCAAAATGTAAAACCACATTTTGCACAAAGCCAAACCCCTGAAGTGGGAAGAGTATTAGGCAGCTGGTTGCCTCTTTGCCTGTTTAAGATAATGAAAGTGAAGGACAAAAGGAACTCCTAAAATGGGGATTCATATGAAAAGATCTTCTTGTATCCCCTAACTCTGACAAGTTATTTAATATTTTCCACTTACCTAAGACACACTTTTAAAGAGAGAACATGAACATTGAACATCTGCTTCATTTGCAAAGGGAGACTTTTTTTGTTTTAACATTGAGAAAACAAGAAATGAGAGAATTAGTATAGCTAGGGAATGTGGTTGTTCCTACTTTGATCTATAAATTAAACCTAAATATTTGGAAATTTTAAAGATGAGATGCCCTTCTTACCAAAGACGACTTCATTTGCTGGTTGCTACCTATAGTATTTTGCTATCCAAATTATCATTGAACATTTATGAAGTTTCATAAGGTCAACACCTTATTCAACCATTGAATTTGGCCAATCCTCTTTTTGAAATAGTTATACATTGATTATTATTATTTTTTTTTTACCTCATACTCTACAGGTGTCTGCTTTGGGTATAAACTACAGGAAATTAAAGTTGTTAACATACAAATCATGTGAACTGCTATAAAAGTAAAACTTTTCAGTTGGCAAAATCTGATTTGCTTCTGTACAATATGAAATAGCATATGTGACACAACTATTATATGAATATTTGATCTGCTGTCTGGGAATAGTTAGCTGATGAAATTCACTGCAGTCTGTGTAGAGATTTCCTTCATACCATTTCAGATTGTCCTCAGCAGCACAGAACTCTGCTGAGGACTGAACTATTAACTGACTAGCTCAGCTGCCCTTGGAAAAATTGGGAAAGTACTTTAGAAAAACAGGGGTGATTTTCAGCCCCTACTTCTCTGACTACCTTTTGTTATATCTGAATGTTCCGATTCTTTTTGTTGAAACCTGAGGGTGCTGAGTGACCTTAAGTTGGCTCTGGGAGGGAGGTGATTTTAGTTTGGGGTTTTTTTTACACCACGGCACACCTGTGTTGACAGGCTCTCAGTTGTACTTCCAGCTTTGTTAAGAATGATTTGAATGAACAACAACAACAAAATAACATTCCAATGGGAAAAATGGATGAAACAAACTCTTACGGAAAGCAATTATAAAGTAGTGTGGAATTTTTGCCTATACCAAAACAGCCAAGATAATAATAATGAAATGGAGTCAGTGTGAATGAATTTAAGTTACAACACTGTCTTCACAGTATGCAGTTGGTTAGCCCACTCATTTCGCAGTGGCAAATGGACCTGATCCCAGAGACTCAGACTCATATATTGGACTAGTCTCATCTCCTACCTTACTCCAAGCCATGGTAACCGTCACTGTTACGTACTCCAATGTGACTATTACTACTTATGTGAAAGAAGGAAGACTATTTTTCGGACACTATGACAGATGTAGTGTTTTCCTTCACTTTGCAATTCTGAAATTAAGTTGCTATGCCTACTGACTGATTAATGAAGAACAAGCTTGATTCACAGTTGTACATGAAGCAAAACAAGTCAGTAGAAGGAAAAGGTCTTTATGCTATGCAAAGCACTGAGTTTTCTTTAGCAAAGCACCTTATCAATTTTGAAAGCTTTGACTCCTAAGAAATCATAATGAAACCACTTCCCAGCAGGACTGTGAAAGGAAGGAGAGGGTAAGGGAATCTGAGTGTGTAATTATGGAGCAGGCAGCAGCTTTAATAACAGACAACAGAATTCCTCTCACCCTAATTAGAATTTATGGAAAGAAGTACGTGTTGCATAACGTTACTATTCCTTATTACACAGGAACACTCCTTAATGGAAAACATCATTAAAGCAAGTTGTTCTTAAATTTGGGAAAGGCCAAGTTCAGTCATATGCAGGTAAAGTATGTTGTTTCTTTGTATAGGACTGCACCCCAAACCTGCCTGGTCAGTGGCCTATGTAAAGATTCTATAAGGCCAGTCATTTTCATGGGTTGAAGCATTATGGACCTTCCCCAAAGACTGGAAATGCCACAGGCAATGCAGAGTGAGTGATGAGTATATTAGTAAAACTGGTTACTTGCCTACAGATGTCCACACATGCGACTACTCATGATTTATTGCAACAGTTATCAAATTAGTTGGTTTCATATAATTCGTTATCAATTAGTTGCCATGCCAGAAATTTCACTTAGTCTAAGAGAGAGGATTCTAATGGACGGATTATAGTGGGACGAGTTGGTGATGGAGGTGGTCTCCGGCTACAAAGAGAAAAAAAAAAGTAAAGAGACAAGTAGAAACATCTTGCAAACCTTTCTGGGACAGCAAGAAAGTGAAAACATAAGCATGCATATTCTCATAAATGCTGAATAGGAGCAGTTTCAGTTCATTACAGATAAGATATAGCAGCATCTCATTAATTCAGTACCTTAAAGGAATGAGATGTTTCACATGCAGGCATTTGCTGAATAGAACTGAAACTTTAAGCTTTTAAGCATCACAACTGGCATGCTTTTAACATTTTTGATGATCATCTCTCTTAGGTGTATTACACTTCCTTCCTAGAGTATATTAAAAATAATTTTGCTCCTTTTTGAGGTCCCCATTCTTTAAATGAACTATGCCCTGAGCGTCTACAGAGGCACATAAGGTTCTTTGTCCTACATAAATGGCTCTGGAATCTCCATCTTGATTCTTTAAAAAAAAAAATCTTGGCTTTATGTGTTTCCTCATTAATTCTCAGCTCTACCTTCTCACTCCTTTTTAAGTTGGTGCTTCTAGTTGGTGTGGAGAACCAGATAACCAAGCTTTTTAAGAATGGTTTAAAATAAGAAGCAAATGGGCTTGTAGTGAAGAGCTAAGAATTTCTCCTGTGAATACAGTAGACGTACATGGGGTCTTTGCCCTCTCTTTTGATATTCTGTTGTTCTTTGTGTTCCTGCACCTAAAAAGCCCAGCACGACTGATTGGTCATTCCATATTATTATGATTATTCCTTCACTGATCCCAAGATTAATTTCTTAGACAGCACACTCTCAATTACAATAATATTTGTACAGATACAAATTCTGTGCATAGTACTTGGCATATGGCAGGCACTTAATAAATTCTCATTCTCTTCCCCTTCCTTTTACCTTCACAGGAATGGGTTTAAGCTTACTCTCTATTACGTGCATATTATCTAGGTTACTATTGATATTTTGTAATTGAACTAAATTTACCAAATTATGTAAGCTGACAATTTTGATTTTGATAAAAGCTGCCACTTTTCTTTCAGAATGATACATTTTGGAATGAAAATCAGACCGCAGAATTCACTTGCAAGTTGGAATATCAGCTTGACTGCACCAAGGACTGTCACTAGGACTGTTTGCTGCCTGAACAAATATCACAAACCAATTCCAGGTCAAGCTACACAAAATAGTGTGTACTCTCTTGAGGGTGAAGAGTAAAACCAGACATCCCATTGAGACTATCACAGGGTGTCTGTGTGTGTGTGTATGTGTTTGCATGGTAGCTTCCTAGTTTAATTAATTATTCTTGTTAGCTAGGTGGTAAGCCCTGTTATTTCTATTCTGCTAAAGAATTGTAAGTGCTGTCATCCTCTACATTTGGTGTCCTGAAGGAAGCTCTAATTGCTCTACTTATGGTCCTGATTGTGCTAGAGGTTGGAAGGTAGAAAAAAAATCAGTTAGAAAAGAAGTACAAAGTTTCCCTCATTACAACCACAGAACAAAAGAAAAAATTGGGGCCCAAACAGCAGAGGGTCACTGTTGATGAATGGCTGTGATCCTAACCCATCCAAATCTGATTTTTAGATCTTTTTGATGTAAGTGTAGCACATTCCTCCATCACTGGTACCAGGCAGATGTCAGTTAGGATTCAAATAAGAGTTGTACTACGGAGGGCCATCAGCTGATCTGGTATAATGAAAAAATCCTAGATTAGAAGATAAATTCCTGAGATGTTCACATCTTGCTTCTGTCCCTTATTTGGTTGAATGCCCATGGTATTGACTAGGCACTAACTTTTCTGAACCTTAGTCTCATCAACTGTAAAATGCAAAGGATAATATTTACCCACTCATACTGAAGAAAGTTCTTTACTTTTAAACCATTAAAGCCATATAAATGTGAATAACAACAGCAACAATAATGGTAGTAATAACAGAACTAAATGCAAAAAGGAATATTTAAATTGACAATAAAGGGTTTTTTTCTTCTTTTTTTTTTGTCATTGGGTAAGACTTGATTAGGAAAACAAGGCCTCTTTAGAAGTAGACCATGCCTAATTAGAAATACTGATGATTTCTTCCAGGCATTTAAAACCATGACTCCTAGCTATACTCTATATCATTAAAAACAACTTTGTTCACAATGCTAAATATTTTTTAAAATGGATGTCCTGAAGTATGACTACCTCTGTTTGCATCATTATTCCTGCTTAGATGGTAAACCTCTAGAGCTAGGCTTATTTTAGGGTTTGTGAACTTATTTAAAAATTTTTTTGAAAACTATATTTAAATATTATTAGTTTTCTTTGTGATAGTATGCATTAAAAACATACTAATGATAAGGGGCCTATAGAAGGGATTCACCAGGCAGCCAAAGGGGTCCATGACACAAAACAGATTGAGAATCCTTGGTCTAGAGGATCAGAATAATTTGCATTTTTAGAAGGATATTGACAAATTGGAGCATGTTCAGAGGAGTGTGACTAGGACAGTTGGGGGAACTAGAAACCATATTATATAAGGATTCATTGGAGACAATGAGGCTGTTTACTCTAGAGAATGGAGGGCTGAGAAGGACATGATCCCTGTCTTCAAATAGTTAAAGGACTTCTATGTGGGGAAAGAGTTTGGATTCATTCTGTGTAGCTTCAGCAAGCAGAACAAGGATCAACATGGGTACATACAGAGAGGCAGATTTTATTTCAAAATAAAGAACTTCTCAATCATTGAAGCTGTCCAACAGTAGAATAGTGAATTCCCAGTCACTGACAGTATTTCAGTGGAGGCTGGATAATCCCTTTTCAGTAATGTTGTAGACACGATTAATTCATCATCTGGGAGTTTGGCTTAGATGACTCTTGAGTTCTTTTAACTTTGTTATTCCGTGAATCTTTATTCACTTGTTTTAAATGGTCAATGTGCAGTTAGATGTTTAAAAATTATTTTAACTTTTGATTTATATTATCAAGCATATGATGGTGATTCTAGAAAGAATGTCTTCAAAATATTGTTGAATGTGATCTGATTTTGTACATTAGAACATGGACTTTCCTTCATCTCTTGCTTTATATACAGGCAGCCTCTCTAAAACCTGGCTCCCATCTACCTTTCCAAGATTTTGCCCCTACCTAGCTTTGTGATTTTGGATGTTGCCTAATCGTTCTTGGTTTCTTCATCTGTAAAATGAAGGAAATTGAACAAGATAATGTCTAAACTTCCTTGTAGTCCTGACACTGTATGATTCAGTAATTTGGAACAGGGCCAGACACCACTGGATAACAGCAGAGTGATATGATCAAAGTAGTGGATAAATATAATTACAGTTGCTGTGTGTAGCATTATGAATAAGTGAACACTATAAAGTGAATAATTAGTAGGTTATATGAGTTGAGGCATGAGGTGACTAGGGCTTGAATAAGGAAGCCTAGTGGTCTGGCTGTGAGTGATGGGTATGTTCAATTAATGTTGTGGAAAAGGAAGAGGTTTAACTTCTCAATAGCTAATATCATTGGGTATGAAAAAATTGAGAAGATAGCATAGTAGCACTGCCTACAGCAGTGGGCATTTCAGGAAAGAAAGGAAGAATCTTGACCAAAAAGATAAATGAAACTTACATACTTTCTCTCAAGCTGGTTAATATCTTAAATATTAAAATTAGGCACAGAAACATTATATATATATATATATATATATATATATATAGAGAGAGAGAGAGAGAGAGAGAGAGAGAGAGAGTGTTAGGTTCTTAATAAATGTGAAATTGAATAGAATCCTAGTTCATAATTTTATAGGAATAAAATTAAACTACAAATATGAATATTTTGTAATCAACTTGGACCTACAATTGCTTCAGAGAAAAATGAGATCAAAATATTTAACTAAAATTTTAGTAGATGTCTCTTAAATCTTACTAGAAAATGGCACAAAAAGAATACTAATTTATTAACTGTCAGAGGATTGGGCCAAAACTATTAAGATGAAATTTATATGGATAGATAGAAAATCTTATACTTGGTTTAAATAATCAAGTTCATAAGTATGATATGGCAGAGGGAGTCTATGACTAGACAGAAGTTTATCTGAAAAAAAACTAGGATTATTAGTAGATTACTCAAAATCTAATGTAATATCAGGTGGTAGTAAAGCAGGCATAAGGTCCAGAGAATACATAGTTCCACTGTACCTGCACTAGGGAGATCCCATGAAAAGAACTGTTCATTTCTGGGGGCTAAATTTCATAATGACATTGATAAGCTAGAGAGTGCTGAGAGAAGGGCTACCAGGAAAGTGAAGGGTCTTCATGACTCATGAGGGTTTGTGGAGGGAACTGAATATTTAGCCTGGAGAAAGGAGGAGACTTATGGGGATATGAAAGCCATTATGTTGTGAAGGCTGATCACACAGAAGAGGGCTTAGACTTTATTGTGTTAGACCTCATATGGTAATACTGGGAACAATGGGAGGAAGCAATGAAGAGCCAAAATGAGGATAATGTAAATAAAAAAACCTTCCTAACAATGATCAGTATGTCAGTGGAGAACAAAGCTGCCTCAGGAAGCAGTGGACTCCCTCCCTCATTAAAAGATCTTCCGGAAGAGACTGGGTGGCTACTTTTCAGGTTCATTCAGAGAGCATTCCTGGACAGGTGTGGGTGAGACTCAGCAATCTTTGAGATCCTCTCCAACTCTCAGATTCTGGGACTCAAGGTGAGTTTTACTAATACAAAAATGCTAAGATATTCCCTCTGGGGAATCACCAGAAAGAAAGCAAATTTGATTTTGCAAGCATTTATTAAGTACCTACTATGTGGCAGACACCATACTAGATGCTGAAGACATAAGGACAAAAAGGACAACAGTCCAGTTCTCAAAGATTTTACATTCTCCCAAGGAGCAACATGTCAATCAGTCAATTAACAACAATTTATGGAGACTCTCTATGGGCCATGCATTGCACGGATCTTGTGTTTTGTGTCTGGTATCGATATTTAATGTGATAGTCTAGAGAATACAAAGAAAAGCCAAAATAGGCCTTGCCCTCAAGGAGCTTACATTCTAATGTAATTGTAACATGTGAACCACTAAGTTTGTATGAGATAGTACACAGCAGGCGGGAGGCAATCTGAGAGGGAAGGGAGATTAACAGATGTCTTCAGTTGGTGGGACTTGAGTCTTAAGGAAGCCAAGGAAGTCCGGAAGAGGAAGGGGAGAAGGAGAGCATTTCAGCAATAGGCAGGCAACAGTCCGTGCACAGAGGTAGAGAGATTGCCAATGGCTGGAGGAGAGTAAAGTGTAAGGAGATTGAAAAGCTAGGAGGAGCCGGGCTGTGAAGAGCTTTAGAGGCCAAATGAAGGGGTTTACATTGTTTTTGGAGGTGAGAGGGAGCTGCTGGAACTTACTGAGTAGGGGTGATGTGATCAGACCTGAACTTGAGAAAAATCACCTTGGCAGCTTGAGGAAGGTTTAAATGCAGAGGGGTGAGAAGATGCATTTGAAGTCTATTGCAGTGGTCCAGGTGAGAGGCGATGAAGGGCACACAAGAGAAATGATGTGGAGGCAGAAGAGACAAGATTTAGGGTGAGTGAGAGCGAAGGGTCAAAATGATACCAAGGCTGAGTGCCTGAGAGGACTATGGTGCCCTCAATAGTAATAGGCAAGTTGGGAAGAGAAGGAGTTGGGGGAAAGATGAGTTTGAGACATGTAGAGGTTGAGTTGCCTTTAGGAATGCATTCAAGATGTCCAAAAGACAGTTGGTGACGTGGGATTGTAGCTCACAAGACAGACTAGGACTGGATCTATAGAACTCAGAATTCTCTTTATAGAGATGACAAGTAAACACCATATGTCGAAAACACAAAGGGTTGGGAGGGCTGGAAGTGTTTGACAGCAAAGGGAAGATCAGGAAGGGCCTCACAGAGAGGGAAGAATTTAAGTGGAGGCTTGAACAAAGCCAGGGATTCTAAGAGGCAAAAGTGAGGAGGGAGAATATTGCAGCCATGAGAACCCCAGTCTGTGCAGGCATAGAGGTGGACACAGAATGCTGTCTAAGGGGACTGAAGAAGTACATTTCAGGTCAACCATTAATGCTCATTTCATGATTTCAGCTTCTAACCTATTCAAAGTGGTTTTTTTTTTAAATCCACTATGCAACAGAGTTTGCTTTGGATAGAGCAAAGTTATTAATTTTGCAACAACTGTTCCTCAGTTGCTCTGCTTTGTGATGGGTTTCATTAAGTTGCCATTTTTATTGAAATAGAGCATCTTGTATCACTTAGAGTTTATTGAAACACTGTGTGTATGTGGTTGGTTTTTAGTTACTATAGGAGAGCCATGCTTCTGCTTTCAAATCAAAGTTGAAAGATGTGAGACCAACACAATGGCCTTACAATTTGTAGCTGCAGGGCTGGGCACTGTATACTATTTTTGCACGCTACCAAATGTCACAAGAAAGGCAAATGCTGCTGCAGGGTGGATGGAATTGTGGATGAGTAGAATGACTTCTCTGCTAAATCAGAAGTGTATGTTAGTTTCTTTGTTTCATCCTATTTTCCTCTTCTGACTTATGGTGGTAAGAATGGAAGAAGTAAAATGTCAGCTGCCCCTTGAGCACAATGACCCATTTTGGCTAAACTTAGGTAGCTCTGAGCTTTTCATGGATATTGGGTCAACTTTATGGCAGGACTCTTGCAGGACAAATTGCTTTGGATGTCAGGGAAAGTAGCTTGGTTAAACTAGGGGAGATTCCAAAGACCCACTTCAATAAAGATGCTTGTGGGTTATCACCATGCAATGAAAATACTCAGGACAAGAAAGATGTGGGTCTACAGGTCATGATTAATGAAAACTAGATGGTCTCAGTAGGGTGATAACTCTTCTAAAACATACTGAAAAGAATAATAACTGGAAGGGGACCTTAGAATTCAGAGTTCAATTCCCTCATTTTACAAATAAAGAAAGTAAGGTCCAGAGAAGTGAATTTATTTACTCAAAGACATTCAGGTGAGTCAGTGGCAGAACTGGAATTTGAATCCAGCTCTTCTGACTCCAGATCAATACTCTTTCTATGCTCTCTCCATACACTTAAGAGTGGGAAACAGTAAGTTTTTTAAATGAAAATATATCTCAGCAAGTATCCTTTCTGCTTGGTAAGTATGTTGACTGTGATGAAAGAAAAGTGGTAAGTCCTATAGTCCTGGGTTCCTAGAAATGGTAGATTTAATCTTGCTTTTATTATTACTTAAATTCACTTAACAGAGAAAAGAAAAAGCAAAAGAGAAAAGGAGGGTGTAAGCACAGTTTATCACAGTAGACAGAATGCTGGACTTTGTGTTAGGAAAATCTAGGTTCAGGTCTTGTCTCTGATACCAGCTGTGTGATCATGAACAAGATACTTAGCATTTGAGACTTAGTTTCCATAACTGTAAAATGTAGAGTCTAATTAAAAGGGGGGAATGATTTCTGGGGTGAAATAAGAGAAATCTTGAAAGCCTGGCATAATCATACATATACCCTAGATTTTGAGAAAGCAGATTTTCGAAGACATCAGAAGAGTGCTAAATAGTAAATAACACACAAAAGCTAAATAGTATTTTCCATGGACTAAATTTTAAAGGGGAAGTTGTTCCCAAGAGGAGGGGAAATTCTCAAGAATGAAACTGACAAAAGGAAACATCTCCAGTGAGGAAAAATAGGGATTGTTTAAAGAGACAATTGTAGATGCACAGGAAGTGCTCCAAACTAGCTTTTAAAAAATTATGAAAACATATATATATATGTCTATGTCTATTATATATAGATACAGAAATAGATGTGTATGGAGGAAGGAAGGCAATAAAGGTTAAATTCAAAAGTGTAGCAGTCCTGTAAAAAACTGTCAAGAATGCTAAAGATCAGAATAAACTGAGTTTGGTGATGAA
The DNA here is from genome assembly GCF_003287225.1 of Phascolarctos cinereus. NCBI lineage: Eukaryota > Metazoa > Chordata > Mammalia > Diprotodontia > Phascolarctidae > Phascolarctos > Phascolarctos cinereus. The sequence continues at coordinate 415,979,938 of NW_027555958.1, forward strand.
CATCAAGGACAATGAAGAAGGTTTTTAAAAAAAATTAGCTATGTTGGGAAAGAAGTTAAAAAATGGTTACTGCTTATAGTGGATGGGATGCTGATAACTGACAACAGAAATAAGGAAATAAGCTCCTAATCCATGATAAAATATTCCTGTCAATTCTACAGCAACTCAACTAAAAGAAAAACCAGTGGTATGAAACTTTTTTAAGGTTTTAAGAAATTCTAAATAATAATAGCTAGTATTTACATAGGACCTTAAGGTTTGCAAAGCACTTTGTACTTGTTACCTCATTTGAGCCTCACAACAACCTCGAGGTATGTGCTATTGTTGCCCCTATTTTAAAGAGGATGAAACAGTTCAGAAAACTGACTTTGTGAGTATAAGATGTGGGAGGAGGAGAGATAAAGTTGGGTACCAGTTTGTCTTAAAAAAAAGATATAGGGGCTTGAGTGGACAGCAAGCTCAATATTAGTAATTATTGTGACATGGCAGACAAAAGGTTAATGCAAACTTGATTTGTATTGAGAGACACTGATTGCAGAAATAAGGAAATGACAGTCCCACTGTACTCTTCGCTGTTCATACTACATAATACTGGGTTCAGTTCTAAGTACCAGTTTTGAAAAATAACCAATAAGGGGCAGCTAGGTGACACAGTGGACAGAGCACTGGCCCTGGAGTTAGGAGGAGCTGAGTTCAAATCTGGTCTCAGACCAGACACTTGACACTTAGTAGCTGTGTGACCCTGGATAAGTCACTTACCCCCAACTGCCTTGCCAAAAAAAAAAAAAAAAGAAGAAGAAGAAGAAGAAAAAGAAGAAAAAAAAAAGAAAAATAACCGATAAGCAGGAAAGTGTCTGGAGGAAGGCAACCAGGATTAGGAAGACCCTTAAAATCATGTCATATAAAGAGTATTTGAAGGAATGGGGGATGATGAGCTTGGAAAACTGAAGACTTGTTGGGATTGCAAGAGGGAAACGATAATTGTTTGTCTCCAAATGTCTTTAAAGTTTGTCATATGGAAGAAGGTGTAGACTTATTTTCTTTGGCCCCCAAGAGCAACCAGGAAGAAAAGGTAGAAATTGCAAAATAAAACAAAACTCAAAAAGTGAAAATCAGATTTAGTCTTAATGTAGGGAAAACTTCCTATTAATTAGGCTTGTCCAAAAGTGTAATGATGAAATATCCTTCATTAGCAGTCTTCTGGTGGAAAATGAATGACCATGTGTGTGATTCCTTTTTGGTTGTGGATTAGATTAGATGGTCACCTTGATCCCTTCTAAGAAACTCTAAAATTCTGTAATTCCATAATAGGAGAGAAAATACCTACCTCACAGGATTGTTGTCAGTCTCAAAGAAGTATGAAAGTATGACACAGTATAAAGATATCAGCTACTGCTTTTATTATATATTGTAAGAGGAAGAATAGAAAGATGGTGGGAATCCTTTGATTTTTAAGAAGTAGTCTTAAACATGGCTAAGATTAAATTGTGGATTTAGGTTTGGAGATGTTGAAGATGAGGCTTTATCAAGTTGGCTGTTACTTCATTAGCAATCTACAGGAACTACAACAAATTATATGGTATTCATGAATATTATTTACTTCTAAAAAGGTCAATATACACAGAGATTAAGCATTTCTAGTATCAAAGGTGAAGTATTACAAATTTCCCTAAGGGCATTGTAAGAATGCAGTACCAACCCATCTCAGAATTGGTGCAACCCACTTGCCTGACACCCAAAAAAGTGTAATTCTTTATACAAAGTTTCAAAGAAATTCATAAGGGGGAAAGTGTACTATTTTTTTCTGTCTTTTAAATTTTAATTTAGTATTTTATTTTTTCCTAGTTACATTTAAAAACAATTTTTAATGTTCGTTTTTAAAACTCTGAGTTCCAAATAAAGTAAAAAAAAAAGTATGCTTCAATCTGTATTCAGACATCATCAGTTCTTTCTCTGGGGATGGATAGCATTTTTCATCCTAAATCCTTTAGAGTTGTCATGGTTCATTGTATTGCTGAGAATATCTAAGTCATTCACAGCTGATCATCTTAAAATATTGCTATTGCTTTGTATACAGTACATTTCACTTTGTTGCAGCTCATGTAAGTCTTTCCAGGTTTGGGAAATTATATTGTTAAAGAAATACTACAGGTTTCTTTTAGATAATAAGATCTCCTTATTAAGTATTTAATATTTTAAGTATCATTCAATTTGCCAAAATTTAATTACTTGTAATTTTTCACTGAACTCATGAGAAAGTAATGAATGACTTTATTAAACCTAGGACTGAGAATATGGAATGATTGCTTCTCTAGAATTTAAAAGCTATTTTATAGTTTTTATTCTCTATGGTAGGAAAATATTGACCTTCAGGGATGTCCTTAAGTGATTTGTGAATTAATATATATACAATCCAAGGTTATTCAAAAGAGTTCTGCCCCGAAATTCACATAGAACCAAGTAGATAAAGAATTCATAGTGTTCATTTAATGACATACAGCTGGATATCCATCCCGTTGTATTGGTTCATTAGTCTCTTGCACCAGTATTGTAAATGGACCAAAACTGGACCCCACATGGATTACATTTGGAAAATTCAGCAGTGCTTTCAGTGTTACCAGACTGTTTCCTGACACGAAGGCTCACCTTTTGAACAGCAATACTCTATGGCCTAGGAATCATGGAACACCACAATATCTGTGAGTGACCAAACAGCAAGGAAGAGATATGTGATGGGTGTAAGTAGGCTGTGCTATATTACCAAAGATTACTTGGGAAGGTACAGAAATAATAAATCAGTGATGAAAGAGAAGTTAGAGCTCACATCATAAAGACAAATCACTGATAGTCCTAAATTGTTAAAATAAGTAACTTTCATAGAAGGAAGAGTTAAAAACTTTGAGATGTTTGACTTTTTTTCCTTGTGAAATCATCTGTTTCTACTTGTGCAAAGAAAGCTATGTAACTTTCAATGTGTGAGAATATCTCCTTTACGTGAAAATTGTACGCTCCTTGATGACAGGGGCAACATGTAACTGTTTTGTGTTCTTTCACAGTGTATAGGCATTTTGTAATACTGTGAAAGAAAGAAAGAATGAATCATTCAATTAACAAGCACTTTCCTGGAATTCTAGCCTAGGGGCTAGGCATTGTAATTGTGTTGGAAATATAAAGACAAATATGAAACAGTCCCTGCCCTCCATAGTCAATGAGTATTTAATGAACAAATATTTTATTTAGGATAAACTTAAAGTAAATTTGGGTTTTGCTTCTAAGAGAACACAGTTTTAGTACAGCATTTCAAGTTTCAGCATATTTGTATTTGGTAACATTCATTCATTCTTTCAGAGATTTACTGAAAGCCTGCTATATACAAAACACATAAGATTGTAAAAATTGCCATATTGGGATGGAACTTTGGTCCATATAATATAAAGTTTCTCCCTCTCTATGGGTACCAAAAGACAGCATGATTGTTCTCCATGACAGGACCTCAAAAGGTTAGGGAGACATGTAGCTCTAAACAAAGGTAGTGAGCTTTAATAGACCATTATAGGTATATCACTATGGACTGAGCTAAACCTTTATTAAAACAATTTATATTTTCAGGCTGCCTTCACTTCTTGGGGGATAATGAATTCTATTACTCTTTGATATTTAAACAGTACTTCCTCTTGATTGTTTGAAAATTAATACCTAGAACAGTGCGTGGCACAGAAGAAGCATTCAGTAAATACTTAATGATTATTAAGTGATTGATCTTATTCCCACCAACAAGTAAGAGTTTGTTGATGTAGTAGAAACGATGAGAATCTTAGTGGGGCAAGTGACCAATCCATTTTAAAATTTATGATGAAGGGTTATAGGAAAGTTGTTGAACTCTCTAGATTTTGGGAAAATAGATTTCAGAGAAAATATGAGATTCCAGGGACAAAAATCAAAGAGGAAATCATTCCAGTATGGATGGAGGAATTATATTCATGAGAAAAACTGTAAAAAGAAATAATTCCATTGAGAAAGAAAAAGAGAAGATTTATAAAGAATCCAATGCATGAGGATACGTAAGGAATGGATAAATAAACTTTCAAAAGACATGTGGAGAAATGGAATGAAGAGCAGGCAATAGGATGAATACAGAAGAATGGCAACATCTCATATGAATAGCATTAAGAGTATTAAAGCTCAGAATGAGCTGGTGCTGGAGAGAATGCTAAGGACAGCAAAAGGGGCTTGTTTGTTTTTAACAATATTGGGGGAAAAAGAAGAGGATCAACAAAGGGGTAAGATTAATGCTCAGGATGGATGGAATTATGATAATAGGTGACAGGAGGAAATCCAAACAAGTCGACTCTTACTTTAATACTACTTTCTCAGCCAAGGACAATGAGTTTTGGTTTGGAAAGAAGAGAACAAAAATGGCTGAAAGGGAGTTGATACCCAGAATAAATAGGGAGATAGTAAGAAAGCATCTAACTGTCCTTGAGTTCATGTGACCAATTCAAGATAAATCATATTATGTGATATTCTGAGATTATTGATGGAGGCAATGGCTGCACTACTGTTAATGATCTTTGTAATGTTGTAGAAAATGAGAGATACTACAGGCATAGGAAAAGGCACATATTGACCTGATTGTCACAAAAGAGAAGTCACTCATGTCTTCAAAATTTAAAATTTTACTAGAGACTTCCATCTCTGGCAAAATTATAAAAGTGACTAAAGATATATTTAGTGACCATCTAGAAAAAGAAGTGATTACACAAAGAGCTTACATGCCTTCATAAAAAATAAGTAATGGGAAAATAGCCTAATTTCCTTTTGGACAGGTTTACTAGGCTGGCAGTTGAGGGGAATGCTATAGATACAACTTTGATTTTAGGAAAGCATTTGGCAAAGTTTCTCATGCTATTCTTGTAAAAAAAAAAGGAGATATATACTATATACCTGCAATATAATGTATCTATATATATATCTATATATCTATATATCTATAGAGATATAGATATATAGATATATATCTATATCTCTATAGATATATAGATATATATAGGGACTATATAGTATAGCTAGGTTGATTTGGAATTGGTTGAATGGCCAGACTCAATACTTTGATGTCAGCTTGGAAGGAAGTCTAGTAGAGTGGCCAAGGCATCTGTGCTTTGCCCTGTGCTATTTAACATTTTTATTGATGACATGAATAAAGCCACAGATGATGTTCCTAACAAATCTGCATGTTACAAAGGATAGATAATTGACACATTGGAAAATAGAATCAGGATCCAAAGAAATCTCAACAGGATAGAATATTGGGCTGAACCTAATAAATTGACATTTAATACATAAAAATGTAATGGATTTCTCCTCACTAGAGGTCTGCAAGCAACAGTTGAGTGATTCTTAGTTGGGTATGTTGTAGATTGGAATTTTATTCATGTATGGGTTGGTCTAGAAGGCCTCTGAGGTATTTTTTCACTCTAATATTTTGTAATTCTGTAATTTGTGCAACAAGGTATCAATTTATCTCCATTTTTAGCTTTCTGTCAATTCTACAGTAACTCAAAAGAAAAAAATGGTGTGAAATTTTATCAGAGGTCTTAAGAAATTCTAATTAATAATAACTAGCATTTACATAGGACTTGAAGGCTTTCCAATCACTTCATAACTATTACATCATTTGATCTTCATGATAATTTCCAGGTAGGTGTTATTTTTGTCCCTGTTTTATGGAGAAGGAAACTGGAGCTAAGAAAGGTTAAGTGATATACTCAAGTTCACACAGCTAGTGAGGAGCTAAGGTGGGATTCAAACTCAAGTCTTCCTCACTCCAAGTCCAGCACTCTATCCATTACATCACCTAGTTACCCTGAATTGTGTCAATTGGTTTTTCCTTAATTATATGCTTAATTTTTTTTTTCTGAAAGAATGCTAGCAGGTGAGTTAGGAGCGATCTTACATAAATCACATTGCTTTCCTCTAGAGATTATGATTGCTAAAAATTTCAGTGATCATGATTTTTGTTATATATTAACACAAACTTGCTTATTCTTTTTGGAGTGGGGTTTTTAAAATACAGTCACAGCCTGGAGTCAAAGCTAAAGCTACTTTACTTTCACTCCAATACTCATAGGGGTTACAAGAGCTCCATAGTTTCATCTGTAAATTCACTCTAAACACTTGGATGTATTCCTATATCTGTGCTTTATTTCTAGCCAATTTTTCAATTAGGTCTGGAGGACTTTTTGTATATGCTTACCACTATTTATCTAAACAACCTTATAGCCAGCTTCCAAATAAAATTCAGGAATGGGAATCCAAATCATCAATTTTATTAGAAAATTATCATTTACCCATTTAATAGTTGCTTTTAAAAGTTTGTCAATAACTCTTGAATGTGATTCTTATTATATCTTGGGGCCAGAATGTTTTTCTCCACAGGAATGCATGTCCAATTTTATAATGTAAGTCATTGGTATAATACAGAATAATTTCTGCAAACTGGCTTTACAGGAACACATTTCCATAAAGTAAGGAGCTTTCTGATATCTTTGACTGTGTGATCACTTCATGTCCTGTTCACAACAGTTGGTCTTTGGAATTTGTGGAACATAATTTACCTTGTTATCCTTTCTACACATTCCTATGAATATATGACTTAGATGCCTTCCATAGGGCTAGAAAGATGGTGTCACTAACTTGATTGTAGGAAAGGGCCAACTTAAAACATGATTTGCCTGGGCTATCTAGTCAGTCAGTCAATAAACATTTGTTAAGTGCCTACTATGTGCCAGGTACTGTGCTAAGCACTGATGATATGAAAAGGGTCAAAAGACAGTACTTATCCCAAAAGAGCTCACAATCTAATGGGGAAAGCAAGAAGTAAATAAATATGTACACACAAACTATGTGTAGATAAATAATTAAGAGAGGGAAGTCACTAGTTATTATCTATGCTCAGTTAAAACATTCTACAGGGCAATGTACAGCTGAATCCATCATGACTAGGATGAAGGGTTTATAGTGGAAGAGAGCCATAAAACAAATTAAAATTGGCCTAACACCAGGATAAATTTTGGCCAATTATGACATTAGCCTACATCTTGATTTTTTTAACCTGCTTCAAGAATATCAGGAATATAGAAAATCCACATTTATAAAAGATGTATCGAGGGATAGAAATGATTTTTGTACAATATCTGTATATATTATAATATATTTTATATAGTGTATGTTATACACACACACACACACACATTGTACAAGTGATAACTCCCCTAGTGTATTTAAGTGTTTTAGACATCATTGGTATAAAGAACTTAGAGGACAGAGCGGCTCTGTGAGGAAGTTAATAGGAAAAATAGAGTGGATCTATGAGAAAGTTAAAGCCTAAATATCAGGAGCTATTATTAATTGTCACTACTTCAAAGACAAAGACAAATATCAATGATATGATTATGTTAACCAATGGGAAAATGACTAGATTTGTAAAAACAACAACCAATGAAAAAACAAAATCCCCAAACCAAAACAAACAAAAGAACCCCCAAATCCAACAATCTGACTTAGACATAACTTTGTCTCTTTTTTTTAGGAACACAACACCTGAATATCTAGCAACATGGTGGTAGTTATAATGCTTTTTGGCTAGTTGAGCTCCTTAACAGTTTGCTTAAGTGGCTTTCTAGTGGAAGAATGTATTATTGTTCTTCCTGAGGCCCCTGGGAATAGAGTGTAGGGAGGGTTTCAAATGACAGGAATGATCTCCATTCCCAGGGTAATAGTCATTCCTAGAGTGAAATCTGCCTGAAAGAAGGTTGGAGACAATGCTATGTCCTTAATACCTTTGCCCCCAACCTAGTTTTTCAGCCTCAGTGTACATGATTCTCCCTCCTACACTTGGAAGTACAGCTAAACTGGCTTTCTCTGTTCCATCTCCCATCTCTGTGAATCTGGACTGTGTGTTCCCTGTGCTTGGAATGTGCCCTTCCTTTACCTCGGCCTCCTTTCAGAATGTTTCCTTTCAAGATGCCACTCAAGCACCACCCTCTCCATGACTGAAGCCCTTCCTGATCCCTCAGTACTAATACTGTCCTCAAAATACCTTCTCTTTAACTACTTTGTATTTATGTGTATGTTTTTCTTTTTATTCTGGATAAACTTAAGTGTCTGCCCATCTTCCCTCATTAGAGTACATGCTCCTTAGAAGTAGGCATTGTTTCCTTTATTGTCTTCGTTTATACCCAGTACCTAGCACACTGCCTGACACACAGTAGGCATTTAATTAATGCTTCTTGATGGTTAGTTGATGTAGTGATAGTTTCTGGATTCAGAGAATGAGGTATGTGAATCACCGGGAAAGGCTAACATCTTGAAAAGATGAACATTTCTTGACAACTTAATGTCAGGAAGAAGAAAAAAAAAAGGGAAGGCTGGTGAAAAAAGCTAGCTAATTGTATACTTATGTACAGGAGCCAGCAATTAAACTGAATTAGGCGACACAACAAATGTGGAAAGAGTGAATGTTCATGTTGCATCAGGTGGTGGTGGTAGGTGTTTGAGAATAGTGAGGCTATAAAAATCACATTTTGAATAAAGTTAACATTTTAATTCCTATCATTTTGAGAAAGTAATGATCAGCCAGTAAAATACAACATGTTTAGGTGTGGTGATGCATGCCTGTGATCCCTGCTGCTGGGAGAATCTGAGGCTGGTGTTTGATTAAGCTCAGGAGTTCTGAGCGTCAGATTGGGGGTGTCCACACTAAGTTTAGCACTACCATGGTGAACCCCTGGGGGTAGAGGGCCAGCAGGCTGCCCAAGGAAGGACAAACCAGTCCAGTTTGGGGAAATGGAGCAAGTTAAAGCTTCCATGCTGATCAGTAGTGGGATTGGACCCATGAATGGTCATTGTACTTACCTAGGTCATTCAGCTAATAAGTGGCAGAGGCAGGAGTCAAGTCCCGAGCTTCTGACCCTTAGCCCAGTGTTCTTTCCTTTTAGTGGTTTTAAAAAATTACATTGATCAAAAGAGGTATCATATTGATCAAAATGGGATTTTGGTTAGAACCAGGTTTTGGGGGATTATTTTCTAAGGAAATTCCATCAATTTAAAAAATTTCCAGCAGGGGGAGTTCTAACATGCTTCAGAAGAGATTTTTTAAAGTTTTTTTCCCCCCAGAGCAAACAGAAAAAAACCCAGAAAGGCAGTGTGCCTTGCTCGCTGCCATGTCAGTGAATAAATATGTGACTAAGCTCAATTAAATGTTTAGTCCCAAATGAAGCAATGATATTGGTAGAGATAGGATGGCCCACATTCGCTCTGCCTCCATGAAGCTCTTCTTTCTGATGCAGTCAAACTGGGACTGGATTTGCTGTGTTAGCTGTTACCAGAGAGCAAAAGGCCAATTTATGGGCAGATCTAGAAATATAAGTCGTGGCTTTTTTTTTCTTTCTGATAATGTCATGCTGCCTCTAAGTAATCCTCAGAAAAAGACTCAGAAACAGCCTTTGAAAACTACATTTTCAACATGTGGCAAAGGCACTTCTGAACTCTAGAGAATTCAGTTCCATTTACTTAGTGGCTGGCTGGCCCCTCTGTCTTTTCTTTTTTTTTTTGAAAAGGAAATGCTATGTTTGTAAAAGTTAGTGCTAAAAGGGCAGGGATCATATGTCCCCAGGGTCGTGTAAAGAGTCTGGAGAAAGAATCAGAGGTTTCTGACTAATAGTTATCATCTTAGTCACAAAGAATCCACCAAAGAAAATGGTATCGATTGTACGAATGTAACAGTTATTGATGTTCCTTATACATTTTCTATTTTTTGTACAGTTTTGTGAGAGCAAGGTGGGTGTAGGGAAGAATGGCAATAGTGAGCATGTGATAAATTTTCAACCAACTTCCCTCTCCTAGACCCAAGACTTTAACAAGAAGTTAAGCCTTTTGTTTTATATCTTAATAGCATATACACATTTTTAGTTGTTGTTTTAATAAAAGTGCCTACAAAACTTCTACCAGTTCAGACCCAAAGTACTAAATAAAGCAAGTCTAGACTGCAAAATCAATGAAAACCATATGGGAGCCTTTTAGGCATCTCACTTAACAAAAGCTGCCACCATCCTGGAGCCATATTCCACAAAATACGCTTTCAGAAAAACATTGCTGCAATGACCATGGGAGGCCCTTGATGAGAAACCTGCTGGACTCTGGGAAAGGGAAGCCCAAAACACTTATAAATAAATTTCATTTTCTCTTATATCTTGCATGTAAACATTTTCTTAAACATCCCCAATGTGATAGAAAAGGTCAGATGATAAGAACAGCTGAAATGCAGATAGTAAATTTAATAATATAATGTAATCTCTGTATGCCTAGAGTAAATGTAGAGTGTAAGGTAAATTTCTAATTTTCAAGAGGAGCACAATTACACTGCACAATTACCTCTTGACTGCAGAAGCTCTGGGCAACAGACCTCAAAGCAATTTTGGACAGGGCCTGACAACAAAGTCCTGTTTTGAATAATGTTGGATGTTATATGAAGCCAAAAAGAGTCTAGGACATTTTCTGCCTTTCATTATCTCATTGTACTTGTCTGCCAAAAGCAGCTAGAAGGCAGGTGCCTGACTAACATAAGCTACTAAAGGAAGAAAGAATGGGGTCCAGAGTTTTAGAAGATGCTACTGAATTGAGGTACGAAGAAAAAAAGAACTGGGAAAGAATGAAGCAGGGAGGTGAAATGAGAAATGGCTGCAGGAGAATATTCTCAAGGACTGCCCCTGACATTGGAGACAACGGACCAATGATCTCTACGATCACTTCTTAGTCTCTTCTCAAATCTTTACATATCATTTTCTTACTATATATTCTTGCGTAGTGGGTGAATAAGTAACAGACAAAAAAAGAAATAAGGACTTTAAAAGTAGCAGTTATAAAACAGATTGAAAAATTTAGATGTTATGGGTATGCATCTGCAAATACTGGCGATCCATTTGGACACTGGAAGAGGATCTTAGAAATCACTCTTTCATACACCTATTATGGCTCTCAAGAAAACACTAGGGGAATTATTTGTTCTACAGGGCAAGGGATTAGATTTGTTTTCAGAATTTCATTGTGGCAGGGAAAGGCCTAGGGGTTCAGGGAAGGTAAACCTCTGTTTTTAAGAGTATTAGGTCCTGAGGACTGAGATTAGAGGTTTTGTAAGCAATTAGAATGTTGTGACTGCTGAACACATATTAATTAAGCAACAAAATGAAGGTAAATGATCTTCCCTGCATAGTAAAACGTAAAATAAAATGGAAGCATTTAACCACATAACCAAAGTTTGAGGAAGAATGGGGAAACTGTTCAAGTATATTTATTATTAATGTAATATCCTTTAAAATGGGTTTCCAATATGATGTTATAGTCTTTAATCATTAAGATTTCTTAAATTAGAATGTTATAGTTTGAAAAAAGTATACAATACTCTCAACATGCCTGAAAAAGCATGTTTATATAGCCTGATAAACTGAAATGTAGGGTCAGTATATTGGAAGTAGGATGATGCAGTGTAGAAAGCCCTTGGATTACAGTCAGAGGGACTTGTTTTCAAATTCTGATTCTATGACTGTCTATTAGTATGATCTTGAGAGAGTCACTTCTCTGTGGGCCTTAATTTCCTCATCTATGAAACAAGAAGGTTGGACTGAGCGATCTCTAAGATCCCCTTCCAGTTCCAAATTATGTTTATGTGATTTTTAGGGTTCAAGGAGGCAATAGGAAATTACTGTACTGCAGTGATTCTTCCAGCCAGCACAAATATTGTGGCTTCCTTAATTTTCCACCTCACAAAGCAATCAGTAAGGTAGAATTTTTCTCTAATATGATTTCTTTATTTCAACTTATTTCATATTTCCCATCACTTGTAAAAAGCAAAATTTTCTCTTGGTCATTATAAATAGTAGTGGTAAATTTTTTTTTCAATTTTTACATTTTTTTTTTCATTTACTAACACAAAAGGTATAACTACTGGTGGCTGTGTAGAGATTCGATTGCGACAGTGCCTTGACTTCAAACTTTGAGAAAAAGATCAGTCACTTCAAAATTGATCTTGAGAATAATTTCAAAGTGAACCAACGAAATTGTATACAGTGTAGAATGTGGCTTTAACTAAGGATACTAATACTCATTATAGAGACACTGTGAGGAAAGTACTTTGAAAACCTTAGGTATTACAGAAATATGAGATGATAACCAATGTTCTTACAATTTGAATAAAGCTTCTCTTAGAATCATAGAGATAGCAAAGTACCTGGAGATGTCCTTACCGTCCTCCTCATACATATTGGTTGTGAGTCACTTCTCTCATTGCCCTCAGGCAATGCTTTAAGACTCTTAAGTTAGGGAGAAATGGATATCTTCATGGAAAGAGGGAGCTTTCTCCTCCAATGAAATTACAGGCCCTAAGAGGGTGGGGGTGGCATAGGGGAAGGGTGGTATTTGGTAAGATGGTTGTAAGGCCAGTGATTTGCAAACCCTGAAGCATTCCAACCTATGAGTGGTTGATTATCTAGTCTGTAGTATCCAGTTATCTTGTTTATCCTTCTCTCTCTTTCTCTGCCATATGTTTGGCCCTTATTGGCCCATTTTCCATCAAAGGACAGGTAAGGGATGGAGTTTACATTTCTCATTCATTTACAAACCCCTCTTTGATTTATATTAGAATAATTAGAAAATGATCTTGGTCCTATTTTTCAATGTCTGAAATAATTTACAAAATGAAAAGAAGCTACAATCTCATAGACTAAAAGTTATATATTGGGGCAAATCTAGGTCAAAACTTTCCCTGCTTAGGTTGAACAGTTGAGGATTTGAGGTACTAGCCTTTTTGAGCAGCTGGGATGGGATATTCTTTCTACAGTAAATGTGAATAATGCAACTCTAATACTTTTGCTTCTCCTTAAACAACATTGGATGTTTACTGATGTTTTGTGGGAACATTTTTTTTTAAATCCAGCAATTTCGAGTACTCATTCTTTGTAGTTTTTGTACACCCTGTGGCTGTGATGCCTGAAGAGCAGCCAAAAGGAAAGAACAAGGGTCACACCAAGTTACAACATTGCCTACACTGGGAAGTTGCCTAAATACCTTGTGGCTTCAGACTTGCCCTCTACAGAAACTTTTCTAATTTTGGATCATTGAGCCACGTGACCCTCACTCTCATCCAATTGCTAGTAATTTGGCATCAATATACAGTCAGATCCCTCAAACTTTACCCACTCCCCTCTCCTGTAAACAACTGGCCAGGGCAAAAAAATACTAAATTATTTGGGACCATGTTATTCTGTAAGCTAGGGGGATTTTATCTGGCAACCAAAGGGTGTAAATATGTGTTTAGACCCAGACACACCCACAGAGGAAACTTACTATATGTAGACATGAGCAAGCCAAAGGCTTTCGATGTCAACTACTTTAAAGTTCTACATTTAGATAGCTATAAGATTGTGACAAACAGACAAAAGCCACCAAGCCATCAAGTCCTTTTTAAACTCTTTCCTTTTATTGCTGGAGGTAAGCACCTAAAGACATAGGGCTTTGAGGGAAGGATCCAGAATTTAAACTTTCATTTTGAATTTCCTGGTCGTTATTGGTTAAAGCAACTGCGGTAAGCATTATTTACATTTTGCTTCTAATTTTTCATAATAGGCGATAACTCCTAACAAAGGGAGACTGCTTGGACTGCCCATTGTGGGGGCTTGGTACTTGAATGGAACTTAAGGGTTCAAGGGCTACAATTTAGCATGCCATGAAACTGAAGTTTTGGACAAACTCATTGGAGAACAGCTAACTCTAACTGGCTGAAACAGAAAGTCTAATTGTAAATTCATCCTTTTGTGGCAGTGAGGGAGAAAAAACTGTGGCAATCACATTATCGGACGTGCCCACCACAGTACACATTTGCTTACAGTCTAGCCTTTTATTTTTAAGCTGACATCAACTTGTATATAGGAACATTCAGCAGATTCCAGCTGGTGACAATTTGCTGCTGACTGGCCACAGGGAAAAAAATAAATCTTTGACTATGCATATTCTACTGGTCACTGATTCCCGTGCCAGACTTCTGCCTTGCCTGTCTTCCTCTATCAATCAGGTGAGACGCAGGGCAAGGTTAGGAATATTTCACCTCTGGAAAGGCTTTCCTTCCATTTGTGGAAGCCAGCAATTCAGAGCCCCTAAAGAGAGCAATGAAAGGACTCTTTGCTCATTCTTGTCATGGAACACGGAAGCAGTTCTGTTTAGTTAACCCAATGCCAGCTACCTCTGGGCTAACAAGGGCATATTGTTACACTTGCATTGCCTGTCTGCATTTACATGACTTGTGCTTTGACGCATGTGAAATGCAAACTATATAGTTTTGTCATCTCCTATTCCTCCCTTCACCCTCAACATTTGGTGTCTGGAAAAAACATGTAGAATGGCCCTTTAAAAACACTGGAGAAATAGTCAGCCTCAGTGATCTGCCGACGCTCCCTAATTCTGATCTCCCCCAAACTTGCAGTTCTATTCCTGGGCCTCTCATGAGCAGTCTCTCATTCTGAATCGTGGTAGGATGGAGACATTTATGTAAAGTAGAAAGCTCTCTAGGCCCAAGAAGGAAACCACCAAACTAATTTTACTTCGACTGAAACAAGTTTTGAAACCAAGACCTGAAATGGGAAAGACTATGAAATTAGCTATCTAGTCACCTAGGCTGATATATCATATTGGGAATTATAGCCATATGAGAATCTGAGAGAGAGGTTTCCTGATATACCTAAAGGAGAGTAAACTAAACTGGTCATTCTTTTTAAGGAATAATGTATGACCCATTTTCTATTTATGAATATTTATGATACTGAGTTGTATAGGGTCCTAAATTATCATGGTGGCTACTGCTAAACTAGCAACACAGTTATAAGCAGGGTTCCATAAATTCTGTTATACAATAATCTTGTGGAGATTCATTAAGTATTAGAAACAGAACAAATCAAAGTTGGGTTCCTAATCCCGTTCTTGGCAAATCTACATCATTGTTTGTCTTTAATCAATTATTTTTAAGTTTAATTTGGCTAAAACTTAAAAGGTATCCATCTGAACAATTGGAATTCTTTTTTTTCTATTTCTTTCTTTCTTTCTTTCTTTCTTTCTTTCTTTCTTTCTTTCTTTCTTTCTTTCTTTCAGGGAGAGTAGCTAAGGAAGTGGAAAGGTGTTGGTTGAAACCAGAAATCATGAACTGAATGCATCATTTGTCCAGATGACAATGAACTGTTAAAAGAAGCCATAACTGTGGAGGGCAGCTGAGGAGTAGGAATGACTCCAGTGTACCTATTGAGGAGGAATCAATACAGGATAGTCACAGAAGCAACTGTGCATGTACCCTTAGCCCACAACTTTAAAGTTCAGCAGCTTCATCCTCCATGGTACCAAACCTCAATGTTAGGGATGCAATGGCATGTTCATAAGACTCGAGGGTTTGTCCTTACTCAAAATTTGGGGGACTGGCTGAAAAAAAAAAACCAAACAACAAAACAAAACAAGGAGACCTTATCCCTAAGTGAAAATAATTACATGTAAACTATCTTTAAAACCCATGGTTAACTTACGTAAAAGAGATATTTCAAGTCATCAGATGCCACTTGAATTAATACTACAGCAACTTTTAAATAACATGCAAAACAAACTAAAGGTAGAATCAACTGGAGTTCATTACTGCAGGGAAAGGAACATCGATACATTGTTGTCTCTTCAGAAATCTTTACATCAGATTTCCTCTGGGATCACTTGATTAAGGACTAATTTACTGAATATGTGGGACTGTAGTGAGGCCTCTTTACCAAGCATGCCAAGTGAATTAGCTTAGTGAAGTCATGAAATGGGCTTGCTCTCCTCTTCAAACTTGGTAGCTCTAAAACATAACTGTGGGACCAAAGGGCCATTCTGCTGTGGGCCTCTGGTTCTGTTATATGAACAAATCAGAAACAGGACATGATTTGGTCATCAGCCTTAATGGTTAGACACCGGTAGTGATTAGGCTGTATTCTGTATGGTCCCATGTGTGGATAAACAAGAGTGAATTGGACTAGAGGTAAATCCTTTGAGACGGCCCAACTTAGCCAAGCTTAGAGAAGCTTCTATGAAGCGATGGCTAGGATCTGTTCAAAGAAGGCACTTCAATTGTTACTATTATTATTTTAATGTGGACTAAATGGAGATGGGAGCAATGAGGCAAATGAAGAATTGCTCTCCTTGTATAGAGACCCTCTCCATCATACCCCACCCTTCTATTCAGATTGTTGTAAAACATCTTAGTTCAAGGAAAAGGGAGAGGAGCAGAGTACAAGCCAGTGAATGAATGCCAGAATCAGCTGACGCCAGGAAAAACACACTCTGATTCAGTTAATTTGTTCTGTTAATGGCAAGGCTGCGATTCCCAATAAACTAATTTTAAGAAGCTGTAACCAAGAATAACTCTTTGAGAATTAAAGTTAGTGTTTGATGAAGATTCTGATTTTTAAGTAGGAGAACAAGGGCACGATGGGACTCTACAGAGGCAGTTATATCTGCTTAAGATCATCGCACTGAGCAAGTATAGAGCTGGATTCCTCCAGCCTGGCTTATTCTCTTCAGAGAAGAGTTGAGGGTAAGGAAGGAGGGGATAACCCAGATCTCCTGGCAACAGAAAATGTTTTACAAATCACAGACGCTGCACAATCAACTTACTCACTAAGTCAGCACCCACATTTGTAAGCTTTCTTGGGATAGACTCTCCCCTATTCAGGTGGGATTAATTAAGGCAAGCACACAGCATGCAACGGTTTTCGCTTCCTCACAGAAAAATTCAGTGTACATAAACCAAAACAGCTTGAGAAGCAGAGGAAGAATCGGGCCAAAATTTACTCCCCCTCCTCTCTTCTTCCTCTCCTGTACATCAAAATGGAAAGCAATTTAAAAAAGAAAAAGAAAAAAAGATCCAGAACACTCATGGTTTCTTTAAAAGGACAAGTAGCTTGATTAACTCTGAATGAGGTTTGATAAAATTGTATATTCTTTTAAAAGGCAAGGTCATAACTTGCTAATGAAGTGGTGGATTGTCCAGAAGAAAAGTAAGCAGAAGCTCACACTGAATCCCCTCCTTCCAAAGGTTCACTTATTGCTTTTGTAACGATATTAAAGGCAGCAGGGAATCGGCAGGACAGTGTTGGTGCTGCCTTGTCACATTAGGAGTTTCTGTTTCAGATAGACTAGAAGAAAGGGCTTTCAGTGAAGCAAAGAACTTGAAAAATGAAACTTCTTTCTCAGAAAGCTAAACTTGCTGTTGTCCTGGAAATGATGAAGAATAGCACGTATGCCTTTTTTATTTTTCTCTTTATGTAGAAAAAAATTGTGGCATACTCATCAGGGAAAAAGAGAATATATAAATAAATAAAACATTAGTAAAGTTTTAATAAGAATGTCCCTCAACCTTTTTTTCTTTCTTTTTTTTTTTTTTAGAAATCTTAAACCCCCTTTCTGGCATGCATTTGCTAGGATTCCTGTTCTGGCTTTTTATTAAAAACAGACGTTATGTGGTCAGGGTACTCCAACTAATGCTAAACTTTTAATGGGCATAAGGATCCTGAAATATTCTTTCTTTCAGGTGACTTGGCCCCTCACAGGGCTTTTCATCTCCACTCACCAAACTGGTGAGTAAATTGGAAGCCTCAACAAAAACCATATACTTGCCTGATTCAACTATATTTCTCTTTTAGGGTAAATTCTCTATTGAATTTATCTATAACCCACTTACAACTTTTTTTTAAGTGAATGCTAAAAATGAATAGCAAATTTATTTTTAAAAAGAATGGAGAATACCCCCTGGTTTATGGGAAAATATTCTTTTGATTCTTTTCTGACAATGATATTTCATTAAAAGTCTTTGCTTTGAGCTAATTATGTCTTCAGGCTGACTAATAAAACTAAGTGCATTGTTGGGGGGGGGAAACAAGAATTTATCTCCAACCTAAAATAAGGTTACAGTGGATCTATCTTGAGGCCATTCTAGAATTCTCTTTGATGGCGACTTTTGAGCCTTCTCTGTGTGTGCAGCGAGGGCCTTTTAAACTCATTGACCCCCTTCACCAGCCATTTCTTTCCCTGCCAGCAAGCACAGCCGTGAAATGATGGGCTGCTGCAGCTTTTTCTGTGAGGTAGGAAATGCCATGAGTGGCTCCACCCAGCTCAACAAGTCACTTTAGGATTCAAAGGATTATGCTCAGACATGCTCTTGGCAAGCCATCTTATCTGCAACCAAGAAGTAAAGCACTCATGCGAGACAGGCAAGACAGGCAGGTTCAATGCCAAGGCCAGGCATTGCTAGGTTGCTGTGGTTCCTTCTTCGAGTGACCCAGACAAAATCCTGGCCTTCACTTCTCCTAGGTAGGGCTCCTCTCCCCCCCCTTCTCTGACCCTCCTCCATCCCCTGATGGCACAATGGCAGACACTGTTTTCCTATCCATCTGAAGTTCTCCAAAACCAACAGTTTGTAGACTGCACATTGCTGGTGTGTTCCTATGAGGATTAGTTCTGAAGCCTCACTTTTTATATTCAAGGGAAATTCTTTTGCACATTTTTGCTGAGGTTCTCATGCCAGAAGAACATTTCAGCTGAACTTGAAGTGGGCAGGCCCAACCTGGAGGGGATTGGGATGTGGGTACATTAATAAAACATTCTGGGAAAATGGAACCCTCAGCCCACAGTGTGTGTGTCTTTCTTGTCACGTTCGTTCTGTTTGAGACCCTTGAACTAAGCACATCTCTCCTCCCTACTGCTCCATTTCTATCTTGAAGACTCCCCTGAAGCATCTAATCTGAGAGGGAGGTAATAGTGCTCAACTTTGACAGGTGGACTGGCCCATCTAAGTTCAAGTCTTTTCTCTTTTTGTTATACGTTTATGGAGTTCTATTTCTTTCAGAAAGCATGGGAACAGTTTAGTTCAATAACTTTTTTAGAGTAGCACTTCCTGCCGGGACCCTTTGTGCTACCTGTATTTATTATTTTTACTTCAAAAGCCCAAGACTAGGCAACCTTTGGTTTCTTATGCCTTGAAATATGCCAAATGAAGGTGGTTGTTGAGTTGTTCCAGTCATATCTGACTCTTCATGACCCCATTTGGGGCTTTTTTGGCAAAGATACTGGAGAGGTTTGCTATTTCCTTCTCTAGCTTGTTTTCCAGATGAGGAACTGAGGCAGACAGGGTTAAGTGACTTGCCCAGGGTCACACAGCTAGTCACTGTCCTGCACTGGATTTAAACTCAGGTCCTCTTGACTCCAGAGCCCATATGCTATCCACTGTGCCACCTAGCTGCCTTAAAATTAAGATACTGCACAATTTTTGAACATAACTATATGTAAATATGTTCTTAATTTGTTATAATGGTTTATCGTAATGTAATATTTTATGTCTTTTGTCAGATTAGTGACTATTCTCATAGCATATTATGCTTATGATAAAATTTCTAACCGTAAATATTTGTTTACAACTTTGAAGCATTCCTATTCTTACAAATTGCATGCAGCTTGAGATAAAATATTATTTGGATGTTGAAAAAAATTATACTTCAGAGGTTATTTGCATGACCTGAGAAAGATACCTTCTGGAATTTATCTGGAAATTGAGAAGGTGCAATTATCACACACAGCACTGCACTCCACATAAAAAAGACAGAGAGCCTACAAAACTCCAACCTCTGCTGGAATCCTATGAGCAGCTGCCACAGTGTCACTCAGACGGACCAGGTTTTCTTTAATTAAATTCTGTTGTAGATGAGATATTTTAAATTGTTGAAGGTTTCACAATGACCTTTAGCCCAAATAGCAGGCCCACTCATTTACCTATGTGGATCTGCTATGAGTATTTACCCACTGGATTACTCTGGGGTGTGAAAATTGCATACAAAAACAGGAAAATGTTTGCAATTTTCTATTTCAAATAAACCATGTCTTGTCACTCTAGGAGAAGAGAACCAAACAACCTCTTTTCCAATCAGCATTTAGTTTCTTACCTTGGGACACTGGGAGGAGCTCGTGTTGGCCGGGATGGAACTTGTGGAGGTGCTCCAAATGCATCACTGTTACTGGGAAAAGGAGGTAAAGGTCCTGGACGGAATGGTACTGGTGGAGCCCCAGACTGGGGTCCTGGGGATGGAATTGCTGGAGCAGGTCCTCGGCCTGATGTGGGTCTGGTTGGAGGAGCATTTAATGTTGGTCTCCTTTGGTTTGTAGGGCTTGGAGGGGGTGATCTGAGGCACAGAAGACAAACAGTTTACATATTCCTACTTTCTGACCATATTAGAGTTTTTTCATATCTCGTTATTATTTGTTGAAGATTATTGAGGTACCTAGACACTATCACATTTGTGCTGCTTAAATCATCTTCTTTTTCATAATTCTTTTAAAAATTAACTTTTAGGAGTAGCTAGGTGGCACAGTGGATAGAGCACTGGCCCTGGATTCAGGAGGACCTGAGTTCAAATCCGGCCTCAGACACATAATACTTACTAGCTGTGTGACCCTGGGCAAGTCACTTAACCCCATTGCCTAAACAAACAAAAAAAAGCTAAAAAAAATTAACTTTTATTGCTAACTTTTGTTCTTACTTTACCTAAATTTTCCCATATATCCTTTCTTCCCTCCCAGACAGCCATCCTGTATAATAATGAATATTTTATTTTATTTTTATTTTTATTTTTTTTTAGTGAGGCAATTGGGGTTAAGTGACTTGCCCAGAGTTACACAGCCAGGAAGTATTATGTATCTGAGGCTGAATTTGAACTCAGGTCCTCCCGACTCCAGGGCCGGTGCTCTATCCACTGTGCCACCTAGCTGCCCCAATAATGAATATTTTTAAAAAGGAAAAGAGGAGAAAGTATGTAAACAAAATTAATGCATAGGAAAAAAATTGACATCATATTCAATGTACTAACTAGGCTCCCAATCTAAATTCATCCTCAACTCTTCACCAATCTGTCTCCAAGGCTTATTGATTTTACCTTTATAACATCTCTCTAATATACCTCCTCCTCTCCTCTGATATTGCCACCACTTTGACATGGGCCCTCATCCCTCACTCTTGGACTATTCTAACAGCTGCTGGTGGGTGTGCCTGCCAAGGCTCTCCCCATTCCAGTCTATCCTCTACTCAGGTGTTATGGGCAGGTCTGACTACGTGACTCCTCTACTCACTAAACTTCACCTTCAAATATGAAATCCTCTGTTTGGCATTCAAAGTCCTTCATGACCAAGCTTCCCCCAACCCCCATCATTCCAGTTTTCTTACACCTTACACCTTTCCCTCAGGTACTCTTCCATCCACTAGCCTCCTTCACTTTCCCTCAAATAAGACCCTTCACATCCCTGCTCCAGGCAGTGTCTGGTGAACTCTTGGAGAGCACAAACTGTCTTTCTTTGTATCCTCAGCACTTTGCACAATGTTTGGCACATAGTTGGTATTTAATAAATGTTTACTGACTGACTACAAAGGAGTGGGAGTGTCTTCTATTTCTTTTTGGGGGGCAAGCGAATTTTTTGCAATTTTTCAATATTCATCATTGATTGTTTTGTGATTATTGTTCTTTCCATTTACATAGTTATAGTCTTTATGTATATGTTTTCTTAGCTTTACCTATTTTGTGTCATGTTATATAAATTGTTCTATACTTCTTTGTATTTATTATAGTCAGCATTTATTACAACACAGTAATATTGCATCAACTCAGGTATCATAATTTGTTTAGACATTCTCCAATTGATGGATATCTACTTTGTTTCTAAGTCTTTGTTATCATTAAAAGTGCTGCTATAAGTATTTTTGGGGCATATGGACACTTTTTGTCTGTGGGTGGAATCTCTGGGTCAAAAGGTGTGAATATTTTAGTCACTTTATTTGCATAGTTTCAAATTATTTTTCAAAATGATCTTACGGGGGCAGCTAGGTGGCACAGTGGATAGAGCTCTGGCCTTGGAGTCAAGGGGACCTAGGTTCAAATCCGGCCTCAGATACTTGACACTTACTAGCTGTGTGACCCTTGGCAAAAGTCACTTAACTCCAATTGCCTCACCAAAAAGCAAAAAGAAAAAAAATGATCTCATGAATTCCCAGTTCCACCAACAATGCCTGTCTTCCTGCAGTGCCTCCCACATTGACTTCATGCTTTTGTAGTCTTTGCCAGTTTGTTGGGTATGAGGTTTGTTTTTATTTGCCTTTCTCTTACTATTAGTGATTTGAAGCATTCTTTCATATGGTTTTTAATAGTATGCAATTTTTCTTTTGAAAACTATTTGTATACTTTGAATATTAGGGAATGGTGTTTGGTCTTATATGTTTCTGTTAGTTTTTTTGCATATCTTGGGTACCAAACTCATCCATTAAATATAATACAAAGATTTGTTTCTCATTCTAGGTACAATAATTTTGTGCCAAAGTTTTTTTTTTTTAATTTCATGTAATCAAAGTTATTTATTTTATCTTTTGCAATTGATGCTATCCTTTGGTTAAAAATATATTTCTTAACCAGATTTATGAAAGTACATGATCAGTTTCACTTCTAATTTTTTATACCATCTTTAATATTAAAATCACATATTCCTTTTGAATTTATTGTGGAGTATGGTATAAGATGATCTATGCTCTATGAATAATTTCTGCCAGACCACTTTCAAGTTTTCCTAACAATTCTTATTAAATACTGAATTATTTCCTAGTAATTTGAAATTATGTTCTTTCTAGCCTCTTCCCAATACCTCAGTATAATAGCAAGGTCAATTAATGTATAGAGTTCCAGGAAGACCTGCCTCACATATTTACTGGATGTGTAACCCTAGGCAAATTACCAAACTCAGATTTAGTTTCTTCATTTGTAGAATGGTAGTAATAATTTCATCTCTTTCACAGGATTGTTGGGAGGATCAAATTATATAATATATGTAAATTACTTACATAATTATACAAATATTAGTTATTATTATGGATATTAAAGACAAAAACACTTTGGAGAAAAAAATCACTCTGAGGACATTAGCTCACCATTCATTAAATTAGCAGTCATGCACAGCAACATGAGCCTAAAGAAGTATAATAAATTCTGTACTTTCTATTTAAAGTTCACTTTTGCTTGGTTGGTTATTTGTTAAAAATTCAGCTGGCAAGAGAATTCTAGATTTTTATGCTTTCAAATTTTAGGGATATAATGGGCAACTTAAAAAAGACCTTTGATAAAAAAAACAAGACAATTCCCATTATTGCTATGTTCTCCACCAAAAACCACATGTGTGATCTAGGAAATATGAGGAGGGGAAATGGGTTAGTTTTCTTTTCACAGGAGAGACCTAAGACAATTTAATCAATCCTTGGCTAGGGGACCTCAGAATTTTAGGCTAGACAAATGGGGCCATCTGTAAGACCTAATATTACAGGGCCATAACATTTCAGAGTTGGAAGGGATCTCAAAGGATATATACAAAGCCAAATCTGAACAACGCAAGAAGTGATCATCCATCGTTATTTACTTGAACTCCTATGGCAGGCAACATATTCCATTTTTGGATAATTTTAGTTATCAAGAATTTTTTCCTTTTGCCATACCAAAAATTCCCCCACTGGGGTAGAGGTTAGGAAGTAGTGTCAGATTTCCTTGGCGGAGCCAAGTTTGGAATGAGCAGCTATTCACTATTCATCAGGTATGCACATTCACTGTTTCAAAATTCACTTAATTATATGGATACCTAGCGCACACTTTTGCATCTTTTTTTTTAATAACAAGAATATCACGAGAGACTCTGCTAAAATGGCTTGCTAAAATCTAGGTAAACTATATAATTAAACATTCTTCAAATTTATCAATCTAGTAATCTTGTAAAAAAATAGCATATGTGGTTAATATGGCATGATCTTATTCTTAATGAAGGTTCCTTGTGAGAAAATCCAGAAACAAGGTGGCAGAATGACAGAATATTTGAATGAAAGTCAGTGGAGGGAGAAATAAATTATTTTGTTGTTGGAACACATAATAAGACTATTTGAACAAAAAGAAGAAATATATGAGGAGTCTGGGAAACATAACAAACCTAGCACTGGGACGTGATATACTTGTTTTAAGGAAATAGGGGGTTTCCATTATCCAGACTGCTGGAGTGCCCTCTCTCTGTCTCAATCTCTCTGTCTATCTCTTTTACCCCTTCCCTTCCTCTCTTCTTTCTCCTTTTCTCTCTCCCTCCTCCTTCTCCTCCTCTACTCCTTTTCTTCTCCTTCTTCTTCTTCTTCTTCCTCCTCCTCCTTTTCCTGAAAGCCATAATCAGAGGAAACAATAACTTCTTAACTTGTCTCAGTAATTTTATCCTTCCTCAAGTGGAGGAAGCAACAAGGGGAAATTCTACTTTGGGTCTAAATTTCACTGACAGGGAGAGGGGTTATTGGTTGCTAGGGTTGAGCTAATGGGAACTCTGCAGGGAAACTGACTACTCACCCTTCAAGCTCGCCAACAGAGAAGAGCAAATTTAGGCTTAATCTGACATACACTCTAGGTTTTGTGATAGTTTATTTCGAAGGCTTTACAGGAAAGAATAGTAGGGATTCATGCAGTAAAATGTTCAAGAGAAAGTCAGCCCAGGAGGGGTAGGAGATGTTCAAGAATTAAGTTTTAAAGAAACAAATGGAAATAATTCCAGTCAGTTAAAATGGGGTTTGCCTAAATGTGTGCATGCCCAGGGAACTCATGAACCAGCTTATATTTAAAAGAGAAATGTGTAGACAATGAAAGCAAGAGGATGAATATAAGAGCATGATGCAGTCCTATAAAGTGGTCCCATGAATTCCAAAGGTCAGAATAAGCTGTGGCTAATCAGTGATGCCAGGAACAACACAAGGGTTGCTTTTGTTTTTATTGTAACCAATTTCTGAAAATTAACAGTGAATTCTGGGAATTGTAGTTCAGCACAGATAACATGCTCTTCCTGCCTTGGGAGGGACTGAGACTAAAGTATTATAAACACAGGGAGTGGGACAGAGTTCTGCCATGTAGGGAGTTTAAAGCTGGGTTGTGCGCCCAGAGGGAGACACCTGACTTTGGCCGACACCGGAGCGGTTGGCACCAATGGTATGATATTGCAAGGGGTGAGAGGGGGAGGGGAGGAGGGGAGGGAGTGAAACAGGCATTTGGTTGGAAATACATGAACTCAGACTGCACAGTCTGAGTGTTGCAAGTTTAGCTCCAATGGCCCACTTTTTGGAACAATGAACTTTGATGGAGTTGGCCAGTATAGGCTGATGTGACTGATGGTGGTCTCTCTTTGGGATCAGTGCAAGGGAAGTGAAGTGTAACTCCCTTCCCCAGGGCCTATATGTGACAGGCACTTTTTGCATCATTTTCTTTATTTCTTTAAGCTGCTTTTCTTTCCTGGTTTTGTCACCTATAAACTAACACCAGTCATAGGTGATATGTGACTCATATCTTTTAATGAATTTCACGTGGTAGGGGGAGGGAGACTGACATGGAGAACACCCGTAACTAGTTGGCTATACACGGGACTGAAGCAGTCAAAGGTTTAAATCTCTACTAAGAACACTAGAGTTTTTTTCTCTAGCTGGGGGCTAAGAAAACTGGGATAGAGTTTTATGATTTTTATTTTAAAAAATAATTCTTTTAACTCCTAAGTAGCAGAGATAAATAAACCCTGTAACTTGGGCCCAAGCCCTCCTCGGCTTCATTGGTGAGCTGGATTCAGGTGGCTTAGTTATAGCACAAGCATCTCAGTGAAGCTTTAGTCTCAGATATAAAGAGAGATATAGAGAAACAGATCAAGGCAGAGTCTCTCCTGAGATGCCCAGTGGGAGTTGAGAGCTATAATTTGGAAAGAATCTGTTTTGCCCAACTTCCTAAGGTGGGGAGAGGAACAAGAGTGACCACTTCATTCTTCTCCTGGTGCTTTCCACTCTAAAAATGCACCTGTTGCCAGCTGGCAGCAACAATTACTAGTTACACTGGCCATGCCAGGAGAAAGAAGATGCTTAGAGCGAGGATGAGGCTGTGGTGGATGGGGTGGATGGGATAAGAGTGACTGACAGCAGAGAGAAGACAGAGCTGCTCAACTCTTTGCTTCTCTTTTCTCTGCCCAGGAGGAGGACCTTTGTCTGAGAGATGGGAGAACCAGAGTAACTAATGGAGCCAGTGGAGCCACGGAGACAGTAAAAGAACAGACTTAGCCGACTTTGATGAATTCAAGTCCCCCGGCCCACGTGAACTCTGCATCTCCAACTCCTGATAGACTGGCCTGTGTGACTGAGATACAACAAAGTGGGTGAAGGGCAGATTGTCTGATTTTCAAAACAAGGGGAAGAAACAATCTGTATATCTCAGGCCTGTGAGCTTAACTTTGGTTCTGGGAAGAATACTAGAATAGATCATGACAGAAAAGGTGAGTGAACAACCAGATAATGATGTAGTGCTTACAGAGGGCCAGTTTTGGCTTTCTCAAGACAGATCATGCCAAACACACTTCCCTTCATTTCTTGATAGGATTACTAAACTTGGAGATGAGGGGAATACAGTGGCTATAGATCACCTAGATTTTAGTAAGGTTCTTGACACAGGATCTCATCCCATTCCCATGGAGAAGACAGAGAGATATGGGATGGACAATAATCTGATCAGATGGATTCAGAACTGGTTGTTAATGATTCCATATCAAAGTGACAGAATGTTCCCAGTGGAGGACCCTAGAGATCTGTGCTTGGTCCTTTGTGGCTTAATATTTTTATCTGTTACATCACCAGGCATCAAATTGGCAGCTGACACAAAGTTGGGAAGAGAGAGTTGGCACACTGAGGGGCAGATTCTGTATCTAAAGTATTTTGGCAGGTTACAGTATTGGACTGGATCTAATAATAGGAAATCTAATAGGGATAAATGTAAAGTTTTATACCTGGGTACAAAAATTAGGTTCCCAAGTACAAAGTGAGAGGAGTCTACTTAGGCAACTGTTTTTCTGAAAACAACCCGAGCCTTTTAATGGACTGCATACTCCATATGGGTCAGTGGTATGCTGTCACAGCCAAACAAGCTGCTGCAATCTTGGGCTACATTAAGAGTGGTATGGCTTACAGGAAGAGGGAAGTGATAGTCGTCCTGCACTCTGCCCTTATTACATCTCTCCTGGAGCTTTGCTAACCTCCAGTCTTGCATCTTCACTTGCCTTTCAGACATCTCATTTTGGATGTCCAATAGACATCTTACACTTAACGTGTCCAAAATGGAACTTTCCTGTTAATCTTTCTCTCTAAGATTTCTCCCCCTCCTCTCTTTCCTAGTACGCTGGAGGGTAACACCATCTTCCCAATGTCCCTGGCTCACAATCCAGGAGTCATCCAGGATTCCTCACTTACTCTGACCTCCCTTCCCCATCCAATCTTTTGCCAATGCCTGCCAATTTTACCTTTAAAGCATCTCTCAAATACCCCTCCTTCTTTCCTCTGACACTGTTGCCACTGTAGCGCAGGCCCTTATCACCTCATATCTGGATTATTGCAATAGCCTGCAGCCTCAAGTCTTTCCCTACTCCAATCCATCCTCCATTCGGCCACCCAAGTGATTTTCCTAAAGCTCAGATCCAATCATGTCACCTCCCTTCTCCCTGATCACCCTGCCTCCAATGAAGTGCCTCCAGGATCAAATATAAAATGCTCTATTTGACATTCAAAGCCCTTCATTACCTTTCCAGTCTCCTGATACCTTACTTCCTACTACATACTTTTTGATCCAGTGACATCCTGGCTGTTCCATGAACAAGACCCTCCATCTCTTGACTTCAGGCATTTTCTCTGGCTGTCTCCCATGCCTAGAACACTCTCCCTCCTCTACTCCAACTGACCTCCCTGGCTTCCTTTAAGTCTCAACTAAAGCCTTACCTACAGGAAGCCTTTCACAATCCCTCCTAATCCTAGTGCTTTCCCTCTGTTAACCTGTATATAGCTTGTTTTGTATATATTTGTTTGTATGCCCTCTCTCCCATTAAATTGCAAGCTTCTTGAGGGCAGGGGTTGTCTTTTGCCTCTTTTTTTTTTTTTGTATCCCCAGCACTTAGCACAGTGTCTGGCATATAGTAGGCCCTAGATAAATGTTTATTAATTGATTTTTTTCAATTCTGGGAACCAGGGTCTACAAAGGATATTACTGATAAGCTAGATGGCATTTAATGGAAGGAAATCAGAGAGGTGAAGAGTCTTGAGGCTATATCATATGAGGATCAGTTGAAGGAATTGGATGCATTAATCTGGAGTAGAGAATGGTAAAATCATTCTTAAGGCAGGTTATAAAATTCATAGTTGCTCTGTTCAGGATGGGGAGAGCTCCAGCAAATGTCTGGATATCTGAAATCCCTTACTGCCTCTCTATCATGCCTCATTGCCAGGCCCCTCAGCTGTGAAATGACAGTTTCATGTGTTTGGACACTCTTGTGTCGCTCTTTCTCAGTCAGCTGTTCTCTGCCAGAGTGGGATAACAATATCACGTCTGTTTCTTTCTCGGCGGCTCTTCAACCAGGTCTTCTCTACCATGTGTCCCCATTTATCCTTGGATTTCCTCACATGAGCATATCTTATACCTTATACTAACCATTCACATGTAATGCCATTTGGCACTTTCCTCAATTTTTAACCTATACTTTTCCTTTTAAATAAGGTATCCCCACTCTTTCAGGTCTGGGTCTCATCCCACAAATTTTTGTAATCCCTATGAAATCAAATTTGCTCCTTCCCTTAGGATATCTACTTCATCTTGCTGATAACCCTTAAGCTGTATATTTATGTACAGATATCTGAGGACAGAGACATCCATATTTATTACTCCATATCTTTTGACTGGCAGTCCCCCATGCCTGGAAGGCTCTTCCTCCTCACTTTCCTTCACTTAAGCTCTTTGGCACAGTGCAGTAAACACAGTAGGTGTTTAATAAATGGTTGTTGCCTTGACTTAGCTTCCTGGCAACCTTCAAGATAGCTCAAATCCTATCTCTTTCAGGAAAACTTTCTTTTCTTCCCTACATCCTCTCTTCTACCTGATAATGCCTTCTAACTGAGACCATCTTCCACTTAGTATATATCACATATTACACAGGTCATTACACCTGTCATTTCCCCCACTGGAATATGAGCTCCCTATCCTCATTGGTTTTATCACCTCTTTGAGGAGATGAGACTTACATGCATGGAACAGATAACATACCACATATTATATGACCAAATATGAGCTCCTTGAGGGGGGATTGTTTTTATCCTTAGCGCAGTGCCTGGCACCTGGGAGTGCGCCATAGATTCTTCTTAACAGATCCATTGCCCGACTGAATCACTGCTTTTCTTTCATCTCCCATAACTTTTGGGTATCTTTATTAATATTCTTGCAGCATTGCAGCCGCTCTATGATTTCTAGTTTGGTATAGGCAGAGGCAGTTTTCTCTTCTCCTTCCCTTTCAATTTAAAGGGTTTTTTTTATTAGATTTGCAAGACTCCAGGGAAATTATTATTATTATTATTGTTATTGTTATTGTTATTTTGCCAGCAATCACTCCATGCCTGACCGGAAGTTTGTCACTGCTATGTTTTCAGTCATCATCTAGAAATCCAAATATTTTTTCAGACACGCTCTTCTTGTTTTGTTTTGCTAGGCAGTGGGGCTGTGACTTGCCCCAGGTAACACGTCTAGTGAGTGTCAAGTGTTGGGTCTGAGGCTGGATCTGAACTCAGGGCCGGCGCTCTATCCCCTGCGCCACCTCGCTGCCCCCTGGACGTGGTCTTCTTAACTAACTGGTCACTCCCCACACTTAATTTCGTTTTCTACTCATTAGTCCACTTCTCCTACTCTACAGTTCAGCCATATTGTCCTGCTTGCTGTTCCTCCTACACGATGCTCCATCTCCCATCTCCCAGCCTTTGTACTGGCTGCCCTCTCATGACTGGAATGCTCTTTCTCCCAACCTGCATCTCTTAGGATCCCTGCCTCCTTTTTACAAATTGTTTTTTATTTTTTAATTAATTTTTTTAGTATCCTTGCCTTCTTGAAACTCAAGTGTCATTTCCCTCAGGAGGCCCTTTCCTTCCCCCCCCCCCCGCCCCCAGTTGCTAGTGTTTTTATCTCTAAGGCTACCTTCTATCTACTCTGTATATTTCTTATATGTACCTCTTTATTTACATGTTGTCTCCCCCGTTAGAATGGCATTCCTTGAAGGCAGGGGGGTGCATTTTTGTTATCTCATATATACCAAGCTTATAAATTTAAGTACTGGCAGGCAGTAAATGCTTTAAGAAGTGCTTTTTTTTTTTAAGGCAATTGGGGTTAAGTGACTTGTCCAGGGTCACACAGCTAGTAAGTATCCAGTGTTTAGTTTGAGGCTGAATTTGAACTCAGGTCCTCCTGACTTCAGGGCTGGTGTTCTATCCACTGTACAACCTAGCTGCCCCCAAAAGTGCTTTGGTTAATTGATTGATGATTGAGTGAATTAGTCCAGAAGAACAAGAGAAATTAAGAAAAGTTGATAATCCATTGTTTCCTTTACATTTAGCAGTATTATTATTTCTAATTATTATTAATGGCTTTAATGGTGCTATAAATTCTAAGCCTTCCTCAGTACAAACACATATATCACTAAAAATCTGACTGATATACTAAATTATGCTGAAATTCATTGATAGTCTATTTAGAATTCTATTCAGGATGGCACATTGGCTCAGAGTTAAGGTACATATTGAAATTCTTTAGAAGTATTAAAAGTCTGAGTTTTGTGGTAGCAAAAAAGTGAAAATAATGTGGATTAGGAAATGATTAAATAAATTGTGGTAGATTAATGTAATGGAATATTATAGTACCATAAGCAATAATGAATGTGAGCAATTTAGAGAAGCATGAGAAGACTTGAATGAACTAATACAGAATGAAGTGAAAAGAATCCTGAAAAAAAAGGACACAACTACGAGGTAAATGGAAAGAATGTGAAAATAAAAGTGAATGCTGATAAATTATAATAACCAATGTTGGTCTCACATCAGGTAAAGGAAATACATCTCTTTCCTTTCTTTGGACAGATGGAGAACTGTGGCCGTAAAAAACGTCACACAGGCTTTCAGACCCGGTAGCTGTATCTGTGGGTTTTGCGTAACTATTTGGTGAGTGATGTCATATCTGGAAATGACTTGCGGTGAAGGGTGATGCAGTGACTAAAGTGCTGGAGTAGCAGTCAGGAAGATCTGAGCTTGAATCCTCCTCAGACACTCACTAACTGTGTGACTGTGAACCAGTCCTTTGACCTCTCTAGAT
Source organism: Phascolarctos cinereus (assembly GCF_003287225.1). Taxonomy (NCBI): domain Eukaryota; kingdom Metazoa; phylum Chordata; class Mammalia; order Diprotodontia; family Phascolarctidae; genus Phascolarctos; species Phascolarctos cinereus. The sequence continues at coordinate 416,011,284 of NW_027555958.1, forward strand.
CTGTTTCTTCGTCGGTCAAATGGGGACCACAAAAGCACTTGCTTCACAGGGTAGTTATGAGGAACAAATGACTTAACAGATGTAAAGTACTCTGCAAACCTCATGGTTCTCTGTACATGTACTAGATACTATCACATGAAAATGAAAGGCATAGATAAAATATCATCTTTTCAAAGTATAGCAAATGTGCTTCAAATCAAAGCAGCTAAAGTACTGAGAAATAAACAAAAAGAGAAATGGGAAACACTGACTACTGAAATTGAAACACAGACTCCCCTTTATTTGGCCCACAAAGATAAGTAAGTTAAAACTTAGCAAGTGCTTGGCTGAAATAGAGTAACTACTTATAACAGCAAGAATAGTAGGTATTGTTTCTTGGGAATGCAGCATGACACATTGGACATTTCAGCAGGTGGTGTTTAAAAACAACCTGGGATTCAGGGTTCCTTCCTACAGGGTCCTACTTCCTTACCTACGAGAATGCTGTAGCCAGGAGTCATCCACAGGAGGAGGTGCAGGAGTAGACACAGTGGCACTGTTGATATCACCGATAATCACAAGGGCTTCCTTAAGGGCTTGGTACATCCGAAGCATCTCGTCACGGTGCTGAGCCTGCTCAGCAGACTCTTCCATCAAAGTGTTTTGGTCCTCTGAGGAATATAACTGTGCTAGGAGCTCTGAATTTATGAAGTCTTTGACCTGTCACGTCACCAGAGGAAAATAAAAGAAAATGAGTGAGTGCACAGTCCAAACATTTTAGAGATATCCAGGGCAAGAGTTTTGACAACACCCACTAATGTCTACTCTAACACGGCATGTTTGTTTATCTTTGCTTTCTTTATATCCCATTTTTGTCTTCAGTACTGGTGCCAGTAACAGTTTTAATTCTTTCTGATGGTTGGTGACAATAAAAAATAATCTTGAATGAATTTAGAGAAAGCCAAAAATTTGCCATCATTCTATTAGTGCCTGTTGATAGCTAAAGCAACCTCACAATGCTTTTTGAAGCACTATTGCCTAACTTGTGGCAAAAAGTAGTATTTTGACCAAGAAACGTTTCCTACACATTTATAAAAAAGTATTGTAATATCATCCAGATACCAAGTTACAATGCTACCTGTCTTGGAATTAGCATCAATCGAAAATATTTGTCTGAACTACATGGGGACTATGCTATATGTTTTATAAAAAAATTAAACAGATCCAGTTTCTAATCTCTAATAGTTTTTTGATTTAAGAGGGAGAATGCTGATTAGACCTGACCAACAGGATACTGAAAACTGAACCAATAATGAATAAGGACCAAGGGTAGATCAAGGGTAGGTGAATTTTGTCAGGAGGTATGGTTAAAATCTGATAGACAAGATGGCCATTAGAGGGATCAATATCTTTAGGTAGTGATCACTACCTTTTAGGTAAAGAAGGCCTAATGGAAGAGGTAAAATTTAATTTGATCCTTAAAGAAAGAGAACGTCATCAATCAACAACAGCATTTATATAGCACCTACTATGTGCCACGTAAGCACTTTACAAATACTCTCATTTGAGCCTCATAACAAATCTATGAGGTAGGTACTATTATTATTTACATTTTACATTTGAGGAAATGGAAGCAAACAGAGGTTAAGTGACTTGTCCAGGGTCATATAGCTAGTAAGTATCTGAGGCTGGATTTGAACTCAGTTTTTCCTGACTCTAGGCCTGGCACTTTATCCACTGTACAGCCTACCTGCCCTAGATCATGGTAAGGTGGTTAAAAAAAGAATAAAGCAGTAGAGTTTAAAGGATAGGAAAATGACTAAGAAAAGAGGGGATGCACATGTATGTTTAGTCTGGCGAAAGTGGGGGAGAAGTGGAAAATCAGAATCAGTTGTTAGGTGAAGGCCTTGAATGCAAACGCATTTGGACATTACCCTATAAGTAAGGGGAAATCAAAGAAGGATTTTCTGAGCGGCAGAGTGACATGATGAGAGGGGTATTTTAACAAAGATTAATTTGTTAGTGGCATACAGGGTGTATCAAGAGTGAAGGAAGGGGGGTCATTTAGGAGGCTATTGAAATAGTCCAGGAATGAGGCAGTAAAGGCCTGGACTAGGGTGGTAGCCAAGGAAATACAAAGGAAAGGATGGATATGAGAGACACTACATAGGAAGAGTAAGCAGAGCTTAGTGACTGATTGAATGTGAGGGAATAGAACGAAGAAAGAGTGAAGAGTAGGAAAATGATGATACCACTGAGAATAATAAGGAAGCTGGTATGAAGGGAAATATGATGAGTTTGGCTGTAGGAATGCTCCACTTCCCCTCTTCAAACACATTCATATGGGGATAAGTTTGCAGGTGTCCACATAACCATATGTTCCCAAATCCCATACTGCATTTTGGTAGATGGTAAAATTCTTAAATGGACGAATCAGACATTTTTCATGGCTATGGCCACCAGTCCTTAAAAAGAGGTTCATATTTTACTAGTGTCTCTTAATTAAACACAATTCAAGAGGAAGAAAACCAAATCTTTGCAACTTTTCAAATGCTGTGTGTGTGTGTGTGTGTGTGTTTACATATACATGTCATTCGGTGGTGTTAACATTTTAGTTTTCCAGCTAACATGTCAGAAAATACTCTCTATCCTGGTCCCTTCTGCCTTTCCCTCATTGCCCCAACTAAAACTCCAGTGTCTTCAGGCAGGACCTGGCAGGGTCGGGGAACCTCTTTTCCTGGGGTCCTGAGCACCTCAGTGAATTCTTGAATAGTGTTTATATCTACAGCACAAGCACTCAACTAAAATGCATGATTCTGTTATTTAATATTGTTTATGTTGTAGGCCCCCCTTCTTCCCGTTCCCCCCTTTTCTGGAAGGTAGAGGCAAAATTGAATTAAATGTATAATGTAAAGTAAAATAATTATACTTGAGTATAGAATGGGAAAATAAAGGACTGTGAGATGTTTAAAGGGGTTCAGTATATTTTCCTCTTTCATACCCCTAAGCCTTTTCTGTCAAGGACTATAACCTGCTCCTTTCTAAAACATATTTAGTCTGCATTACCTGAACCACTTTTAAAAGCCCCACAAATATGGAAAGAAATTCAAATCTTTTTCATATTATGCAGTTACATAGGAGAGTTTGTTTCCAGATTTTTAAGAAGGTAGCACAGCAGGGTTTCTCTGCTGAAATGTGTGTGTATGTGTGTGTGTGTGTGTGTAGGTGTGCGCACGCGCACACACACACACACACACACACGGAAATTTAATTGAATGGCTTTATTTTGTTTGGTTTTTTTGGTGGCATACTTTGTATTTTACAATTCTTATTGGCTTTGGGAGCCAAGATGGCAGAGTAAGAAGTACGTTGCTGTCATTGTCTCTTATCAACCTCTGAAAGCCCAGAAAATATCGCCCCAGGAAAAACCTGGAGCAGCTGAACAAGCAGAAAGATGGAATGCAGCAGTCCAGTAGCCCAGGAAGCTTGAGGGATTAATGGGAAAGGCCCCTCTTGCCCTGGAGGAGGGGGAGGGTACAGAACAGGAGGCATCCCGGAAAGCTAGTGGAAAGCCCCACCTCAGCATACCAAGGGGAGATCCTGAACCCCAGGTGGTAGAGCGGGCAAGCACCAACACCTGGACCCCCGAGTGCCCCAGTACAGGCAGGGGAACCAATGGAAACCAACTCAGAAAACCACCACGTGCCATGGGCTTCCAGGGCAGTCCAGTCTCCCAGTGCCTCAGCAAAACTCTGGGAAGGGCAACTCCAAGGGGGAAAGCCCCAGATGGAAAAACATCCCACAGCAGCAAAAAATCCATCTACAAGGAGCCAAAGAAAGTGAAAGGAAAGGCCGGGATTAGCAGGCAACCTCAAAAGGTCAGACTACCCAATCCTACCCCTAGAGTTCCAGTGTTGCTGATTTCAGCCCAACACCAGGTAAGCTGCAAGAACTCTACAGCCTCCAACCGCCAGCAGTTGAGGCCCCAGCACACAAAGCCAGTGGCCAGGCCCTAGGCTCCCAACACAAGAAGCTTGGGTCAGTGCCCCCTGCTCCCCAGCAGGAGAGCTCAATCTTTTTAAAGGCCAGGAAATAAGCAAACACTATGAGCAAAAGGAAAGGTACCATAGATTCTTATTATGGGAGCAGTGAAGATGAAGGCAGAAATTCTGAAGAGGACAACATTGTCAATAAACCACATCTGAAACCTCAAAAGGGAATATGAACGGGTCTGAAGCCCAAAAAGCCTCCTTGGAAGAGCTCAAGAACGATTTAAAAAGTCAAATAAGAGAGGTAGAAGAAAAATTGGAAAAAGAAATGAGAGGTGTGAAAGAGAGAGTCAATAGCTTAGAAAAAGAAGGACAAAAATTAACTGAAGATAACAATTCTTAAGGGTCTTACTGGGACTTTCAGAATATTCTGAACTCCCTATCCAACTCCCCCACAGTGCTCTAGGTTCTCTCTCCTCTTCCATGTATACCTTTGATCCCACTCCCTCCCAACTTTTCCTGGCACACTGTACCCACTATTATTCTGTTTCTCCCTCCCTATCTTCTCCTCCTCCTCCTTCTTTCTCTCTCTGTCTCTCTGTTTCTGTCTCTCTCTCATCTTTCCCAACCTACTCACTCCTTCCCTGCTGCTGACAAACATGGTCAAGTCTCTCCCACCCTAAAAAAACTCTCATATCTCTTCTTTCCTTCTTATCTAAACTTGAAGAAGCCATCTATCTATCTTCCACGTCCCCACCACTCTTTCAATCTCTTCTAAACTTTACGCTCTGGTTTCTAATCTCATCATTCAACTGAACCTGCTCTCCCCCAAATTACAAATGATCTCCTAATTGTCAAATCTAATGACTCTCTCTCTGCTCATCCTTCTGGCTGTTTACACAGCATTCGATACTATTGACCACTTTCCTCCTGGATACCCTCTCTCTGGGTGTTCTGGTGTCTGCTTTCTATCAGTTCTTAGCCTACCTATTTGACAGTGCCTTCCTAGTCTTCTTTGCTTCTTGAACTGTGCTTCATTCAGTTACTGAGGCTGTTCCAAGGTTCTGTCCTGGACTTTCTTCTCTTTCTCTCTATACTCTCTTAATTGGCATTCTCATCGGCTCTGAAGAGCTCAATTATTGTCTTCATGCAGATGATTCTCAAATCTAGCCAATCAGTCCTCTTTTCTCTCCTGAGATCCAGTCCCGTACTACAATACCTATTAAACAAATGTACTCCTCTTCAGAACCTCCTTGTTACTGTCAGGGATAGCAACAGTTGTTCCAGGCATACAGGTTTGAAATCTTGGTGACCTACTTGACTCCTACTTTTTACCCACTCCTCTTATATATATATATGTCCCCCTTTCCCCACTTCCAAGCCACTGCCTTAGTTCAGATCCTCCTGCCTCAAGTCTCTTCTCACTCCAATATATTCTGTCCTCAACTTCCATATTGTCATATGATCATATTATCCTTCTAGTCATTAAACTTCAATGGCTTTCTATTGCTCCAAGGATTAAATATAACCTCCACTTTTTGGCATTTAAATTCTGTTCAAAATCTGACCTTTTCCCTATCTTTTCAGTCTCTTTACTTTCCCCTACGTCTATTGTCCAGCAATAGTGACTGGCTGTACCTGACACATTATTATACGTCCTCTTCCATCTCAATGTATTTGCACTGTCGGTCCTCTCTGTCTGGAGTGTTCTTTATCCTTCCTCCCCTAACCTCCACCTGTAAGCCTCTATGGTTTCCTTTCAGACTCAACTCAAGCACCATGTCCTGCAGGAGGACTTTCCCTGTGCCTCCAGCGGAGAGGGTCTTCCCCCTTTAATTCTAATTTCTATAGCCTCTGGATGGACCCCTTTGGAAATACTTTATCTTCCTTATCAGAACATAATTTTCATGAGGATAAGAATTTTTTTTCTTTTTCTTATCTCCAGCACTGAGCACAGTGTCTGATACAACTTAAGCAAGTGTTCATGAGTTTCAAGATAGTTAAGATCTGTTCAGACCAGAGGTGGGGAACCTGTGGCTTCAAGGCCACATGTGGCCCTCTAGGTCCTCAAGTGTGGCCCTTTGACTGAATCCAAACTTCGCAGAACAAATCCCCTCAACAAAAAGATTTGTTCTGTAAAACTTGGACTCAGTCAAAAGGCTGCACCCAAGGACCTTACAGGGCCATATGTGGCCTCGAGGCCACAGCTCCCATTTCTGGTTCAGACCCTAAGGTACTTCTACTCAGAAATTCTATTTTAACAGTTAGAGCAACAGTAATGCAAATGAATATATGCAAAATGCTTCATAAACAAAATGTTATATAAATGCTATTGTTATTATCATCATATTTGAAACATATATTTTTCTTTCCTGTTTCATTGCACTTCTGCACTGTGATACACAGTATTGTTCTAGAATTTCACAGTCCTAGTTTTACCAAATTATTAGTCAAATGTGAGAAAATTGTAACTTCTGTGAGCCACAGTTTCCTTATCTGTAAAATAGAGAAAATAATACTTGCAATGCCTTCCTTCACAACTTCAAAATGTTGTCATGAGGCTCAAAATGGGATGAAACACGAGTGGGTTCAAACACAAGCTGTGCCTTGGAGCTAGGCTTCCATGCTATGTTGCCATTTAGGACCAGGATCCAAGCTGGACACTCTGCTGTTGCAGCTTTCTCAAGTAGTTTTTTTAAAAAGGGATATTATCTAAAAGAGAAGAGACTGAGAAATATGCCTGCACTGACGTAGCATCCTTTTCTTTCTCCCCTTAAGCATTAGTGTTCTGAACACAACTATCTGATGATTTGATTGTTTGCAGTGTAGGATGACTTCTGATTGTAAACATGCTGTTTCTTTGGGTTGTTGTTACCTGGTATGTTTTAGTAATGCAACAGCTGCTGCATTTCAATGGACAAAAAGCCTTAGAGTATGTCGGAGGAAAGGCATGCATTTTTGGACTTTAAACTTCTTAAACAATTCCATATGAAGATGTGAGTGGTGGGATTTTTTATTTAAATTTTCCAAGGGAACTGCTCACCAAATTCTGAACTTTATGAAAGCTCACTTAAACATATCCTTTCTATAGCCTAGGTAGCCATCCCAGTGAAAGACCCAGAAGAACTCTAGAAAATCAGGCATTAGACACGTATTGGCTCTGGAGAAAACAGTGGCTCTTTTACCTGAAGTGTATACATACATTAATTTTTATAAAAGCAGCTCAAATAAGTAGGAAGAACATAGAACAAAGAGCTCAAAGAGCAAAAAGATAAAAGTCTATAAATATTCCCCATTTGTCTGGTAGGCTGTGTGATATATTGGAATGAACACTGAATCCAGCATGAGGAGATCTAAGTACAAGCCCTGGAGCCATATACCACTGGAAGAGAGTATTTGTCAACATTCTCACATTCTTATATTTAAGATCTAACCTCAAATGTTAGTCTGATGGGCATTAAGATAGGTCTCTTTCTCTTAAGTTTTATACAAGGTCTGTGGTCTTTATCAGTCAACAAGTAGGTCTTATTCATTCCTTACTTAAACATGTATAAGTCTTATATGGCTGTTGGTTCATTTCACTAAAGGAAATAGGGTGATAGCTGAATTTCTGTCAAGCTCATCCTGTCCCTGATAGACAGAGAGCAATGTTTTCTGTGGGCAGGATTTAATATAGTACAGGACAAAACCCTGTACTGGTAATGATGGTGACACCAGTGCCTTGAGATGAAATAGCAAAAGAATAAAGGGTATCTGATAATGAAAAATAGTCAACAGTATCTTGTTGAGTGGCAGTCATTACTGCAAAACAATATGAATTTCAGAATGACAGACTATTGTAGAGAGAATTCTTCTCAAGTAGGCATTGAATTGGATTTTTGAGATTCTTTCCAAGCCAGATTCTATATTTCTATGACAACCATGTTAAAGGGATAGAATAATTGATCTTGAATAGGAAAACATGTCTAAAGCTGTTCCCTGACACAAAACCTCCATGATTTAATGCTAATATTATCCTTATGTCCATAAGTTGATGAATGTTTGGTCAGAATAACTATCTAAGACCATCTACTAAGTTATAGAATGATTGTGATGTGTGTTAATGAAAGGAGTATCCACACCAAAGAAATCACAGACACCAGAAGTATTGAGGTATTCCCCCAGGGACTGAGTATTTGGAGATTTTGGTGATGCTTCAAAAAAGGGCAATGGAGAGATGCATGGCAAGATGTAGGTCAGCTTCAATGTATTGCCAATGATTACTTGAATAGAAGAAGTGCTTTAAAAGATATCACCAAGGCTTCAAGGGATGATCAGAAAAGGAGGTGGACCAGTCAGATAGCAGTCACTACAGTGTACCAACCAAATGTTCAAAGACTGAAGGGAAGGCCTCTAACACATTAGATAGACTCTTTATTGGAAGATTTGTGGGAAGGTGAGGACAAGAAGGAATGGATGGGTTGTACTTTCAAGGAGATCGTAAGCCATTGAAGGATGTGAAGAATCCCAACAGTTCTGTGATCTAGGCTAGTATCATTATCTTCATTTGAGGGGAAAGGGATGAAAAATAAATGATGTTCCTGTGGTCACACAGCATGCCAGAGACAGGATTAGGACAAGAATTCATTGCAGGCAAATTTCCCATTTACTGCTTAGCTGTCATCCATTCTAGTATTTCTATTGCCATGTTTCTTAGTACCTACACTAAGGTAATCATAATATGGTCATTCCTATAGTCTCAGATATATAAAAGCAGCTGAAAAACAACTGAAACTGAAACTATCAACAACAGATTTGTATAACACTTTATGTTTCTGAAGCACTTTGAAATCTGTTATTTCACTCAAAATCATAGCCCACTGAAAATAAAATAAAATCAAATATTTAGGGCTGTAAGGGATCTCAGAGGTCATCTAGTTTGAGCCTCATTTTACAGATGAAGAAACTGAGGCCCACACATGGTTAAATGGCTTACCCAAGGATATACCCAGGTTCCCATGTATGAGACTTTATATCCCATACCCTTTCCATTGTACCATATTGCCTCCTAATTTTTTTTTTAGCACATCCTCACAACCCTCTGAAAGATACAAGATGAGTTACAATCCCCATTTTTTGTGGTAGGTTGCTATCAAGTGATATCTTATACAAGGTCACAGAGAGGAGGGGTGTCAAACTTGAGGTCCACAGGCTGCAATCAGTCTTAAAACTCCCAACTGCAGTTTGAATAGATTAAAATATAACTGGGAAATGTTGAACAAAGCAAATAAAAATATAATACAACATAGACAATACTAATTTGTGGCCTTCTAAGTCAATATACAGCCTAATATACAGGGTTCTATTTCTACTTGAGTTTGATACCACTGAGGTAGGGAGTCTGTGCTAGATCTTGGGTCTTAAATTTGTTATCTGCTCTTCTTTCCACTATGTCATATTGCTTTTCATGCTGCATCAGATGATTTAATTTTGATTCTTTTCAACATTTTCATTAGTTTTCTCCTAAAAGAAAAAATTTGCCCCATGAGATTGACAGAGATAGGACCTGGGCCTGTGATTTCATTGTTCTAAGGAGTAGATACTTGCCTAGGACACGGAGAGGTTAATTGACTTGCCCAGGGTCACACAATCAGTAAATGACAAGGGTGAAATTAAACTCAAGTCTCCCTAGGTCTGAGAAGAGTTCTCTATCCTCTATGCCTCAATAACTCTCAGCATAAAATAAAGATTTAAACAGTTTAGATTTAAACTACCACCCACATTTAGCTTTCCTTAAAGAAATGACACTTTTTCGAAGTACCTTTGCAGCGCTGTTCAAAGAGCAGAATCAGACTGCGTAATATACGTACAGCATTGTGATGGTCATATATGTACAGGAAAAGGAAAGCGTTCTGCCCAATGTCGACTTCTCCCTACTCATTACAAACTACGTGTAGACTGCTGATCTGTACAAACTATGCCACATCACAGTGTTCTATGCCACACGCTGTGCCATACTATGCTATATTAGAGTACACATCACATTCTAGTCATGTGGGACACCTTTGATTTATACTTTTGTGGTCATATTACTGCTTTTCCTTGAAATATAACATAGACAATGTATTGCATAGCTTTCAAGAATCTATGATTTTTTTTTTTTTGGTATAGGTCTTTCCTCTACAAATGTAGATTATAACCTCTCTTTGACTAGGCAGATGGTCTTTGAGGATTGCTGTGGCTGAGACATTTAGCATTCTGTGGTCAGTCTCCTGATGAGCCTCTGTTATGCTGGGCCTCACGCGACAGGCATTTAATGTGTCCCGGGGGCATTCTTGAAGCTCTTCCTATTGGTTTTGTTGTTGTTTCTCAGTTGTTTAGTCACATCTGAGTCTTTGTGACCCCAGTGGGGGTTTACTTGACAAAGATACCGGTTTCCTTCTGCTGCTCATTTTACAGCAAACAGGGTTAAGTGATTTACCCAGGGTCACAGTTAGTGTTTGAGGCCAGATTTGAACTAAGGAAGATGAGTCTTCCTGACTCTAGTCCTGGCACTCTATCCACTGTGCCACCAAGCTGCCTTTTCCATGTTCATAGGATTTGCAAAAGCTTGCATTCCATTGCAATAGTGCTAGAGAGTCCAAAGTTACCTCCTTACCAGGATAAGAAGCTGAAATAAGCATTTAGTAGAAGAGGCATTCTCTCAAGAAGACAGAAATTTTCAAAAAGCCACCATACAGTATTAGATAAAATATAAACAACCGATGATGGGTAAGAAAGTAAAAGATGAAACGGTTTGTGATCACTTACGTTGTTGATCATAAGGTGCATTATTGTTTTGGGAATCAGGTCCCGGATGCACTTGTTGGTGATGGACATGTAGGAGTCTACAAGGTTGCGAATGGTTTCCACTTGTCTCTCTAATTGTGGGTCCATGGAAAAATTTTCTGCTTGACCACTCTCATCATTGTCAGCCTAAATAGAAATAAAGACAAAACTTGTTTTAACAGCATCCCCTTAGTTCAAGTGAAAAAACCCCCCCAACAACATCAAATAACCAATTTCATCATGTCCAGTGTGTTTAGCATTTTTACCACTGAGTGGCAATACACTTTGTATTATTTCACACCAGATCAATCTGCCATTAGTGGGCCCTTGTAAGATCAGAAGCAAGGTAATGTAGTGCCAAGGGTGCTGTACTTGGAGTCACAGAAGCTGGATTGTTCAACTAAATTGAGATGATAAAATTTAGAATTTTAGATTAGGAAGGAAAGTTTGAGATCATTTATTGTAATTCTTCTAATTTTGCAGTTTAAAAACCAAAACCAAAACCAAACCCGTAGCCCAGAGAAATAAAGTGACTTGCCCAGAGTCATTTAGGTAATGAGCAACAGAACTGGAATTCGAACCCAGCTTCTTTAACTTCAGATTCAAAATTCCTGCCTGGTTTTCCTCATGCCACATATTCAATCCATAGCCAAATCCTGTTTCTTTCTTAAACATTTAATTAATTTATTTTCTCAAGGAACAAATATTTATTTTCTTTCTCTCCCACCTTCTCTTAGGAAAAGGAAAAAAAATTGTAACACATATGCGTAGTCAGCAAATTCCCAAACCGTCCCTTTCCAAAAACGTATGTTTCATTCTACATTTTGAGTCTATCCCCTTTCTGTCAAGAAGTGGGTAGCATTCTTTGTTGTAAGTTCTTTTAAAACATTGTTGGTCATGGTTAAATCTTTCAAAGTTGTTTGTTATTACAATGTTGTTATTGTATAAATCATTCTCTTGGTTCTACTCATTTCACTGCATCAGTTCACACAAGTCTCCCCAGATTTCTTTGAAATAATCCCTTTTGTTATTTCTTATGGCAGAATAGTATTCCACTACATTCATATAACATGATTTGTTGGGCCATTCCCTAATTGACAGGTGCCTCCTCAGTTTCTAGTTCTTTGCTTCAACAAAGAGAGCTGCTATCTATATTTTTTGACATACAGGCCCCTTTCCCTTTTTCTTTGATCTCTATGGAGTATAGTCCTGGTAGTGGTATTGCTGGATCAAAGGGTGTGCCTATTTTACTTTGGGAGCATAGTTACAAATTGCTTTCCAAAATCACTGGACCAATCCATGAGTCCACCAGCAGTGTTCCTGCTCTCCCATAGCCAATTTAACAATTGCCATTTTCCTTTGTTATCATCTTAGCTAATGTGTTGAGTATGCACATGAGGTTGCATTTCTCTAATTACTAGTGACCAAATATTGTTTCTAACATCATAGTCTCTCTCCTATATGAACCCTTCTCTTTACTCACTGCCACTATCTAGTTCAGATCCTCATCATGTCTAGGCTAGACAATGGCCAGTAGTCTTCTAGCTGGGCACCCAGCTTAGGTCTCTTCCCTTACCAATCCATTCTCCATTCAGCTGCCAAAGTGATTTTCCTAAAGGTAGTGTAGATCTGACCATGTGATACTCCACCTCCACCCAATAAATGCCAGTGGCTCTCTATGACCTACAGAGTCAAATACAACATCCTGTGTTTGACAGGCCCTTTCACACCTTTCCAATATCCTCACACTTGACTCTCCTTTATGCACCCTATAATCCAGCTGCATCTGGTTGCTTACTGCCCTGTGGATACAGCATTTTATTTGCCATCTCTGTCTCTGTGCTGTTGAACTAGCTTCGCACCATGCCTGAAATACATTCCCTTTTAACCACTGTCTTTCAGAGTCCTTAGCTTCCTCAAGGTCTCAGCTGAAACATCACCTTCGGTGGGAAAACTTTCCTTTCCCTTAAGGCTCCGACACTAGTGCCTTCCCCTCTGAAACATCTTTCAATCTACATCGTATGTCTCTTATACATACCTACTTCTTTACAAGTTGTCTCATTAGAATGTGAGCGTCCTGAAGGCAAAGGCTGCTACTTGCTGCTATCTTTCTTTGGATCCTTATGACTTAGCAAATGCTTGTTGACTGACTAACCTAACCACTCCTTTTCAATCTCCTCTGCTTTTTTACCATCCAAATTATACTTTCTAACTGTGGGTATTCCCCAAGACTTTGTCCTTTTCTTTCCTTTTCTTCTTCATCTATGCTATCTCTTTTGGTGACTGAATCAGCTCTCATAGATATAGATATAGATATAGATATAGATATATCTATATCTATATCTATATATATGTATATGTATGTATGTGTCTCTATTAAGATGACTCACATATATCTAGCCCCACTTTCTCCCTGAGAGTCAGTCTTACATCATTAATTGGCCACTGGACATTTTAAACTCAGTGTCCTAGAGAAACCTCGAATTCGGCACGTCAAAAGCAGGACTCATTATCTTTTCCCCAAACTCATACCTCTTCTAATCTTCCCTCTTCTGTTGAAAGCACCACCATTCTTCCTGTCTACCAGATTCATAACATGCTATTCTCTGCTCTTCATTCTCTCTCACCCTCATTTCTAGTCAGTTTCCAAATCTTGCCACTTCAACTTCCATAATATTTCTCATGTTGGAGAAATTCTCTGTATTTACATAGCCACCACCTTGTTTAGGCTCTTTCCACCTTTGGATGAGCTTATTTAAATAGCCTCCTAACTGGTGTTCTTGCTTCAAGTCTCCCCAGGCCAGTTCATCCTCTGTGTTGCTGCCAAAGATTTTCCATCAGTGCTGACCAGATCACATCAGTTCCCTACTCAAGAATCTCCAGTGGCTCCCTGCTGACTATAGGATACAACCTCAACTTCTCTCCTTGGCTTTTAAAGTAAGCCTTTTCTAACCTGGCTCCAGTCTTATTGGACATTCCTCCTGTTCTTAAACTTCAGTCCAGAAAAACTGGCCTTCTCCCTATTTCTCATCTAAGACACTCCATTTCCTCTTTCCATGCCTTTTGCACTGGACGTCCACCATGACTGAGATGCACCACCTCTTTACCAGCTTACCTTTACCTGATAGAATTCCTTTCTTCCTTCAACATGCAGCTCAAGTACCATCTTTTGCATGAAACTTTTTCAGACCCCTCCAAAATTACTTTGTATTTAACTATTTTGTGTGTATATATATATGAATTATCTTTATTATTATTCTACATATACTCATATATATATGAATTATCTTTATTATTATTCTGCATATACTCATATATATATGAATTATCTTTATTATTATTCTGCATATACTCATATATATATGAATTATCTTTATTATTATTCTGCATATACTCATATATATGAATTATCTTTATTATTATTCTGCATATACTCATATATATATATGAATTATCTTTATTATTATTCTGCATATACTCATATATATATGAATTATCTTTATTATTATTCTGCATATACTCATATATATATGAATTATCTTTATTATTATTCTGCATATACTCATATATATATGAATTATCTTTATTATTATTCTGCATATACTCATATATATGAATTATCTTTATTATTATTCTGCATATACTCATATATATATATATATATATATATATATATACACACACATCCTTGCATTTATATTAGAATATGAGCTTCTTGCCATTAGAGGGTGTTTCATTCATTGTATTTGTATTTCTGGTGCCTTGCACAGTGCCTGTTTAGTAAATGCTTGATTAACTGATTGGCATGACACCCCAGCAGCTTCTCTTCTAATGGAGCTCTGAACTTTTGGGGAGAGACTAGAACTAACCCATCCCAGGGATTCTCTAGATTATAAATGAGCTTGTGCTGGAATTCTTAGGTCTTTTCTAGCTTAAAGCATGCTTTTCAGACTAAACCTGGCTCAAATCTGATTCCCCAGGGCTGGCACAGATGAACAAGAGGAGCCACAGGGTACAACTGACCCCACCATTTGCTTTCTGTGATTTATGATGACTGTGTTTTTTCAGGGTTCTGCCACCACTACCAAACACTAGTTGCATTGCAAACGTATTACAAATTCACCTGCCAACTTGTTCGTTGAATGAGACAAAAATCAATAAATTATCTGTGCAAAAGAGAGTAGAGAAGCATCTGTTTTCTGTATCATGAAATCTGAGTTCATTAATTTTGATTTATAGGAAACAGATTGTATTAGTATGTCATCTTTGTCATTTAGTGTTAATCCATTGGCTTAGCATTGAAATCAGAATAAAGATTCCACATATAAATCCAGTTGAATTATCTAAGCCCCAGAATACCAGCATGTTACTATAATAGTATGGCTAATTTTAAATATGAATATAAAAATAAGGAAAATAATAATTTATTATCTTCAATACTGACACAAAATAGAGATCTTTGGAAATGTACACTCTGATCTGTTCAGATTTTAATCCACTAGCAAATATTAATTGAATATCTACTATGTGCAAGGCACTATGCTAAGTATGTTGTTTAATTATATTTATAAATGACAATTCTAAAGTCATTACAAATTATTTATCCTGTAGGTAGGAAAGCCATAGTGCTAGAAAGCAGCACAGAGATCATCAGAGGATAAGAGAAGAATCTCTGTGTTTTGGCAGTATTTTGAGTGATTGTCATTACAGTCACTTGCTGATTCCCAGAGTCACCATACATCTACAGATTTCTTAGGGGAATGGTGATGGGGCTGCTCTAGAGAAATATGTTGTGGTCTCCTATGTTGTCATAGGGAAGATAAAGGATTTTTTTTCTTGACAGCTGTTTTCCCTACAACTTATAGAAAATGACTTCTTTGGACATTGGTAAAAAAAAAATGATTAAACCAATTCTCCTACGAGACTCCTTGCCTGAACAGGAATCTCATCTTTGTTTTTATTATTTTTGGGGGGAGGGGAGAAGGAGCGAGAGGTAGAAGGTAGGTCAGAATTAAGGACAGAGAATAGGATATGGGGTACAAGAGGTAGCAAAGAAGACAGTACAGAGGAGAAAGGGAGGCAGGAAAGGTCAATATTGTTTGTATCAAAATTGGCCAAGTTTCCAAATCTGCTCACTGAGTTTCATGGTATAGAAATAATTTTAAAATCAGATATTTATCCAGAATATAACTATTTCTGAGAATAATAAGCAAAAGTGTCTGCCTTCAAAGACTCTGGAACTTGAGTTACATGCAGTTATGGGTCACTTAAAAATTCAAAATATAAGACCATGATTTAAAACAAAGTGGGGACTGATTATGCATATGATAAAAGTGTATCTTGTTTTTGTCCAAATATGGGACTTTCCTAGTTTGTTTGAAATGTTTTTTATAAGCGAGTGCTTGACAAAAACTAGAAGGCACAGAAACCTCACATTAAAGTGCTAAGAGCTACTATCAGTGGACAATCTGTAAGAAATGAAAATAAAATATTTGTGAAAATATGCCTTTCAATGAGGAAATATAACTAGTCTGTAAATATTTGATTTATGTATCATTTTTTCTAGCATATCTTTTATGTAAAAGGTGATTCTGTAGAATAGTGTGTGTAACTATGTTTTCTGACCTAAAATAGGTTTACAACTTTGTGTATTTGAATTATAAATGTAAGTGACAGCCCTAAATTAATTTCTTCTTTTAATTTGTTAAGCAAACACTGATCTAGTACTTAGTATGGAAAAAGCAATGTAAAAGTCACTCCACAATGAAACACTGACAAGGCTGTCCAATGGAAATCAAATTGTCCTATTAAGTTCCAGTATGTGATTTTTCTGGCTCATCCAGTCGAATAATTTTTAACTCTTATTTTTCATTTTCAATGTTTTCCATAAAGAGTGTAATGGAGCCAAGAGAGAAAAGCAGAGGAATAAGAGTGGTAAAATCTCTAAGGGTAAAACATAGAGTGCTGGGTGAGCTACTCTGTTCCTGGCTGGTATTTTCCTATACGGTATATTTCCTGATTTTCCCTGTCTCGTTACATCAGTTTCATTTAGCTTTGCTTTTGGTTCTTTGAATGTGCAAACATTCCTGGGCTTATGGGTAATTTGCACTAATGGCCAGTTTTGAAACTCAATGCAACTGATCAATTTTATAAGGTTGTAATGCTTTAGATCGTTGTAGAACAGACAGAGAACACCATTTTAATACTTTAAAGTGCTACCTAAAAACTCAGAGGGGGTGTTTACCAAAGTAACGGGTGAAATTCAACTTGAGGTTCTGTTTTACATTCTGTAACACTAGTAGACATAGTCACATGCAGAGTTTAATCATCCTTTTAATGCCCTGCACATGGTGGAGAGGCACAGAATTCAGAGGGAACATTAGATTTTTTTTTCTTCTGGTTTTAGGAAGAAGCAAGCAGTAATTTCTCCCTTCTAAAATGCCTAAGATGAATGGAAAAAAATTGTACATCTACGGAATTTTTCTTTTAACAAAGTAATTGCAGACAGCACATGCTCCCTTTCTCTACACTCCTCCACCCCTCCCCCACATCTAACCAAATTCGTTATAGCTTTCTTTTGCTTGTGTGTGTGTGTGTGTGTGTGTGTCTGTCTGTGTGTGTATGTATATACTGTATATAACTGTGTTTTTTCCTTTGTTTAAATTACAGGATTGCAATAAGATTCTTTGCTGGCTAAGCAGAGAAGTGACACATGTTTATCATTATCCTCATCAAGGGAATGTAAAATAAAAATAGTAATTTGTGTCTGATCTTTGAGGCAAAGAAGAACAGTCTGCAAACATTTAACCTTTTATGTGCAGGTTCATTGGCAATGTTTACAAAATGTGGATAATATTGCAGGAACCAATCTCCTTTTGAAAAATACAATAGATATGGTCTCTGCATTGCTGACTTTTTCTAAATAGTTTTCAATGCTTTTACCAAAAATTTGCAACAATGAAAATCCTGTCATTGTAATTATAAAGTTGCTTATAAAATTCATTTTGCAATTGAGTTTTTCTCTTTGCACAGTCATAAGATCCTAAGATCTTAGATCTCAAGGGAATTAACTCTTTGAATGGGCATCTTTGAAAGAGTATGCTTTGTAAATCCTTGATGAAAAAGCCATATCTTTAAGAGCTTTCTATTTTAACAGTGGAGGGGATGGAACATAGTGAATAGCCAATAACTCTCATAATCATGTTAGATGGATTTTGGGGAAAATCTGATAGATTGTATATATTTTGCACTTACTGATTTATGGACATGTTTTCTTTCCTGACAGACTATAAGTTCCTTGAGTGCAAAAATGTTTCATTTTGTCTTTTATTCTCAGCACTTGAGAATGTTTATTCATTGAATGAATGATTGACTGGATGTGTAATTTGCATTCTTCTTTTGCCTTGACTCCTTTCATTATTAATAGTATTTGGGTAAGTTTCAGGATTCTTTGAGACATATTTAAATAATGATAGCTCAAATTTATATGATCCCATAAGATTTACATGGGCAGCCAGATTGCACAAGGGACCAGTCTTCGAGTCAGGAAGACTCATCTTCCTGTTTAAATCTGAGTTTAAAGCTGTGTGATCCTTAACCCTGTTTGCCTCAGTTTTGTCATCTCTAAAATGAGCTGGAGGGTAAACTACTCCAATATTTTTGTTAAGAAAACCCCAAATGGAGTCACGAAGAGTCGGACATGAAAAACAACTGAATAACAAATAATATTTGCAAAATGGTTTTCTCATGTATGTGTAGGGTTCCACTCTTACCCCTAATTAATCACAAACACCTTTTCTTTGATTTAATCAGTCATTTGAAAATATAAGCTAGGCAGAAACAAATTGCTGATCAATTTAAAAGGATCATGGTGCTTTAACTATTGGATCAAAGCAGATGAAGCCACACAGGAAACATCTTGTGACTAGCTGAAAGAATCAGATATACCTTAGGGTCTACATATAAAAGTGTCAGAGAGTTCAGTATGTAGCTAAGGCAAGAAAACTAGTTTAGGGCTGGAAATCTCCAGTTTGGAGAATTCCAGTTCAAAAATTGGAGCCAAGTTCCTGAGAGAAAATCACTAATTCCATTAGAGACACTAGATCAGTACAAGATAAGTCATCTAGAAGCAGAGAAATATACACTGAAGACAGTAAAGACAAACATGAACAGACAAACACAGACACAGTTGTATATACACAGATAGCCACATGAAGAAGGCAGCAGCTTCAGAGAATGTGAACCCCTGTGGTGGGGAGAGACGCTAGCTCCTGGCTAGCTCTACACACTTTCTCTCAGAACTCAGCAGACAGCTCCACCTAAGGAGAGTTGCATGAAGACTCTCAAAATAGATTAAAGGACTTCCCCGTAACCAGAACTGTGGGTGATCTCTTAGCCACATGGGGTCTGTACTATGTGCACCCTACTGCATCCCCCAGTCCTATGTGGATTACAGTACTTTGACTCTTGGATGACTTTGGGTGAGCAAATGTTGCAAATTAAATTTTTTTCCTTTACTATCCCACCCTAGTAAATGCCTTTTTTAAAAAAAGCTAATTGAAGTTTGGCTAACTGATATTAATGGGAAATATATATTGGTGGGGCCTTGTAAGCTCCTTGAGAACAAGGACTATCTTTTACCATTTTTTTTCCTTTGTATACTCAGCATATATCATAGTGCCTGGCACAGAGAAGGCACTTAATCAATGTTAATTGACTGACAGCCTTTCAGGGTTACTCCTGGGAGTATTCATCAGCCAGCCTTTAGGGACCCAATCTGCTATTGTGAGGAGCTACTTAGGTGAGAGGCACCAGATAGAGAGCTACACTCACAACAACCACAAGTGTTATTTGGTGCAAGAAATACTATTCTCAATTTACACGTTAAAAAACTTAAACCCAGATAGTTTCAGTGAATTTCCCATAGCTAAAGAACTGGTTTAGTTATAGAACTGAGCCTCAAAGCCAGGTTTTCTGACTGAAATTCCAAGACTTTTTCAACAACACTATGCTATACCTCTAAGCAAAGTGTGGGGCTGTAATTCTTCAAAAGAGAAACACCATAAAAATGGAAAATCATAATTCTGGCAGGACTCTGACAGTAATATAGTCATAATAACTCTTAACACATAGGGCCTAGATTTTAACTTTTTTTTTTTCTACACAGAGCCATATCGCCTGAACACAAGGCTCTTTACTCTCCTGTTGGCCATCCTGGGGATACTTTCCAGCTTTTCAATGTCTCCCTATGGTGGGACATCCAGAAATGAACACAATACTGACATATGTGGTTTGATGAGGGCAGGGTACAGTGGGATTATCGCCACTTTATTCCTAGAAACTCTGACGCTTTTAATGCAGCTGAAGAGCACATTAGGTTTCTTGGAGGGCACATTCAACTATTAATGAATTTGTAGTACTCTAAAGACCCCAGAGATTTTTTTTTCCAGACAAACAGCTGTCTAAACATGCCTTCCTTTTACCTGTGAGGGTGATTTTTTTAAACTTAAGTAAAATAACATTAATCCTAGTTTCATTTTATTAGATTGAGTCTAATGATTTAGCCTATCAAGATCTTATTTACCCTAGTTTTTGTCACCAAATGGGTTAGCTATAGGGCAGCTAGGTGCTGTGGATAGCTCTCCAGCCCTGGAGTCAGGAGGACTTGAGTTCAACTCTGACCTCAGATGCTTATTAGCTGTGTGACTGTAGGCACACTTGTTTGCCTCGGTTTCCTCATTTGTAAAGCGAGCTAGAGAAGGAAATGGCAAACCACTCTAGTATCTTTGCCAAGAAAACCCCAAATGGGGTCATAGAGGGTCAGACATGACTGAAATGACTCAACAATTACAAGGGTTAGGTATCCTTTGTGTCACCTGTAAATATGACCATGCCATATAACCCTTAATTCATGTAATTCAAAAAATGTGAAATAGCACAAAGCCAACAACTTTTGGGACATTCTACAGAAACTTCTTTCCAAGTTGACCTCAAACCATTAATAGCTACTCTTTGGCTCCAACCACTGAACCACTTTGACTCCAAAGAATTGTATTGTCACCTTGCCCAGCACTTTCCATCTTTTTCATAAGAATAGGATGAGAGAATTTATCAAATATTTTGCTAAAATGTAGGTAAACAACATCTACAGTATTATCCTACTCAATAATTTAGTAACCCCACTAAAGTTTAGTCAGGCATGACCTGTTCTCAATGAACTGGCTGACATGCTGGCTATTGGTGACTACCGCTTCCTTTTTAAAGATGTGCATTACACATTACACATCCCTTTAATAACATTTCATACTGGCTGAAAGCTAGTAGGTTTGTCACTGGCCGCATCTGAACTTAACAGCAGGGATTTGGAACAAAGGATTTGAGGTAGCCTGTGATGCCGTGCAGCAGTTTCAGTTCTGCCCAGGCTTTTTGTTTTGGACTTCTACTGGAGGGGTAAGACAAATTGCAATGCCTTAGACCAGAAAGTCCTTTGCCTTTTGTTGGGTTTGAAGAGGGAATGCAGTT
The DNA here is from genome assembly GCF_003287225.1 of Phascolarctos cinereus. NCBI lineage: Eukaryota > Metazoa > Chordata > Mammalia > Diprotodontia > Phascolarctidae > Phascolarctos > Phascolarctos cinereus. The sequence goes on from NW_027555958.1 coordinate 416,032,580, forward strand.
ATGAATCCATGTAGTTAAGAGGAACTTTCTAACTCTACATCAGATACAGGCTTCGGACTAGGTCTTTGAGTCTACCAACAGTAAGAAATGAAATCCAAAAGGTATATTAAGTGCCTGTGGGCTCTAATTAGCTAGCTTGTTAATATGTGATATAAGAAAGTTTGACCTCTAGGGTTATGACTCTGGGAGCTGACAGATCTTTCTCTTTCTTTGTAGAAAGAAAACAGCTATGCTTTTTTCTTAGCATGATGACTGGGTATATGGGAGGGCCCACTTTTCTATGACAGCTGAAGTTCAGCCTTTGGTCTATCAGTGAAAACAAAAGACAGCAGAGCCACATCTTCTTATGAGGAAGAAAGAGGTAACGTCAGTTTAAAACTAAGGCTGAGGCCTAGTAGGTGGGAGCAGCAAGAACAAGGCAGAAACAACATATTTGGAGAGGGGTGTCAGAGACCTGAAGTATATTGGAGGGCATCAGCAAGTTAGCACCAAGTGGGGAGTAGGCTTTGCAAACTAGTACTGACATCACCAGAACACATCAGTAGCCCTGTTGTATGGAATTTCTTCACCATATGTGTGTGCTTGGTCACTCCATGCATGTATACCGGTAACTTTCTTCACCTATATGTGTGCCCATTTGTGATCTCTACATACATCTACTCTACTCAGTAATATTATGTGTATTTATCAGAGTGAGGCCCAGGTTTCTGTGGCTACTTTGTTCTCTATCTTGTTTCATTAAATGCTTTTGCTTTAAACTGAAGGCATTCTTTGGATGACTAGTAAAAATAAACTTATCACTGGGAGTTTGTGAGCTATGGCTTTATGTGGAGGTGAAACCACAGAATACCTAGAACCAGGCTAACTTCTGAGAGAAGGGCACATGCAAGATGGGGTGCTGCAGGTGCTGTAATAGGCTCTAGAATTTTTCCAGACATTGAAGTAAAATCTCCAAATATTTTGCAGATTCTCATCTCTTCCCTTTTTTGAAAACCAGGACATTTTTCCTTCTTCAATTTTCTGGCCTCTCCCACTGCATTGGGTTCTTTCAAGTATCCAAAATGTAGTTCATCTGTGTGAGGTGATTTGAACTTATCAAGGAAATCTAGGTTTTATCTTACTATTTTCATACGTATTTTGGCCATCAATTCTGTATTAGGCACATTTGTTTCATCCTTTCCTGCCTAAAGAGCATCTTTCTTGGCAGAGAAAACAGAAGCAAAATAAAAGCTAAGCAGCTCTATCTTCCCTTTGGATCAGTTTCTATCAGTCCAAGCACACTGGGCAGCAGCAGCAGCAGCACTCTCAGTTAAGATTCCTCTTTTCTCCAATATAGCTACCCATCCCCCAAACCCTGGGGTTTTTGTTCTTAACTTTAGTCATTCGCCTCAGCTCATTCTGAGTTTTCTTTCTTGACAGTCTTCTTATAGAATCAAGCCATCCTTCTGTGTTCACCCTGGGCCACCTGTTCTTGCTTTTATCTTCTGTTCATTTTTTTTTTTAAATCTCTGTTGATTAGTGAGTGTCCTGTGTATCCACATCAGGCTCTTTTTTTTTTTTTTAAACAACTTCCTTTGTTCCTTCATATACGAATTGTTTCTGAATCTTCAAAATTTTATCTTTGAGAGATTTCTTTTCTCTCTTGGGCTGAATTTCATAGCAAAGCATTAAGCCAAGAGAGCAAGTCAACAAGGAAGTAAGCATTTTTCCAGCACTCTTTATGTGTCAGACATTATGCTAAGTGCTGAGAATAATATAAGCAGAAAGAAAGGCAGCTGCTTTTCTTTCTCTGCCCTCAAGGGTCTTACATTTTAACAGGACTAGACAATACATAAAAGGGAGTCAAAAAGGGGAAGGAAGAGAAGAAATGAAGGTATTCAGAGAGGAGGAATCAGAGAAAAAGTACAGGAGAGTGAGGATTGCAACCTGTAGAGGGATGGGGACCCTAACCACCTTTCTTTTCATCCCTTTGAAATATATGCTTCCAAAACCTAGGGTGCAAATCACACTATGCCAAGTTTTTCTCTCTTTTCCATTATAAACTCTAAGATGAAGTGGTTGATTCAAGGTTCCCATCACTTTCATTGTAGAAAAAAGTTTCCCACTTTAGCAAGAATTAAATTCAGAACAGAATTTCCCCCCCCTTTTTTTTAAAGGCAGTTGGGGTTGAGTGACTTGCCCAGGGTCACACAGCTAGTAAGTGTCAAGTGTTTGTTCTGAGGCCTAATTTGAACTCAGGTCCTCCTGACTTCAGGGCCAGTGCTCTCCCGACCTCGCCACCTAGCTGCCCCTGAAAATTTCCCTTTGGAAGGATGAAGTTATCTGTAAGGCAAGTTAAGAAAGTATTAATTTCTGTGAGGGAGAGAACTGGTAAGAGGAAAGAGTGAAGAAGAAGAAAAAGAAGGGGAGACAAGAAAACTGATATTTTCCCCAAAACTCACCCCTTTTCCAAATTTCCTTTTTCTGTTGGAAGCAATATCATTCACCCCTCTCCCCTGTAATCTCAGAATTACTATCAACTCTTCACTCTCTCTCATTCTACGTACCCAATCAGTTACTAAATCTTGCTGTTTCTACCACTATAACATCTCTTATGTCCAAAGCCTTCCTTTTACTCACAAAATTTCCTCCGTAGTTCAGGCCCTCATCACCTCTCCTCAAAATCATTTCCATGGTTTCCTAATTGGTTTGACTCCCTCACATTGACTTTCTACTCCAGTGATTCTCCTTGGCATGGATCTGATTGTGTCACCTTCATTTATAAGACTCTGTTTAGATTTTAAAGGCCTTTGCAGCTGCACCCAAACCTAAAATTCTCAGTCTCATCGGATATTATTCCTGCATCTCGCTCTGTTATGCAGCCAGACTGGCCTCTCTGTTTCTTACACGTGACATTCTACTTGCTGTTTCCATACATCTGCTCTGGCTCTTCCCCAGGCCTGGAATGGCCTCTCTGCTCAAAACAAAATGTCATAGAATCCCTCTCTTCCTTCACGACGTCTTCTACATGAAGCTTTTCGTGATTCCAACTGCCAGTGCCCTCCTTCTTACCATGCCTTGTATTTGACTACTTGTCTGCATTTGCATTTATTCTCTTTCTATTTATCCTACATGTGTTTATATGTGTACTTGTTCATCTCCCCCATTATAAGGTAAGCACCCCGAGAGCAGGCATTACTTCATTCAGCTCAGTTCCTCTTATCTGACTGACTCAGTCAGAGAAGGAGAAGGAGAAAAGGAATTGGACATGGTAAACAATGAATGGGGCCACAAACATTCAATCAGTGTTTATTGACCCCTACTTTGCAATGCACTCTTGTAGGTACTAGGGATACATGATACAAGATGGGAAACAGATCTTGCCTTCAAGAAGCTTACATTTTCCTAGGGGGATATGACATGGATAAAGATAAATAAATACACATTAATTGGAGAAGAGAGTGCCTAAACATAATATGTTAAAATAATTATGAGAATTTCACTGGGTGGCGCAAAATGCTGCCTTAAAGGCTTTCCTCCAACAAAGCATATCCACGAGAAAAACATGTATTAAGAAAATGGGAGGATTTTGTTGAGGAACAATTTACGCTGATGCTGCTTCTCTTGGATCCATGACTGGAAGAAGGCAATCTTGTGATAATGGAATTGCTACTGGATTTGGCTAGATTATAAACAATCATAGCATTTAGAATTTGTTATAGAAAGATATTTCTAAATCACACGAATTGAAAATCCTCAGGTGTTCAGTACAGGAATGCAGGGTGGGATGCTGTTCAGCAGAGCTGCTGAGTAATCTGGAGAAAGGCCTGGGAGTCACAAACCTGCTTCTTCTAGGCTGTTGCATTGTCAAAGACACAGCACGGATGTTTGGAGAGGCTAACATCAGCTTCCGAAATAAACCAGTGTGAGAGGGTAGAGAAGCTTGTCATGGCCTAAATAAACTTCAGTTTTTAGACTCACTAAGATGAATCACATGGATTCATGGAGAAAGTTGTATTAATGAATGGTAGAGGTTCCTGCACCCATTTTACAATGTTTTCTCCAAATGGTTATTTTTTTTGGTACCCATTTGACACTATGCAACACAATAAATTTATTTTTAAAAAACCAGCAACCAGGTTTCTTTGCTTTAATACAATGTTGATACATTCTTAACTTTTAAAGTATTTGCCTGCTCATGTAAATTGGAAAAGCTAAAGATGCTGAATTCCATAATTTTTAATGGCTTTTCAGTATATTTGTAACAGAAATTTGAAAATTCTGAAAGGAAGCTAAATCAGCAAATACAATTCTTAATAAAATATATTTAATATTTAAAATTTTAATATACCAAGCATGATAATTCAATGAGCAAGTAATATGTAAAGCATCTTTTATGTCTTTAACAAAGTAACTTCAGAGCTACAGGGGAGGCTCTTAAAAAGTTGTATATTTTTCAACTTCTCCCCAATTCCTATGATTCCCCCCCCTTTACTCTATAGCTTTTAAAATGTGCAGAAATTCAACATCTCTAATCTGCCCAGTGGTTTTCCTTCTGATGCTGTTTTGTTCTTACTTGAGCAACATATACTCAAAGGGATCTGACAGCTCGATGATTGGCATGCTCCGAAGCATATCACAACCTGCTCAACCCTCCTTATCATTTGTTACTCTTCCATTTCTGTCCACTTCATGAGTTGATAGAGGGCCAGCCCACTGTTCCGTGGGGCTTTTTTTACTTTCTCTAGCCATCTCAAGGATGACTGTGAAATAGGTCTGTCTATCTGTTCATTTTCCCACTCACTGCATGAGCAGTCCACCTTTTTCATTCATACATTTCCCTGATGACATGATTTCTACTTTACCACTTCTTCAAAGTTCCATATATCAGTTGCAGGCTGTTAACACTCACCATATACCTCGCCATTACTTTCTATGTGATACTCATTTTTAATTCTTCAAAGAGTGCAGTGTTCCATGACTCATAGCCATAAACAATATAGTAAAA